>NW_025964361.1:39680562-40213062 GCF_023055435.1 Haliotis rufescens | reverse complement strand
ATCTCCTCGGCACTGACTGGATAAGTGTACGAATTCTGACCTGCGGAATTCTGCGCCATTCTGCTTGTAACGCGTTTGCCAGTTGTGGGAGTGTACGCGGCGTGTTCTGACGTTGACGTACATGTCGATCGAGTTCATCCAAGAGGTGTTCGATTGGGTTGAGATCTGGAGATTTCGACGGCCAGGGCAAGGCGTTGATGTTGGCATTATGAAAGTAGTCTACCGTTACACGAGCTGTGTGCGGTGGAGCATTGTCCCATTGAAACAGCTCCCTCTGGCGGTCAACGATTTGAAGAAGGTGAGGTTGAAGAATTTGATTCATGTAGCGATTTGCTGTCAAATTTCCCTGAATCACAACCAAGTCAAATCTCGTGGTGTAGGATATTGGTGGGTCGGATTCCAGCCTCGCGACGATGGAGCTTGACAGTCTGGTCCGATATCCTCCTCAAACAAGGGATGCGTTCTGCAGTCTCCGTAGCTGTGGAATTGCGATGACGTAAGTGGAACAGTCGAATGTTGCGATCCTGTGCAGGGGTTGTAACTCTTGGTCGGCCCGTTCTCGGACGGTCTGCAGTGAAATTGAACTGTGTGTATCGGTCACACAGGCGGCAAATGGTGCTGTGGTAGACGTTGAAGTGGCGTGCAACAGACAACTGCAATTACCCTCTTTTGGATACGTCATATGGCGGTGTTCTGATCGGCAGCACTGAGTCTCGGCATTTTCGAACTTGAAAAATGTTGACAATTGAATGACAAATTATTGGCTTATGCTTGCCTTTTTATAGCCACTACCTCGACTTACGAATTCCATTACTTGCACGTGCATTTTGCTTTACTGTTTTCCTTCATGATATTTTTGAACAAGTGTGAAAACAATGCCGTTTAAGACATTGCAAATCGACAATGGCTGTGTTTTGACGCACCGTTTGTCGAATATCAGGCCAACAACATTTTCCAATAACATATATCCAATTTATATACCGGATTTTTTGTGTAATCAGGTTCAATGAACTACATACTACCTGTGCGTTTCTTTTTTTGAAGAGTGTACATGCGACGTTGAATATTTGATTAATTGGACGAAACCTATTGGTACGCTTTGATGACTGAAATGAAGTAGAAGAGTTTCGATGTGGACGATTTTGTGCTTGTTTCTTCCTTTAAACACTACTTCCGTTCTCCGCGGATCCAAGCCTTCTACATCACTCTGACAGAGACTAAGGTAGTACTGTATCACCTCTTGGCTATAACAAATTAATTTTTTTGTTATTAAATTGGTGCCGTGGTGATTTCGTTTCCTGAGCAATTACAAAAAACAATTTTGTGTTCATTCACATTCCGTTAAACTAACGCTTATTCTATGAAAATATATAATTTGGATATAAACAAGCAACTACTTTTAAATTGAAAAGGAGTCCCTGCGAGACAATAATATCTTTCAGGGACTGTGAGACAGAATAGAATTCTGTGGATGACCCAGGAGTTTTGAGATCCGGCATGCACAGTTGCCTTCCTTAGCTGAGTTGAGCCTAAATTCCATCCCAGCGCGTGATACCTTTTTTTAGTCCAGTCACGCTAGTAGAACAGAGAGCCACACGAACGGGCTACCGCTGTGAGGTGCTTGCATTGGGTCGCGGTCGTTGGCATTCGTGACCAGCTCGTGTTATTCCGGGACAAGCCGAATAGCAGTTACGGAAAGGGGCAAGTGCATTCGTCAACACTCGCCCCTTTCCGTAACCATCAAGAAGACTCGTCCCCCTATCGATGAATGCTATGTGCGAAAATACGACAAACCAATCAGAATGCGCGCATGATTTCAAGTTCTTCGTCAAAGAATCCTTCAGAAATAATTTTTGATTTTACATAAGTCTTGCACCTAAAAATATACCAAAGACACAGTTAAATGTGTTCAATCATACTGTATAGTTTCGCACGTCCCGATGTGGATTAAACTGCATTTGAAATATATATAATATATGGGGAAATGTAAGTGAACCATTACACAACGAGTTGACAATGTTTTAGGTATGCCCCTTTGCGCTAAGACGGAACCCGGTCGCAAAAATGTCCATGAGCTGGGCACGAGTCGCTATTCTGCTTGTCCCGGAATAACACGAGTTGGTCACGAATGGGGCAAGTTATCGGGTGGTTTCCATCATCAACTTGTTATTAGAACATCTAATTCTTTTCTGTGCAATGCTATAGATATGTAATTAAAGAAAAGATAAATAATCTTCATACTTAAAAGCTAGTTTACATTTTCTATGTTTCAAGCTTAGAAAAATGTAAGATTAGGGCAATAAACACCTGACTGTCAATTGCCATGGACCTTTCTTAAAACCAATATAAAAACAGATTTAACACAGTCAAAATCTTGATTCACCTCTATACATACGCCAAACCATATTTATACAATATAATGTTTACTTGCAATGCCCAGCAACAACTTCCAGTAAATCGTATTGATTATGACAGAACTTTTTAAGAGTCATGCTCTATGCCTGATACAATAACCTCCACCAATAATTTACAATTTTGATACACTGATGAACTTACAATGAACAAGGACCTAATTCTCATCTTGGTTCGATGCCAGCTTCAATCCAGATGAAAAATTTGTGTACAAGAATTATCAAGGACCCGTGCTGCGTAAGGTGAAGAATGGAAGCTATGTTTTTTTCTAGATAAGGCAATATTTCATGCAGAAAACATTTATTAAGAAACAAATGCAGTATTTGGATGACAATGTGTTGCGATTATATGATTGAATTATATGTGGTTGCAATAATAAATTATGAATATTTACATAATCTTGTGGTGTTTTGTTTCTACCTTTTAAATTATGATTTACCTATGATGTTAATATATGTGTAGCAGCTGTGGCAAGCTGGTGTGGACACCAGGGCCCACTTGCACAAAGCGATCTTAGCGCTAAGATGATCGTAACTCCCATACTTTAACATAGGCTTACAATAGTCTTAGTGCTAAGATCGTTTTGTGCAAGTGGGCCCTGGTCAGAATACACTAGTCCTACGCTAATGGGCTGTGACATGCACTGGCTGTAAGCAGGGCAGAGTTATGCTGTATGAGAGATGTGGCTGGGGTATCAGATTACCCGATTTGGCCCCTTTCTCTGCGAAATGCACAGGAGTAAAGTGGTGTCGAATGGTTCGTTGGTTTGAGTCCTGGGCTCTATCGTAGCACCACCAGTGGCAATTACGAGTTATGTCCCTTCTGAGCCTCTCCAATAGAATATTCCACCTCTCGTATCACTTGCATTTGCTTCAAACAAAACAGTGGCTCCCAGTCAAGACGATCTGATCGACAATCAAGGTCTATATTGTGATAAAACGGGTCATACATAGCGAAATCACATGAGCACCTTGATTAAAAACATGAAAAGATTTGGAAAATATCTGTTGACAACGAGTTTGCGGTGCACATGCTTTGCAAATCCTGTAATCGACCGAAATCTGTATGACAGTTTACGAACCGGATTTCGATTTCGTTGCGCGATTTTGAATCGACTATGCATAGACTCGTTAGTCCAGCCAAAATGTAACTCCATAATACCAGCCTAGTTCGGCCAGGGTGGAAACTGGACTTTTTCTTGCCTCGGGAAGATTGGGCCCGTTTGTATTTCCCAGTATCCGAATCAAGAGCCGGGTGAAACAGATGAGGTAAGGTGAGGTGAAATGGGGTGTAACGTTGCGTCCAAGATTATCGCATTTATATAGCGACATGCCTGCATGCGTGTGCGGACTGATGCCGATTTTACAGTGCCTCCCCACTGAGATACCATGCCGCAGTTCAACATGAATACCCACTCAGACACAGTATACTGACTCCGAGCCGGCAGTCCTTGTTTTAGCCCCTTAATGCCCAGCCCCAGACAGGGTAACAACAAGTACCATCTTAACCATACTCACTCACTCACTCACTAAGTGAGGACGGCTGTGATATAGAGGTTATCACGCGAGTGTGTTTGGGGATGGTAAATATCCTGCATTAGGAATATACATTGTATTTAGCGAGCTTTTGCGAGCTAAATACATAGTGTTTATTCCTAATACAGGATATTTACCATCCCCAAACACACAAGCGTGATAACCTCTTTATCATATAATGTCATGCTTTAATTCTGTGCTTTAAAATCGCTATCCCTCTCTCACAAACATTACCGAAACATTGCGAGTTTTCCTGGAATGCGCGCATTAATATTTATTACGTCACAGGGTAAGTGATGTGTCAGTCGGACAGTGACATTAGCCAATATAGTTCCAACTGAAATCTGTTTCTTATACAGTGGCGAAGCAACATATATGCAAAACAACAGTTGTTTTTAATTGCCTTTCGCGGCAATCCATCGGTCTGTCCGCTAGAGTAACTGCCCTTTGTCAAAGGGAAGCTACTCTAACCCTAGTCTATGAGACGTCACGGGCACGGTCAGACGTTGTTGACAGTCGGTCTGTCCTGTCATAACGTTAATAAGTGTAGTCAGATGTACACACAGCGACAAAACCAAATTAGGTAACAATTCAAACATATTTCGGCCAAATCCAACTATTTTAATTTGTGGAGAAGGTTTCAAGTCGCAGAGGTCTACACGCACAGATATTGCTACTGATCCCGCTTGGCTAGGCCTCGCGCCCTCGCAAAATTGTTTCGAAATTTATACCTCCAAAGTAGCCAAAACTTACAAAATGCCTTAGCTACGTCACAGTTAGACACTGATTTTCAGTATATTAGACTGTTCTTTTGATAATGATAGCAATTATCCCTGTTGTTTATCCAGATTCCCGATGGTTAATTTTGACTCGATCGCCGAATGACGAGGACGACGCCATGTTTGTTTATAAACAGTGAAAGCAGTCCTACTTGACCTTTGATATTTGCATCTCTATCCGCATATGACCCCAACGGATATCGTTTTTATCCGTTGGCTTTATCCTGCCGAGAAACCTGCCCATTATATAATAAACGTATTTATATTGCAGATATTGCGCAACCAGTGACTCAGCATATTGCTGACGAGAGACCTCGTGTGTCAAAGTCCAGAAACAGTCCGAGGTAGGTGTGCTGTCTCTTTGTTGTAGGTAGTAGTAAATCGGTAATGGTAGTATATTGGTGGTAGAAGTAGTAGCGGTAGGTGTACCGAATGTTGTGTAATAGCTGGTTGTAAACGTTGTACTGGTACTGGTAGTCGTAGTAGTAGAAATAGTTGGTAGTGGGAGAAGTAGGGCAGTAGGTGCAGTGCTTATCATATCAAACGTGGTGGTAGTAGTTGCAGTGGTAGACGTGGTGCAGTAGGAGTGCTGCTTTGTATATAATATAACATAGCTACGCGATAAATCACAAAATGCAAGGACGAAGCGTGGTATATTTTACGATAAAACATTGTTTGAACATGCGCTCGCAATTTGATGAGGTCATATATTGGACGACATTATCTTTGAGGGGCAAGTGTCTAATGAGTTGTTCCGCATAAATGTAGCTGGGGTACGCAGACAAACGCCACAGCCGAACGATCGCATCCAAAATTGGAAGAGATATGACAAGCGGTATTGGGAGAAAGGGTGCAGCTTTATCGACGTAAGGATTGTGAGAATATGCGGGAAATACCAAACTTAACCCACCTATTCATAAAATGGACTTGTCCGACATTGCCGAGGTCGGATTCTATTCAGGGAGTCATCATTATTAAATTAAGGTAACTATTTTTAAGGCTTGTACATTTGACCAACATCCTTATAGAGGCTTACATAACGTCGATATGATAAACAACCCCCACTCATCGTTTACTGGTACTTCTTAATTACATGGTGGTAACAGTCGTGGTGGTGGTGGCAGTGCAGTGGGTGCAGTGTTTATTATGTAATAAGGGGTGGTTATAGTTGTAGCGGTAGAGTGAGTGAGTGAGTATGGTTTTACGCCGTTTTTAGCAATATTCCAGCAATATCACGGCGGGGGACACCACAAATGGGCTTCACACATTGTACCCATGTCGGGAATCGAACCCAACTCTTCGGTGTGACGAGCAAACGCTTTAACCACCAGGCTACCCGACCGCCCCTGTAGCGGTAGAAGTAGTGCAGTAGGTGTACAACTTATTATATATAAAATAATAAATAAATAAAAGCGACATGAAGCATTTCATTAATCATAAGAAATCTCTGCTAAAAATGCGGTCCATTATACTATTCCGACACTAAATGCTGGAGCAGCTAGAATACGCCTGGACTTAAAGGGGAAGTTTGACTATTTGTAAGTTCAAGTCAGGTTCTAGTTGTAGTGGTAGTAGCAGTGCATGTAACTGTAGTGGAGAAACATTCGTCACCACTCGCCCCTTTCCGTTTGTCCCGGAATAACACGAGTTGATCACGAATGGTGGGGAAAGTGAATAAGGAGATAAACATGCTGCGTTTTCAATATATAGAACTGGGCTAGTGTAGATTTAAATATACCGAATACCGCCAAACCAGCTGTTTCAATCAGAGGTGGTTCCTCTGGTTGACCAATCAGAATCGAGAATTTACCAAATTCATGGTAGAACTAATATTGAACTTCGCGTCGGTATTGTTACAATCGTATATTTCAATTCAAACGTAGACTTGTTGATTTAATGTGGGATGAAGACCTGGTGAAACACTAGGCACGGGTGTGCTGCTGACAAGACGAGGATCATTATCTCGGCGAATGTGGGATGTGGTGTGGTGGTGGTGGTGTTAGTAGTAGTAGTAGTAGTAGTAGTAGTAGTGGTTGTGGTATTGGTGGTAGTGGTAGTAGTGGTGGTTGTGGTATTGGTGGTAGTAGTAGTATTAGTAGTGGTGGTGGTGTGGTGTTAGTAATAGCAGTAGTGGTGGTATTGGTGGTAGTAGTAGTAGTGGTGGTGGTGTGGTGTTGTTAGTAGTAGTTGTGGTGGTGGCGTGGAGGTTGTGGTATTGGTGGTAGTAGTAGAAGTTGTAGTAGTAGTAGTAGTAGTAGAAGTAGTAGTAGTAGTAGTAGTAGTAGTAGTGGTGGTTGTGGTATTGGTGGTAGTAGTAGTATTAGTAGTGGTGGTGGTGTGGTGTTAGTAATAGCAGTAGTGGTGATAGTTGTGGTATTGGTGTTAGTAGTAGTAGTTGTGGTGGTGTGGTGTTAGTAGTAGTAGTGGTGGTGGTGGATGTGGTAGTAGTAGTAGTGGCGGTGGCGTGGTGTTAGTAGTGGTAGTAGTGGTAGTAATAGTAGTAGTGGCGGTGGTGTGGTGGTAGTAGTAGTAGTAGTAATAGTAGTAGTAGTAGTAGTAGTGGTGGTGGTGGTTGTGGTGTGGTGTTAGTAGTAGTAACCTGGTACTTTTAAAAAAAAAAAATTCAATCCTTGTTTTATTTTATCACTTTGCTGTAGTATTGGGAGGTTGTCCCGTATGGTTGGCATGATATCACAGTTATTAGGATTGACGGTGGACACAAACGGTATAATTTGATCGCCCACAGATGTTTCATATGGTTTCAAGAATATATTGAATATATATATATATATATATATATATATATATATATATATATATATATTTCAATATATATATGGAAATTAGATTTGCAAATCATATTAACAGGCACTGGCATGACATACAAGGAACTTGATACTATATATTGACATACGAATGTACAAATGGTACACAAATACAAAGTTAAGTCGAATGAAGTGAATGAATACCAGTCACGGGTGGCTTTGTCGTCAGTAATCCGATAACTGTGGGTTCGAATTCCACACACATTCTTGTTATGATTCTTGTGTGCTCAGCACCATACACATATGCACGTGGATGTCATCAAAGTGATAAACATCTTCTACCTCCATCTTTTTGCCTTTTCCTCAAGCAGACACGCCGTGGTGTAAATGAAATACTGTTCAAAGCGGCGTTGAAATCAATGCAGTCAAATTCATAACCGAATATTTTCTCTTCATCCTAGAACACTAATATCGTCGCATGATGGCCAAGAACCTGATTCAGTCGTTCGAGTCGGGCTGTGTCTTGAACAAGCAACAGAAGAACGTGCTGATCGTGTATGCCCACCAGGAACCCAAGTCCTTTAATGGCGCCCTCTTGCGGAAGGCAGTGGAGACTTTGGGGGCAGACGGTCACAGCGTGGAAGTGTCAGACCTCTACTCCATGCACTTTGAGCCAAGATGTCAGAGGACAGATGTGGTTGGTGAGTAACGTGTGGTGATTATGTGTTTCAAACCTGTGGGAATCTCGGATAAGAATATGGTCCCAAGCAAGCGTATTTTTATATATGTTGATTCATATACTTAAGAACATTACTGATACGGGGGAACAATGCTTTAGAATATTCACATTTCCTATTTGTTGTCGTCTGTGTGCTTGAAACAGCGATTCCTCGTCGGGATTCCGGGTCCACAGCAACCAAGGTTTTTAAGGGGCGACGAACTGGATCGGCTGGTCAGGTTCGGTGACATGGTTTACTGCGTGTCATAGTTAAATCACGTGGATCGATGATCACGATGTCAATCACAAGTGTCTGATCCAGATTCGTTTACGTACAGGTCGTCGTTATATAGCTAGAATATTGATGAGTGCGTCGTTGAACATCAAACAACAAACAATATGGCCTCTTGGATGCTTTGATTCTCAAAAACTCAAAAGATTAGCTTGACTTTTTACAATGGCAGAAAAGAACCTCGTACACCACTATCCCAGGAAAATATTCCTTTTGTTACACAACCTGGTGACCATAGATATTGTTACATATCTAGCTTCGGAGGATCAGATCAATTTGTCAAAATGAAAGCAAATGCCATCTGAAGTTTACTGAGAAAACAATTTGTGAAATGCTGGACTTCCCCATTGATAACATCTTTGTACAATTTGGGGGAAAGACATTGAGGCAAGAAGTAGGCATCCCCATGGGCACCAATTGTGCTCCCCTTCTTGCGGATCTGCTTCTTTATGCATATGAACCGTGATTTCTGCTCGGATTGGCAAAGTCAAAACAAGGTCATGTGGCCAAGAAGTTGAAATTAAGCTTCAGGTATATCGACGATTTTATATCGTTCAATAACCATTAAATAGCCCATTCCCTTCCTCTGATTTACCCCGGGGACACGGGTGGCCCAGTCGTCTAAGGCGCCGCGATTCGCTGTGCAGAGTTGCGTCCCTTGGGCACGCCAGAAACCTATGATTGTGGGTTCGAATCCCGGTTCGCCCCAATTATGTTTCTAGGTTTGTCAGCACCATACCCGTGCTCGTGGGTTTCACCGAAGTGGTAAACGTCTGAGACCTGCATCACTTCGGGCTTTCCTCCCACATTAAGCTGACACGCCGTGATATAACTGGAATACTGTTAAAAGCGGCGTGAAACCAAACTCACTCACTCACTCTCATTTACCCACCTGAACTACTAATAAAGGAGACCAGTGAGACCGCCTCATCTGATTCATATTTAGGTCTATGCATAAAGAATCAGAGTGAAAAACACAAGACTATATGACAACAGAGATCACTTCAACTTTCCAAAAGTCAACTTTCCCTATATGTCGGACAATATTCCTGCAGCTCCAGTCTTTGGTGTCTACATTTCACAACTTTTGAGGTACAATCGGGCATGCTCTTTATATCAAGATTTCAAAGAGCGGCATACGATTCTTGCTCAGAAGTTGTTTGATTAAGGTTACAGCATTCAAGGCCTCAGTTCCGCTTTAAAAAAGTTTTATGGCAAACATGTGGACGACATTTCCAGTTTTGACGCATCGGTAACAAGAATGATGTCCGATGCAATTCCCTATTTTGTTACCATTTGATCCCATGTGTTTTCAGGTGAATACTATTAGGTATTTGCATGTATTTGTGACTGATGCCACCGGTGGAGCAGGATACGCTCACCTTTTCGCAAACACCTGGTATCATCACTATTTGATAGTGATTCACAAACACATGACTGAATCGTACAATCGCCTCTGCTTTTGCTTGAATAGTATTGAATACAGCGTCACACATCAAGCTTCAGGTAGAACTCATAGTTCAAGGTCAATGAAGGTTAAGGACAGATCGGATTGTGGGTCTTCATTTCAGGTTGCTAATGAGTACAATGCAGTCCACATATAGTCGACATCAGTACATAATTTTAATAAGGGGAAATTTCCTCGACGAAATTATTTGGGTTTTTTTTACAAAATATTTTGCCTACATCGCAATCGAAGACGGCAACTTGGCGTGATGAGCGAGCGCGTGAACCACGTGGCCACCTCACCGTCCACCGCTACATCAAACAGACAATTCAGAGTCTCACTTCGATAAGACCGTGATCAAAGGAGCCAAACAACCCGCTCGTACGAAACACAGCCCATATGACCTACCCAAGAACGTGTTTGTATGTTTGTTGTTTAACGCCGTACAATATGACATCCTCCAATGGATGCGACCGCCTCCGTGGTTTAGGGGTAGAGCGTCCGCCCAGGGAGCGGAAGGTCCGGGGTTCGATCCCCGACCGCGTCATACCAAAAGACATTAAAAGATGGTACTTGTTGTTACCCTGTCTGGCGCTCGGCATTAAGGGGCTAAAACAAGGTCGGCTCGGAGTCAGTATACTGTGTCTGAGTGGGGTATTCATGTTAAACTGCGGCATGGTATCTCAGTGAGCTAGCACTATAAATCGGCATCAGTCCGGACTAGTACAAGCAGCCACACACACACACACACACACACACACGTGCATGCACGGCGCTATATAAGTGCAATAATCTTGGACGCTACGTTAAACCCCATTTCACCTCACCTCACCCAATGGATGCTACCTAATACTTTATGTTGTGATAACACGAGTTACCAAGCCTGATCACCTGATCTAATTTGTCGTCTCGTGCGACAGTCATAGCAAAGCGACTTGTTTCTCTATTCTAGCCCGAAATCAAGAGGGGTACATGCCCCTGTAGCTTGGCTATCCGTTGGGTGACCGACATTGGTGCATTCATGATCTTCACGCGTGTAATGATCGTGTATGTTCTACAGCACGTAATGCCGACTGTCTGGCTGTCAACTGGATCATGGCCCACTTTCGCCAGCGTTCGAATACGACCTGTCCAAACTCCACCTGAACATGGCGCAGTCTATATTATATAGGGTTGACTTGCACTAACATGGCGCAGTCTATATTATTAGGGGGTGACTTGCACTAACATGGCGCAGTCTATATTTTATAGGGGTGACTTGCACTAACATGCCAGTCTATATCATATAGGGGGTGCTTTGCACTAACATGGCGTAGTCTATATTATATAGGGGTGACCTGCACTAACATGCCAGTCTATATTATATAGGGGGTGCTTTGCACTAACATGGCGTAGTCTATATTATATAGGGTTGACTTGCACTAACATGGCGCAGTCTATATTATTAGGGGGTGACTTGCACTAACATGGCGCAGTCTATATTTTATAGGGTTGACTTGTACTAACAGTAGTTCCCGTGAATGGCGCAGACATTTGCATTGCCTTGGGGCCACGTTAAGCCGTTTTTTGTGAAAACACAATCATTATCCATTAATGTCAGTGAGTAGTTAGTGGGATTTAACGCCGCTTAGAATAAAGTTTCAGTTGCATAAGCCCGAATGGATGCAGGTCTTAGACGTTTAGCACTTTGGTAAAATCCACGACCACGGGTATCAACCCACGATCAAATGCCTCTGGCAGGCCTTAGGGACTGATGAAACATTGAGAATCTATTGAACTTGTCCATTAGTTTATGAAGTTCTGATAATAACGTCCTGTGTTTAATGTGATTGATGAAAAGTAAGATACTAATCCCATGACAAATGAGAACTAATTTTATGTCTTAGGATAAGATCAGACAATCTAAAAGCGAGCTCCATTCGTGAAGAATAGGTCTACAACAACCTATGCTTGCCGTGAAAGGCAATTATGCTTGTCTTAAAAGGCGACTAACTGGATCGGGTGGTCAGTCTCGCTGAATTGGTTGAAGCATGTCATTGTATCCCAATTGCGTGGATCGATGCTCATGATATCAATCACTGGATTGTCTGGTCCAGACTCGATTATTTACAGACCGCCGTCATATAGCTGGAATATTGCTGAGTACGACGTTAAACAACAAACAAACAAATGAAAGCGGGCTCCGATTGCGTGAAGAATCCCTATAACCACGTTAACAATGACCACGTGGCGGTAACAGTATTCATCACAAATAGACACACGACAAAAACACCAAACGATGTTTATTTCCTATTCACATTGCAGGGAGTGTTCAGAATGAAGGTTTCTTCAAATATCAAATGGAAACGAAATCAGCATGGGAAAATGGCACCCTTTCAGAAGATATAAAAGTAGAAATTGAGAAACTGAAGCGAGCTGATCTTGTCATCTTTCAATTTCCCTTGTACTGGTTTTCTGTCCCCGCCATCTTGAAAGGCTGGTTCGACCGAGTCTACACCATGGGCTTCGCCTACGGAATGGGGAATATGTATAGCACTGGGCTCATGAAGGTGAGGCTCTGGCAAACGAACTGATCTTGTCATCTTTCAATTTCCCTTGTACTGGTTTTCTGTCCCCGCCATCTTGAAAGGCTGGTTCGACCGAGTCTACACCATGGGCTTCGCCTACGGAATGGGGAATATGTATAGCACTGGGCTCATGAAGGTGAGGCTCTGGCAAACGAACAAATGTGTTATATTTCATATAATGAAGGGCTGGCTCTAACAAATAATGAGGTGAGGTAGGGTTCAAGATCATTGTACTTATATAGCGGACCCGTGAAGATCCGTGGTGGAATAGGTCTTCAGCCACCCATACTTGCCGTAAAAGGCGACTATGCTTGTCGTGAGAGGCGACTAACGGGATCGGGTGGTCAGGCTCGCTGACTTGGTTGATGCATGTCATCGATCCCAATTGCGGGGATCGATGTTCATCATATCAATCACTTGTCTGGTCCAGACTCGATTATTTACAGACCACTGTCATATAGCTGGAATATTGCTGAGTGTGGCGTTAAACAACAAACAAACAAAACTTATATAGCGACGTGCATACACGTGTGTGTGTGTGTGTGTGTGTGTGTGTGTGTGTGTGTGCTTGTACTGTTCCGGACATATGCCGGTTTCATGGTGCTAGCTCTCTGGGATACCATGCCTCAGTTTAACATGGATTAACCGCCATTAACATGCTCAGTAGATTGTCTCCCAGCCGACCAGTCCTTGTTTTAACCCCTTCATGCCGAGCACCAGGCAGGGGAACAACATGTTGGAATGAATGGGAAGTATATTTCATGAACATTCTGAACTGCGAATGACAAATACTGAACCGCAAGAAAAACCGTTACTTCATGAAATGCTTCATGACAGTTTCATGTATCGATACTAGCCCCATGCCAAGACTTGTATCGATACTAGCGCCATGCCAAGACTTGTATCGATACTAACGCCATGACAAGACTTGTATCGATACTAGCGTCATGTCAAGACTTGTATCGATACTAGCGCCAGGCCAAGACTTGTATCGATACTAGCGCCATGCCAAGACTTGTATCGATACTAACGCCATGACAAGACTTGTATCGATACTAGCGTCAGGCCAAGACTTACGAAGAATCAGAGAAACCAGGCTTTAGGACGACTGCATGCTGGCCAGACTGCACGAATGGTTGCCAATGCTTTTGAGTGAGTGAGTGAGTTGGATTTAACGCCGCTTTTAACATTATTCCAGTTATATCACGGCGTGTCAGCTTAATGTGGGAGGAAAGCCTGAAGTGATGCAGGTCTCAGACGTTTACCACTTCGGTGAAACCCACGAACACGTGTATGAGTGTACGGTGCTGACAAACCTAGAAACATAATCGGGGCGAACCGGGATTCGAACCCACAGGTTTCTGGCGTGCCCAAGGGACGCAACTCAGCACAGCGAATCGCGGCGCCTTATACGACTGGGCCACCCGTGCCCCCTCCCTGCTTTTGATGTCCACGTGAGAAAACCACCTACAGATAACAGCAACGATACCAGGTCACCAACAGCATGCTGTCTCCATAAAGCCTGATTTCTCTGATTCTTCGTAAGTCTTGGCACATACCGTTTATCAGAAAAGGATTTGGATTTTCATGGAAAGCATTTGTTGAACCAAGGTCGTTTGTTAAGCTACGTTTTGGCGACCCATTATATCCACATTTGTGGCAGTTTGGGCCGTTAACAATAAATTTGGATAGAGACTAATGTAAAACACGAGAAACGAGATACCTTAACAAAATGCATTAATATTTCATTGTGAAACTTTCACGAAGTATTTTCATGAAGTGACGTTTCTTTTGCGGTTCAGTGTATGACACAGAATCATGTGAGTTACCGCCTTGTTTTAGAAACTAATTGAAAAAATGTACGTTCTGGTACCCGAACGCGTTTCGTGAAATAGTAAATTGTATATATTCATAAAAGAGTGAAACAAGTAAAATACATACCCAAAGAGTTATTCATGAGAGCGCACAGGAATGCAAAAACCGTTCGTCTATTAACTACTGTTAATCATTGCAGGATAAAAGGGGCATGTTGTCCTTTACTACTGGAGGCCCCGGTGCCGCCTACAATCCAGATGGTTTGAACGGCGACATGAACGTCCTACTGTGGCCCCTACAGGTGAGTAGTTTGTTTCATGTTGATTCACGCCGCAATATTCCAGCTATATGACGGCGGTCTGTAAATAATCGAGTCTGGAAATCCAGTGATTGACAACATACGAATACATGCATCAACCAAGTCATCAAGCCTGACCACCCGATCCCTCTTACGACAAGTCTTGCCCGGACCTTCACGGGTCAGATGTGTAGTAGTAGTAGTGGTAGTAGTAGTAAAGCCCGAAGTGATGCAGGTCTTAGAGCACGGGTATGGGGCTGACAAACCTGAAAACAATCGGACCGAACCGGGATTCGAACTCACAATTATAGGCTTCCAAAGGACTCAACACAGAGAATTGCAGCGCCTTAGGCGACTGGGCCACCCGTGCCCCCTGTAGTAGTAGCAGTAGTAGCAGTAGTAGTAGTAGTACCACCACGAACAGGGGCATGGCGCTGGTAGCAGATATATTATAACCCGGGCTAACTTAGGATTCAGACCCTTGTTCAACGGATCGTGGCTCCACTAAGGGTGCAACTCTGTACATCAAGTAACGGCGACTACGACCGGCCACCCGTGCTCCTAATAATCTTATACATGACAAGTTAACATACTTTACATTATTATTTCTTTTGCCACAGAACGGTGTGCTAAAGTTTGTGGGATTTGATGTCCTCGCCCCTCAGATACACTATTCTCCTGCGCATGTCAGTGACGATGACCGGAAGCAGTGGCTGACTGACTGGGCCAAACGTTTACATAACATTTTCGAAGAACCGGTACTCAATTTTGTGGACAGTTCCAACTTTTCAAATTTCAAGCTGACAGAAGAATATCTGGAAGGTGAATCTTCGAAACAGTTTGGCCCAACCGTAGGCCAGAACATCGGCAAACCGTACTCATCGACAGGAATGCTAAAGCCTTAGAGATCTCAAAGAGAAACACGTGTAGTGTAAACGCAACGGTCATCATTTACTGTTGATTCTCGTATATCCCAAAATAAAATTAAATAGTAAATCGAGTGTAGCTTTTCGAGATGAGCTTGGGTCAGTGTTAGCTCATGAATTGACAATAATCTATTTTGTTTATAAGGATAATGATGAAGACAGCTCATCGTTCATGCGATATCCTTAACGCATTAGGGCATGTTAGAAAGAACAGGACGCCGAAATACGGCTTGTTTATCAAAAGGGCTTCTGACCCGTTTCTGTCTTTGGTCAACAAATTGATGAAGCATGAATTTTCGAATGACATATCAAGAGGGACTGTTTACGCTCCAGAGCCTTCTTTCGGCCTAGGTTTGTTTGTTTTTTGTTTAAAGCCGCACTCGGCAACATCTAAGCTATATGACGGCGGTCTGTAAATAATCGATTCTGGACCAGACAGTCCGGTGATTGATATCCTGACTATCGATCTACGCACGGGACATGATGCCTCTTACGACAAGCATGTTCTAGAAAAATGGGGTGGTGGTGGTGATGGGGGTAATAATTGTTCTCAGGTTTTACAGAAGAAATAAAACTGTTCGTTTTATGATTGTGTACAAAAATAATTGAATTGTTCGGTTCCCCCTTTCACAATAAATTTGCGTGTTTTGAAGCAATAAAACTGGTGTATTTTTAGATATCACGAACTTGCATAGCGGGTCAGTGTGCCGTGGGGTGAAACTGTTCACGGCTCTGCTGAGGGATTGTGCTGAAATTTCGAAATTTGTGAAATCAATAATTCATTCTGTAACATCAATAATAAATTCATCGTCTATTTGGCGCCTCTAAAGATAGTGAAAGGGGATAAACGCGGCTTGTGTTGAACTTGGCTTGGCCTAGTCTGTTTGACATGTAACATTTATCACCCTCGAGGGATATTTTATCATTGGAGGAAACCCTTATTCTAGATTTGCAATCGTCTTAACTCACATCTGTCCGTAACCTGCAAGAAGACAGTATGTCCCAGAATTGCACGAACAGCTAGATTTGTGCGTTATCGGTACCAAACCAAATGAATCGTCATATAATCTCCCGTTTTGCTTCTGGATGCTAGACCATTCGTGACCAACTCGTGTTATTCCGGGACAAGCCGCTCTTGCAGGTTACGGAAAGGGGCGAGTGGTGACGAATGGATGCTTGACGTCTGAGAGGACAAGAGTCGGCACGATTATCCAGTGTGGCATATCTTCTTTCTGTTTTGATAAATACCCTTGAAATATTCGTCAACAAAGCTCCGTTGTGAGCCCGAGTCTACTACTATCCCGCTCTAAAATAGCTGTCCAGTCATAGGACACCAGCGAGCCGGAGAAGGTAGTGCTAAGATAGAGAATACGATGGTGACGTCACTTCCGAAACAAAGGATGGCCCCAGGGTACATATTATAGAATAGAGATGTGTTACCGTGGATAATCGAGGATGAGACTGAGGGGTGGAGTTGTCTCTTAGAAGTGCAACTGTACGACTTCCAATCTAATTTGTTTACATCAATCGATCAATGTTTATTGTTTCAAGGCTTTGGTTTTGAGCTAGTCTGGTTACAGCAAGACATCGGCTATATAAGATTATTATACTATCAGATACCCTTTACCAAACATGGCATTCTTCAATGGAATTATCTTCGAAGTGCAGTTACTGTGTTCTGTACAAATCTATGTTGAACACAGAACATTCTTTAACAAATGACATTCCACGTGGCATTAAGAAGTATATCTCAAAGTTTAGATTAATAATTTCCGTTTAAATGTGGAACTTGAAAGACACAGTTACACTCCCCAGTATTTTCCGATTTTTGTTTGTCCAAAAATATCCATCTCTAATAAAATTCACATAGCTAATGCAAACAGGTGATAATCTTGTCCTTCATATTATGGGTTTATTCTTAGCAAAAAAGATACAAATTATGAAATACCTAAAACCTTTTTGACATGAATGAAATTGTTATAATATATATATATGTATGGGGGCGGTCGGGTAGCCTAGTGGTTAAAGCGTTCGCTCGTCACGCCGAAGACCCGGGTTCGATTCCCGACATGGGTACAATGTGTGAAGCCCATTTCTGGTGTCCCCCGCCGTGATATTGCTGGAATATTGCTAAAAGCGGCGTAAAACCATACTCACTCACTATATCTGTATGAACTTTACTCTAGCATACGTGATGTATCATGCTATATTAATGTATTATTGGCCGGTAGCCTGATTTATCATGCTATATTAATGTATTATTGGCCGGTAGCCTGATTTATCATGCTATATTAATGTATTATTGGCCGGTAGCCTGATTTATCATGCTATATTAATGTATTATTGGCCGGTAGCCTGATGTATCATGCTATATTAATGTATTATTGGCCGGTAGCCTGATTTATCATGCTATATTAATGTATTATTGGCCGGTAGCCTGTTACTGAAATAAATTGTCTGTCAGTTTCAACGCCAACCGACACACAATCTGTACAATCACAATAGTACAATTGTTGTACACATACGTATTTACTTCATATCACCACGTATTTCTAAGACAGTATATAATTATACTATACTATCACTGTTTTCCGTTACAAACAATGACTTCTAACAGCGTTCCACAGCGAGCGGGGGCGGTCGGGTAGCCTAGAGGTTAAAGCGTTCGCTCGTCATGCCGAAGACCCGGGTTCGATTCCTGAAATGGATACAATGTGTGATATTGCTGGAATATTGCGAAAAGCGGCGTAAAACCGTACTCACTCACTCACTCTCTCCACGACTGCTTCCAGACCGTCTTCAAGGAGATCACCAGTCAGTAACAGCTGCTACTGCTTAGGGGTTTCAGTGATAGGGTGGTATTGACCAAGAATCCGGACCATGCTGTCAGAGGCAGTGCCGAATTAGCAAGTCGAATGAAGGTGAACAGGTTCTCGAGCTGTGCACACACAACTACATGTGCAGCACCTGAGCAAGGGCTATCAAATATTTTACTCCGCTTCGATACTCTCCGTCAAAGTTGAATATAAGTAGAAGGCCTGATTTGAATTGGATTGTGTACACTGTTCGGTAACATATTTAAACTACTGGATGAATATATCGCATTACGGGACACATAAACCAAATAGGGTATCAAAATTTATTAGATTTATTTATTATTCTAATGAAGTTTGTGTCGGGGGCATCATGAACCATCCTCTATATCTCCAGGGATTTCATTTCGGTAAACCTACACTAACCACGGATCCATTCACATTTGCGTTCTTAAATTACCTGCCCTTGAATTTCATCAACATTTTACCGACCAATCAAACGTAGAGAAAAGGAAGAAGGAAATGGGTAAGGGGGGTAACTCGTATTGCCTAGAAACCAAGACATCCTTTCCATCGAAATGATTTTTTAAGGCTTTCTTTTGCGTGTCAGTTTTTCGACGTTGAATTTCTCGCAAACACTGTCGTAATTAACGGGACTGGCTGCTTTGTTGTTGATATCGCCAACCTAATACTGAGGCTAGTTTGTAACTCGCATTCTGATTGTGACGTACAGTCAAGTCTCGTTAATCCAACAATCGGCTTTATCCGACACTAATGATGGGAACCGAATAAATCAGTGCTATTTATCCGTGGTTAGACCCAGTAACGTAGCCAATTGAATTGGCTTAAGATAATCAAGGGCGGGTAATTTGAGATTTCGAGAATCGCTGGAATTGATTCAAGGCTAGTCTGTCTTACAGACCCTGATACAAATATATCAACTACAGCCCATGCAAGTCTATAATGTTTGGCAAGTCTAGATTACTGCAGTATCCGTATCTGAAAATGAAGAGAATCACTGGGCTCCCTTTTTATTATATTTTTATTAAGATAACTGAGCAACTGTTTTTTCTGTACGATATGTTCATTTCAGAGACTATATGTTAGTCTAATTCAGGGCTTAGAGTAGGTTTACTAGAATGCAAGCCCTGGAGATACAGAGGATGGTCATGATAACACCTGTTACCTCACACCTGTTACAGCAGCAGCGCACAACCGTGTGTATCTCTTCTAGCAGCCTTTACTTCATCATGTACATGTACAGGATTATCGACGTGGGCAGAGACTGGGCGTTATACAAGCATGGCCACAGCTTTCCCAGGGTGCTGGCGTTCCTGTAGACTAACATTTAGTCTCTGAAATCTTATATTACACAATATCGTTCTTGACTCTAAAAATAAAAATAAAATTCCCTATGCTGATTTCAGATGTGGAATAGAGCTAGCTTGAGCTGGCTAGACTTGCTTTTGTATGCATTTCTAGATTATGTTTTTTTCATAAAATAAATATATTCCACGGTCATGGTGCAGGACTAGCGTTCCTGGTGTTAGTCTCGCTGTTACCTATGATCGTGGTTTCGAGTCCCGGTCCGCACCGATTATGTTTCTAGCTTCGTCAGCACCATGCCAATGTTCGTCCGTTTCACCAAGTGGTAAACGTCCGAGACCTGCATCATTTCGGGCTTTCCTCCTACAGGAAGCTGACACGTCGTGATATAACTAGGATACTGTTCAAAGCGGCGCTAAACACAACTCACTCTCACTTTTGTTGTTAAGCAGATGTTGGGAAAATAGTATCTAAGGAGAACATCATTAATTTCTATACAAGCTAACCAAAGTGATAAACTTTGGTCTCGTTTAGATGTTTGGTTTTTATACATAAATGTGATTAATACCATCAGCATTCAGTACTTAGGTGCTTAACACAATGACTACTGTAATTGTGAAGTTTATTTCACTGCCCTACCTTGCTCAAAACATACATCATGTCAAACAGGGGGCACAGGTGGCCCAGTCGCCTAAGGCTGCGATTCGCTGTGCAGAGTCGCATCCCTTGGGCATGCCAGAAACTTATGATTGTGGGTTCGAATCCCGGTTCACCCAGATTATGTTTCTAGGTTTGTCAGCACCATGCCAATGTTCGTCTGTTTCACCAAGTGGTAAACGTCTGAGACCTGCATCATTTCGGGCTTTCCTCCTACAGGAAGCTGACACGTCGTGATATAACTAGGATACTGTTCAAAGCGGCGCTAAACACAACTCACTCTCACTCACTCACACACTCACTCGGACACGTGAAGATTCCGGGGTAGAATAGGTCTTCAGCAACCCATGCTTGCCGTAAAAGGCGACTAACGGGATCGGGTGGTCAGGCTCGCTGACTTGGTTGATGCATGTCATCGATCCCAATTGCGTGGATCGATGCTCATGATGTCAATCTCTGGATTGTCTGGTCCAGAATCGATTATTTACAGGCCGCCCTCATATAGCTGGAATATTGCGGAGTGCGGCGTTAAACAACAAACTCACTCATTCCTACCTTTCCCGGAGTGTTGGTCTTCTTGGCATTAGTCGCGCTGTTAGTTTCCTGTCTTTTCAGGCTACGCCTCCTGAATGCTCTGCTAATCTGACGGTCTTCACTGCCCTGGCTGTCTCAGGTTCTCTGGTTCTCTGTCTCTGGCTGCGCTGATGTGGCTGAGTAATAGAGGTGAGGTGAGGTGAAATGGGGTTTAACGTTGCGTACAAGATTATTGCACTTAAATAGCGACGTGTATGTGTATGTATGTATGTGGCTGCTTGTACTAGTCCGGACTGATGCCGATTTATAGTGCTAGCTCACTGAGATACCATGCCGCAGTTTAACATGAATACCCCACTCAGACACAGTATAATGACTCCAAGCCGACCAGTCCTTGTTTCAGCCCCTTAATACCGAGCGCCAGACAGGGTAACAACAAGTACCATCTTTTAACGTCTTTTGGTATGACGCGGTCGGGGATCGAACCCCGGACCTTCCGCTCTCCGGCAGGACGCTCTACCACTAGACCACGGAGTCGGTCTGAATAATAGAGGGTCCCGTAGTTGACCAGTTGTAACCCTTAATCTGCCTTCAGGTAACGAATGAAAATCGAATGTAGGAACTTCTTATCAGTATTATCATTACTGGTTGTCGCTAATTGCTGGGGCAGATACCAGTCTCTTCTGATGTTATCGCTCCTACTGGAGTGTTGACCTTAATCCCGGGTCAGCAAATGTCCAATTCATTTGGTGGTTATAACCAGCCCATCTGCACACACAGCCTGCAGCCACACAGTTGTGTTACAGATGTGATCTGTTATTCACCCTTAAACATCTAGGGCACGGAAAGTTTTAACCATTTAACCTGGCAGTTTGTAATGAACTGATCTGTTGTAGCTCACAGATACATCCAAACAGAAACTTTAATTGTTTAATATTCGCAATTTTACATCACTATTATGGCTAAAACATAAACATGGCCACATTTAGCAGTTACCCGTCGTGATATTGCTGGAAAATTGCTAAAAGTGGCGTAAAACCATACTCACTCACATTTACACATACATGTAGTGCTAAACCCCAGTGGGGGTCCTGGGTTAGAATAGGACCCAAGCTGGACGTAAAAGACCAAAGGGGTCGGTGGTTAGGTTCGGTGACTCGGTGACGTGTGCCACCGTACCCTGGTGGCGTGGAAAGTTGCTCGTAATTTAATCGAGGGCGCGGGTGGCCCAGTCGTCTAAGGCGCCGCGATTAACTTTGCAGAGTTGCCTCCCTTGGACACGCCAGAATCCTAAAATTGCGGGTTTGAATCCCGGTTCGCCACGATTATGTTTCTAGGTTTGTCAACACCATACCCGTGCTCGTGGGTTTCATCGAAATGGTAAACGTCTGAGACTTTACTTCGGGCTTTCCTCCCACATTAAGCTGACACGCCGTGATATAACTGGAATACTGTTAAAAGCGGCGTTACACCCAACTCACTCACTTACTCAAAATTTAATCACTGGATTGTCTGGTCCAGACTCAACTCTTTACAGGCCGTAGTCATACCGTTGAGATGTTGCTGAGTGTGGCGTTAAACAACAAACACACCTACTGCTGAGGCTATTATTATTACTTTACTAGTATCTCAACCATGAACACGGGAAACAGTGCCGCAAGCTCAGTTACTCAACTGATTAAAATCAGATATTAGTGCTACAGCTGAACAAAGATCGGGAGACATCCCATTACAGGTCACGCGTGAAGGGCCTTTCAACCGACAAATCAAAGCGTCGCTTACCAGATCGGGAAAGTGACAGTCGGAATGGGTTTTCTAATCATGCAACCTCTCAAAGGTTAACGCGGGGTATTCCGAACGACAGATGCGGGCTCAACGACTGATTCGGTCAAAATTATAGTCTGTCTCTCGTTTCAATGGGATAATAAATTCAAACGGAAGAAATTTTCCATAGCCCGTAGGAAGATATGTCATACAATCTCGGTCATCTACTAGACATTATTCCTTGGACTGGGGAAATACGCACCAAATGTTGCAATAAATGGGGAGGTTGGCTGGATCCCACCTTGTGTCAGATCGTAGACCACAGTTTCAAGGCACTGGGCCAGACTTGTCAACACGCCAAACAGGAGAGTCACTAAGAAGATATTATTATGGGCCAGTAAGTTCAAGAAAAACTGGAACTCCAGGGTGACGTCGTGTCTCGAGAGAATAGACCTTGGGCACTTAACATCTACTAGCTCACACATTGAGCCGAGGCCCCTTGCTGCGGCAGTAAGAGAAAGACTGATGTCAGAGTATAAAACAAAGTGGTGGGACAAGCTACAGTCAATACAAGGGGCGAGGGGAAGAAATAAATTATTGTCTGTCTGTCTGTCTGTCTGTCTGTCTTCTTTGAGAAGCATTTAGAAGTTGGAGTAGTCTGTCATACAGGCCATGAAACAAATATATCCAATACAGCCCATGCAAGTCTGTAATGTTTGGCAAGTCTAGATTACTGCAGTTTATCAGGAATGAAGAAAGTCTCTGGGCTCCTTTTTATTATATTGTATATCTATTGCTTAACAACTGGTTTTTTTCTTGAAAATATGTTCATTTCAGAGACTAGATGTAAGTCTTAAGATGGAGTACGAAGTAAGGATAAGATATATGGATGAACAAGATATTTATTACAAATAGGCGGCGTTTCGGCGTCATATTATCAATTTTGATCACTTGCTTGAAAACTGTGATAAAACTTACACCGAAATGTTGCTCCTAGTTGTAATAAAGAAGTTGTTCATCCATATATCTTATCCTTCTTTGAACTTATCTCTCAAAATAAACAATTTGTTCGAGTAAACCTTGTGGTATCATGTGTATTTTTACACTCAAGCCGTTCTTGAAATGAAACCTCATTGGTTACCTGAACACATCCATTGTTCACGTTTTGTTTGTATTTTCTAGACGATGAATACATGACACTTTCTTATGGATAGCAACTTATCTTATTCACCTAATAAGGGGGAAAGAAGTGGCTCTGAAACGTCGTTACAACGAATAAACGAATCTGTATCCATAAGAAAGTGTCATGTATTCATGTTCTTCCAACATCTAAATGTCTATCAAAGGAGTGGTATTTAAAAAAGCAATTGTGTAGGTGTCCCCCCATTAGTTAGACGTCCCATTAGTTAGACAGCTTATAACAACACTTTAAACGGTTGAGTGCACACTAATCCTTATGCTTGTTACCTCAGACTTTAAAATGGAATAGTCCAGATAAGATCTGACAAACAAAGCAAAGCAGCTTTAAATGGATACTTTAATATTATACTTAACATTTAATGACACTTTACATTTGATAAAATTGTGTACATAGGGGTCGCCCCGCTATTCTTGACCCTATTGTTATGTAGTATTGTTGTTACAACGGTCAAGATCAAAGAAAAGGCCACCAGACTGCCCTGACAGACATACATGTAGTGGACACAATTTATGGATAACAACTTCTTTAATTACTGTAAAGGATAACAACTTCTTTAATTGCTGTAAAGGATAACAACTTCTTTAATTGCTGTAAAGGATAACAACTTCTTTAATTACTGTAAAGGATAACAACTTCTTTAATTGCTGTAAAGGATAACAACTTCTTTAATTGCTGTAAAGGATAACAACTTCTTTAATTACTGTAAAGGATAACAACTTCTTTAATTGCTGTAAAGGATAACAACTTCTTTAATTACTGTAAAGGATAACAACTTCTTTAATTGCTGTAAAGGATAACAACTTCTTTAATTGCTGTAAAGGGTAACAACTTCTTTAATTGCTGTAAAGGATAACAACTTCTTTAATTACTGTAAAGGATAACAACTTCTTTAATTGCTGTAAAGGATAACAGCTTCTTTAATTGCTGTAAAGGATAACAACTTCTTTAATTGCTGTAAAGGATAACAACTTCTTTAATTACTGTAAAGGATAACAACTTCTTTAATTGCTGTAAAGGATAACAACTTCTTTAATTACTGTAAAGGATAACAACTTCTTTAATTGCTGTAAAGGATAACAACTTCTTTAATTGCTGTAAAGGATAACAACTTCTTTAATTGCTGTAAAGGATAACTTCTTTAATTACTGTAAAGGATAACAACTTCTTAAAATTACTGTAAAGGATAACAACGTCTTTACTTACTGTAAAGGCGACGGCATAAGGATATATATACCGAAGCGTCGCCTTTACAGAACTTAAAGAAGTTGTTATCCATGAATTGTGTCTACTTTGTCATCCGTCAACTTCTAAGTATGCCCATCAAACCATTCCTACCAGACATGTTACTTTCAAGGATAAGGCTATAATCCCCAGTTAAATGGAGCGTTAACATAGGTTTCGGGAATGGCGGGATTGAACACATATTTATTGATCCAGTTTACCCATTGCACCAGAGTCATGGCACACCTTCTGCAAATCTCTAAATGAAAAATAGCCCAAATGCTTAAACAGCCTCGGGCAAAATACACGCAACCAGGGGCAAGCGTAAATTTAAACATATTGCCAAGTTAGCCAACGCCGATACAGTCAATAAAAATGCCAACATTCATGCTGAGCACTTCTCATCTGTCAGCAGCAACAAAAATTGCAGCAAAGAATTCATTCGGGAATGCTCATGCCTAAGATATTAAAACATCAGCAAGCTTCTGGCCTACAATATACCATTTACTGTGGCAGAGTTGGACGATGCAATACAACATCGAAAAGGCACTGCACCTGGTCTTGATACAACCAGTTACGAGATATTGAAAAATCTACCTGATCAAACCAAGAGCTGACTCACTTAGTTGTACAAAACGATATGGTCCAAAAGAGAAACCCCCAAAGCATGGAAACATGCAGCAGTTATCGCTCTTCTAAAGCAAGGGAAAGGCGAAGCCCTACCAAACTCTTATCGACCTATCTTTCTCACTTTAAACATGTGCAAAACAATGTAAGTCATGGCTACAAAAGGCTCGTGCTTCACCGGGAAACTAGCAACCACACCAAACCGGATCAAAGCGGCATGAGGAAGGGACATTCATGTCTGGATCATATACTAAGACTGGAAAATGAAATTAAAAAAGACAATAACTAGCCGCAGTATTTCTGGACTTCAGCAAAGCCTTCGACATGGTATGGCATGACGGACTCCTAACAAAACTAGCACGAAATGGAGCAGAAGGGAACATTGTAAACATCATTGACAGCCTCCTGCAAGAAAGGTCGCTATAAATTAAAATAGGGAACAATCAATCTGATCTTATATCACTGGACAACGGCACGACATAAGGCAGCATTAGAAGCCCAACCCTGTTTAACATCATGATCAATTATCTTTTTGCCCATGTCAACTCTCCTACCCAAACTTCTAAATTCGCTGATGACGGAGCGATATGGGTAAAACACAGTGATATTTCACATATCCGAAAAAATACTCCAGTCAGCCCTGGACGGAGAAGATCAATGTGGCTATAAATTAGGGTTCTTCCTTCATTTCAAGTGCCAAAAAATGACGGGGTTCTATTCAAAAGAAGCTATGATACCCCGTCTCTCCATAAAAAGCAAACCAATCTAATTTTAATCCGGAAAATTTCTAGGCGGATCCTAGATCAACACCTCCTTAGGAGCAATCATGTCAATGATCAGATCAACATAAGACTATGGCTGTGAGGTCTTTCACCTTATTATAGCAGAAACTGTCTCAAGCCACATCACAGAATACAATACAAAGCCCTAATGCTGGCCACATATAGGAGATCGTGTACCAACTGAAACCGGTCGTTTGGATAGTGTTAAATAGGAAGGTCGTGTACCAACTGAAACCGGTCGTTGGAATAGTGTATAGAAAGAAGATCGTGTACCAACTGAAACCGGTCGTTGGAATAGTGTTAAATAGGAAGGTCGTGTACCAACTGAAACCGGTCGTTGGAATAGTGTTAAATAGGAAGGTCGTGTACCAACTGAAACCGGTCGTTGGAATAGTGTTAAATAGGAAGGTCGTGTACCAACTGAAACCGGTCGTTGGAATAGTGTATAGAAAGAAGATCGTGTACCAACTGAAACCGGTCGTTGGAATAGTGTTAAATAGGAAGGTCGTGTACCAACTGAAACCGGTCGTTGGAATAGTGTATAGAAAGAAGATCGTGTACCAACTGAAACCGGTCGTTGGAATAGTGTTAAATAGGAAGGTCGTGTACCAACTGAAACCGGTCGTTGGAATAGTGTTAAGTAGGAAGGTCGTGTACCGACTGAAACCGGTCGTTGGAATAGTGTTAAATAGGAAGGTCGTGTACCAACTGAAACCGGTCGTTGGAATAGTGTTAAATAGGAAGGTCGTGTACCAACTGAAACCGGTCGTTGGAATAGTGTATAGAAAGAAGATCTACCGATATTTATCAATGGAATATTTAAAGCTGTAAGATAATACCGATGGAATATGACACATTCATGCAAGTCATGCGATCATCTGGTCATAGTGCTGTTATTAATTGGCCTACTCCAAGATTGCCACTACCCCTAGTGTATCTGTGCAGTCAAAAGAACCCACTTACCCGGTGAAAGATGACAAGATGGTGGAAACACGAATACGGTCATACACCCGCAGCACAAGTGTCAAAACGTGACATGTGACTTAGTTCAATGTGCCTCTTTTTATATTTCACCCAGGGGGAGAGCGGTGCCCTAATTGTGAGTGGATGTTAAAACCGTCGAAGCGCCCGAAGGCAGCGTGGCTTGTATACTCCCCAGGGAGTTGAGAGTGATAAGTGGAATGCATACGGATCTACTGGTCGGGGAACAAACCGCATTTCAGAAGACACTAGTAACTGGATAAGTGCGTAATATAATATAATCTTAATTGAGAAAACGTCCAACTTTATGGATAACAACTTCGGGTTTATTGGTAAAGGTCGGCGTTATTATCCTATTATCCATGACAGAGAGAGGGGGGGGGGGGGGGGGGGGGGGGAGAGAGAGAGAGAGAGTTGGTGTTTTTACGTGCGCTTTCCGACTTTACGCATATTTCGCGCACACGGGCCCGCCAGGCCAATCAGTGGTTTTGCCGAGGAGGGTATGTCCGAAAAGGAAGGGCAACTTGGGGGACTTTGGGGCTGCTTATTTAATTTATTTAAATTTGGAATTTTGAAAAATGCCGTTATCCATGATTTTTTACGTTTTCATGTTTACTCTTCAACTTCTAGAATACCAATCAAACAGTCAATCGTAATTGATTTAGAAGGCAACACAATACAATGATATCTACAGAAACATGTTTATCATGCCAGCATATTGCCACGTCGTAATACAAACATGTCGCTAACATGATTAAACCTGAATTACAGATAAGACAACAGGTGAAGAATACATCACGCTAAACACTCTGACGCATCAGTTCATAGAGCGTGACATTATACACGTGACACGTGTCGTTTATAAATCTCTGTTAATCTGAGATTTACGTCACCCAAGCAAGGAAATGGCATTCATCCAAAATAGACATAACAAGATTATGTCATAAAACCGTATTACATTGCTGTTAGGGGCATAATCCCATACATTAACGCTAAGCGCACGGGGATCCCCGCATTAGTCATAGCGCGGATTTCCGAGTCTAAAAATAGAACAATGAATCAGCCTCAAAGACTCCACAACCGCGTAGTCGTCATGTTTGCACACTGGGGCTGTTTACTTCCATTGGCCGCTTCTCTGTTCAACAGACGTCTGTAGAGGATTACTCCATGTTTTGTTGAGTGTACTGCAAGTATTTAGCACCGCTCTGTTTTAGGCGCCAGACTCGCAATTAGTCGCACAAGGTGACCCGTCAGATCTCCAATAACCTGTGACGTCATAGTATTGATAACAGTTTGAACTACACCTGTCATATACGACATACTTCACTGCAAGTCGTCAACTTGTTGTCTTCATTGGATTGCGTTAATTGCTGGGATACAGTTTTTAAAAACTATCTTTGTTGAGTGTAACTGAAGCGTAACGATTTGTTTGTGTGTACTTTCTGTTGGAGCGATTGGCGGCGTTTAACCTGGCGTCTTACACCTGCCGAGCGTATCAGCTGATAAGATTCACCTGTGTATAAAACGCAACAATTCAAACGGATTGCATCTCAAAGCGAAATACCGCACGTTTGTAGGACAAGCCCTGACAGTTCACGTTAGGTTCAAGATGTACAAGGTTGTGTGTACTGTTTCGATCGTAGCGTTTATGTTTACAAACTTCTTGGTCGAAGGATACAAGCTTGAGAGCAGACATAAACGACAAAATCAAGGTAAGTGAGTTTTTTTCTGTCACCAATGTAGGTGCATTGTTATATCTCTTCACGTAAAGCTCATGCAATGTGTATTGGTCTCGCGAGGTCACCCCAACTCGCTTTGTTTCACTGAACGGGATGATATTTGCACTGCCTAGTTATTACCGTGTCGTGTTGTTTCTGCCTTCAAATCATTGCAGCCAGCAACCCTGGATGTATCTGAAGGCTTACTGTAAAAACACGGACACGTTTATTAGGTCTGTTTATTTATCCCATAATAAACATAACAAATGTTTCTAAACATCTAAAATATAGATATCGTGAATTGAATCCTAATTCGTTTTTAAAAATATTTTTTTACGATTTATCTTCAACGAATATAATAAATTTGGATATTATAGCGTTTATTTGAACTCACAGTAGAACCTCTCTGTCACACTGCCTATCCGTTCTAACAAGGACATTTTTTCATCACTAAGAAAACAGTATTCTCCAATTCATGATGCTGTTTGTTCAGATCATTAAAAGTTGTCAATTTTATATAAACCCGGTAAATGAGGAAATCTTTCTTAGGGGAACACGTTCCTTAATCGAGCGTTAGAATATTTTATTTATTTCCGCAATTTCGTTGAAACTGAATCGAGGCGTGTTATTCAATACATGTTAATTAAATAGTTTTAACATAACCAATTCTGCAAATTGTCTGCGAGGATACTTCATTTCCTGGGTAAAATAGTAATATTGTGGTTCCATCTGCACCTCTTTGTTTCACTGAAATGACGTCATCACTTCTTACTCATGGGAAACCAGGTCCTCTTACTCAGCACGTGCACAATCGATAACACGATAACAAGCCCTTGCCTGCCGCTACATCAGATCGTATCTGAAATTAATTTTAGATAATATTAGATTGTCAATCGGGGTCTTCAATGGTTTTCCGGGTATCGATACCGGACAACCGTGAACTTCCATGCGTAACATGTTATTCGCGGTCAACAATGGCTTATCTTATTTACAACACATGCACATGATAATAAAAAATAAGAACGAGACGAGTTAACGCATTATGTATGACATTCGCATATCTATTTGCATCTGAAATATGAAGCCATGTCTGAATATAGCCCTATGTATCTGCCTTTCAGCACGTTACCTCATAGATAGGGGTCGGGGCGACCTTTCTCTGCCCCCAAACATTACTTAACGCCACGTTGTCAAAGATAGACAGGCAGATATCTTATTATAGCCTCGTTACATTGGATAATTTTATAACAGATCCATAAAAATACTTAAAAAACGAAACAAAGAGCAATTCCATTTAGAATTTCACAAATACCTTTTACTAGTTTTTTTATGAATCTGTCTTAAAATGTATCCTGAGTGATGTACAAACTAAATATACACGGTAAAAGTAGAATGCCACGTATGTACCATTGCGCCCAGCACTCGATCCACTATTACTTTATTTGTTATTGAAACCAGGAAGGTTGGGACAAACATGGGCGTGATCTCATTTCCTATCTGATCTTGACCTTCCAATACGTAAACATAAGTGAGTGGGTTTAAAGCCAATATTTCACGGTTTGTCAGATTAATGTGGGAGGAATGCCCGATATGACGTATGGTCGTGGATGTTGGCACTTCATAAAGCAATGATGCTAGTCAGGGACAACCTGGGAATTGAACCCACGACTAATGTCTCTTGTAAAGGGACGCGACTCTTGGTGCTACTCGTGACGTCACATGGGTATCTCGTGTGAGGAGAGTAAGTGAGTAAAGGATTAAACTTATATCATTTGGTGTCTCTCATCTAAATGCAAATATTACTCACAGTACAAATCTCTCCTTTATGTAGAAACATACTTATTATCATGTGAAATCTCTGCTTATTATAAAAGATTAATATGTATGTTCAGGTGTAACAACTTTAAACTTGCAGTTGAAACTGGAAAACATTCTAAAATCCCATAGGAAGAACGTGTGTGCGTGTATTGCCACTACAAAGGTTTAACTCTAATTGAGGATGAGTATCATGTATTGTCAATCTGTGACAGATACCGAGCTGCAAGAAGAGAATGCGTTGCTGAAAGTGAAATCAACTTGACCACATTTCAACAGTTTTTAAACCTTATGTCAACAAACTCCACAAGAACTTGAAAACACATTGGACTATTCCTATCTAAAGTTATGAATATACGTAACTCATCACTGTTCTAACGTATTCTAAAACTATTTGTCTTAACATAACGCCATAGTATATAAGCATCTATGATCTACATTATGTTAACATGTATTATGGGCTGGAGGCCTGATTACTGAATAAATCTGTCTGTCTGTCTGTCTGTCTGTCAGTTGGTGTCAGGTGACAGGGAAGCCCGAAGTGGTACAGGTCTTAGACGTTGACCACTTTAATGAAACCAACGAAAACGGGCATTTTTTTCTGACAAACCTAGGAATGTAATCATGGCGAATCAAAGAATCGAACCCAGAATCTTTCTGGCGCGGTAAAGGACGCACCTTTACACTGCGAATTCCTTCCTTCATGTGAAGATGACGGACCCAGAATCTTGTTTTAGCTATACGAATGCGGCCTATAAATAATCAAGTGTTGACCAGACTATCCAGTGATTGATATTATGAGCAACGCGCCACACTGTCGGGGTACGATGACACACAATCAACCGAGTCACTGACCCCGGCCACCCGTTCCATTTGGTCGACTCTTACAACAAGCACTGGGAACCAATTATAACCCGGAAACCCACGGGGACTCAAAACGATGTACAGTAAAGTACGGTTATAACGAACTCAAAGGGACTACTAATTTTTGTTCGTTATAACCTTAGTTCGTTATAAGCATATATACAGCATAACTACAGCAAATAGTCGGGACTAAAAAAGTAAGTTCGTTATATCCGTCAGTTCGTTATATCCGTCAGTTCGTTATAAGCGTAGTCGTTATAAACCGTAGTTTACTGTACAACATTCTGCACCTGTGTTGAAGTAGGATTGTCATCAACCTCAATATCACCAACACATTCATACTCCAAGCCGACCGCACTGGTTGTCACACCTCTATCACGGCCATCTACAAGTATGTGCAGTTGGTATGGACAATGAATTTCACCCAATTAATAGACCGCGTGGACAACGATTACCAGCCTATATTTACACTAGCTGACAATAGCGACAGGAGATATACACCTACCAGTTATATGTACTTCACAACGTGTTAAGAGGTCGCTCACAATAGAAGCTCATTAGTACAACTAAGCAAACTTAAGTCATACAATCTGAAGTTATGCAACCGCATGGGTGTAGCTTACAGTGGCTATGGCCTTTACACTGACGATGCCCGCATGCACAAAACTACTGTAGCATTATCTCAGACTTTGCCGAGTTTTAACGCTTTGTGCTGTTACACCCACTCCACCCCACCCCACCCCACCCCTACCCCACCCCCCTCCATTGTGAAATATTACACGCATGTCAAACCAGTGGAACGCTGAACAAAACAAAGACAGTGGGTAACTTTAGTCTGTCTTACAGACCCTGATACAAATATATATCAAATACAGCCCGTGCGAGATCACTGCAGTATCTGAAAATGAAGAGAGTCACTGGGCTCCTTTTTATTATTTTTTATCAAGATAACTGAACAACTGTTTTTTTATGTAAGATGTGTTCATTTCAGAGACTAGATGTTAGTCTAGGTCAACTTAAATTTGTTTCGGCAATTGTTTGCGTTCCCAATGAACTTGTGTTTACCTGCTGAAGGTAAGACCGCTGCATGGTGTTGCCTCTACATGGGGTTGGTGTTTGGAGCTGTGATTGAGTAGAGACTGAACACGCTTGAGAATTTGGAGTGTTGCAAGAGGGAGGGGTCACTATGAAATGTTAAAAGTATCAAGGACGCCAGTTGGGGAAATAGAGGTGTGTGTCGCCAGGGAAACAGCAATTTGGCGCTAGGGAAACAGTGTGAGCGTAGGGAAAAGGAGAAGCCTGACGCTTGGTAAATAGATGATTGTGGGGCTAGGGAAATAGATGATTGTGGGGCTAGGGAAACAGATGATTGTGGGGCAAGGGAAATAGATAATTGTGGGGCTAGGGAAATAGAGTGAGTGAGTGAGTGAATAAGGTTTTACGCCGCTTTTAGCAATATTCCAGCAATATCACGGCGGGGGACACCAGAAATGGGCTTCACACATTGTACCCATGTTGGGAATCGAACCCGGTTCTTCGGCGCTAGGGAAATAGATGATTGTGGGGTTAGGGAAACAGAACATTGTGGGGCTAGGGAAACAGATGATTGTGGGGCAAGGGAAATAGATGATTGTGGGGCTAGGGAAATAGATGATTGTGGGGCTAGGGAAACAGATGATTGTGGGGCTAGGGAAACAGATGATTGTGGGGCTAGGGAAACAGAACATTGTGGGGCAAGGAAACAGATGATTGTGGGGCTAGGGAAACAGATGATTGTGGGGCTAGGGAAACAGATGATTGTGGGGCTAGGGAGACAGATGATTGTGGGGCTAGGGAAATAGATGATTGTGGGGCTAGGGAAACAGATGATTGTGGGGCTAGGGAAACAGATGATTGTGGGGCTAGGGAAACAGATGATTGTGGGGCTAGGGAAACAGAACATTGTGGGGCTAGGGAAACAGAACATTGTGGGGCTAGGGAAACAGATGGTTGTGGGGCTAGGGAAACAGATGGTTGTGGGGCTAGGAAAATAGATCGCTGTGAGGCTAGGGAAACAGAACATTGTGGGGCTAGGGAAACAGATGGTTGTGGGGCTAGGGAAACAGATGATTGTGGGGCTAGGGAAATAGATCGCTGTGAGGCTAGGGAAACAGAACAATGTGGGGCTAGGGAAACAGAACATTGTGGGGCTAGGGAAACAGATGATTGTGGGGCTAGGGAAATAGATAATTGTGGGGCTAGGGAAACAGAACATTGTGGGGCAAGGAAACAGATGATTGTGGGGCTAGGGAAAGAGATGATTGTGGGGCTAGGGAAATAGATGATTGTGGGGCTAGGGAAACAGATGATTGTGGGGCTAGGGAAACAGATGATTGTGGGGCTAGGGAAACAGATGATTGTGGGGCAAGGAAACAGATGAGTGTGGGGCTAGGGAAACAGATGATTGTGGGGCTAGGGAAACAGATGATTGTGGGGCTAGGGAAACAGATGTTTGTGGGGCTAGGGAAACAGATGATTGTGGGGCTAGGGAAACAGATGATTGTGGGGCTAGGGAAATAGATGATTGTGGGGCTAGGGAGACAGATGATTGTGGGGCTAGGGAAACAGATGATTGTGGGGCTAGGGAAACAGATGATTGTGGGGCTAGGGAAATAGATCGCTGTGAGGCTAGGGAAACAGAACATTATAACGCTGGAGAAATACCATTGTTACAACGTCAGTATTGTGATACTAAGGAAACTGATTCTAGAGAAACAGAAACTAAATCAGAATATCGTGACGCTAGACAGTCAAGACATTATAAAACAGAATAATGACACCAGAGACACAACTTTGTGAGGCTAAACTGAACATTGTGATGCAGGGGACAAAATATTGCAACGTCCGACAATTAGAACAGTGTGACGCTGGAGAAAGAACGTTGTGGCGACGGATAAAGGGCATTGTGACGTTAGGCAATTAGAATATTGTGATGCTAGGGAAAGGCAATTTTGACGTTTGGGAAGCAGGACATTGTGACGCTAGAATCAGAAAATTAAGTAAGGATAAGATAAATGGACGTTTCGATAACGGTGTTAGAACCTTAAGCGAACCGTCGCTCCCAACTGTAATAAAGAAGTTGTTCATGTTTTCCTAGTACTCCAACTTCTAAATGCATGTCAAAGAAATCTGAAAATTGTTGTACGAGGTAAAGACGTTTGGGAAACAGAACACTGTAACACTAGACATTCAGAACATTGTGGTGCTAGGTAAAGACGTTTGGGAAACAGAACACTGTAACACTAGACAATCAGAACAGTGTGGTGCTAGGTAAAGAGGGTTGGGAAACAGAACACTGTAACACTAGACAATCAGAACAGTGTGGTGCTAGGTAAAGACGTTTGGGAAACAGAACACTGTAACACTAGACAATCAGAACAGTGTGGTGCTAGGTAAAGACGTTTGGGAAGCAGAACACTGTAACACTAGACATTCAGAACATTGTGGTGCTAGGTAAAGACGTTTGGGAAACAGAACACTGTAACACTTGACATTCAGAACAGTGTGGTGCTAGGTAAAGACGTTTGGGAAGCAGAACACTGTAACACTAGACATTCAGAACATTGTGGTGCTAGGTAAAGACGTTTGGGAAACAGAACACTGTAACACTAGACATTCAGAACAGTGAGTGAGTATGGTTTTACGCCGCTTTTAGCAATATTTCAGCAATATCACGGCGGGGGACACCAGAAATGCGCTTCACACGTTGTACCCATGTCGGGAATCGAACCCGGGTCTTCGGCGTGACGAGCGAACGCTTTAACCACTAGGCTACCCGACCGCCCCCATTCAGTACAGTGTGGTGCTAGGTAAAGACGTTTGGGAAACAGAACACTGTAACACTAGACATTCAGAACAGTGTGGTGCTAGGTAAAGACGTTTGGGAAACATAACACTGTAACACTAGACAATCAGAACAGTGTGGTGCTAGGTGAAGACGTTTGGGAAGCAGAACACTGTGACGCTAGACATTCAGAACAGTGTGGTGCTAGGTAGAGACGTTTGGGAAGCAGAACACTGTAACGCTAGACAATCAGAACAGTGTGGTGCTAGGTAAAGACGTTTGGGAAGCAGAACACTGTAACGCTAGACAATCAGAACAGCGTGGTGCTAGGTAAAGACGTTTCGGAAGCAGAACACTGTAACACTAGACAATCAGAACAGTGTGGTGCTAGGTAAAGACGTTTGGGAAGCAGAACACTGAGACGCTAGACATTCAGAACAGGGTGGTGCTAGGTAAAGACGTTTGGGAAGCAGAACACTGTAACACTAGACATTCAGAACAGTGTGGTGCTAGGTAAAGACGTTTGGGGAGCAGAACACTGTGACGCTAGACAATCAGAACAGTGTGGTGCTAGGTAAAGACGTTTGGGAAGCAGAACACTGTAACGCTCGACAATCAGAACAGTGTGGTGCTAGGTAAAGACGTTTGGGAAGCAGAACACTGTAACACTAGACAATCAGAACAGTGTGGTGCTAGGTAAAGACGTTTGGGAAGCAGAACACTGAGACGCTAGACATTCAGAACAGGGTGGTGCTAGGGAAAGACGTTTGGGAAGCAGAACACTGTAACACTAGACATTCAGAACAGTGTGGTGCTAGGTAAAGACGTTTGGGAAGCAGAACACTGTGACGCTAGACAATCAGAACAGTGTGGTGCTAGGTAAAGACGTTTGGGAAACAGAACACTGTAACACTAGACAATCAGAACAGTGTAGTGCTAGGTAAAGACGTTTGGGAAGCAGAACACTGTAACACTAGACATTCAGAACAGTGTGGTGCTAGATAAAGACGTTTGGGAAGCAGAACACTGTAACACTAGACAATCAGAACAGTGTAGTGCTAGGTAAAGACGTTTGGGAAGCAGAACACTGTAACGCTCGACAATCAGAACAGTGTGGTGCTAGGTAAAGACGTTTGGGAAGCAGAACACTGTAACACTAGACATTCAGAACAGTGTGGTGCTAGGGAAAGACGTTTGGGAAGCAGAACACTGTAACACTAGACATTCAGAACAGTGTGGTGCTAGGTAAAGACGTTAGGGAAGCAGAACACTGTAACGCTAGACAATCAGAACAGTGTGGTGCTAGGTAAAGACGTTTGGGAAACAGAACACTGTGACGCTAGACATTCAGAACATCGTGGTGCTAGGTAAAGACGTTTGGGAAACAGAACACTGTGACGCTAGACAATCAGAACAGTGTGGTGCTAGGTAAAGACGTTTGGGAAGCAGAACACTGTAACACTAGACAATCAGAACATCGTGGTGCTAGGTAAAGACGTTTGGGAAGCAGAACACTGTAACACTAGACATTCAGAACAGTGTGGTGCTAGGTAAAGACGTTTGGGAAACAGAACACTGTAACACTAGACATTCAGAACATTGTGGTGCTAGGTAAAGACGTTTGGGAAGCAGAGCACTGTAACACTAGACATTCAGAACAGTGTGGTGCTAGGTAAAGACGTTTGGGAAGCAGAACACTGTAACACTAGACAATCAGAACAGTGTGGTGCTAGGTAAAGACGTTTGGGAAACAGAACACTGTGACGCTAGACATTCAGAACATTGTGGTGCTAGGTAAAGACGTTTGGGAAACAGAACACTGTAACACTAGACATTCAGAACATTGTGGTGCTAGGTAAAGACGTTTGGGAAGCAGAGCACTGTAACACTAGACATTCAGAACAGTGTGGTGCTAGGGAAAGACGTTTGGGAAGCAGAACACTGTAACACTAGACAATCAGAACAGTGTGGTGCTAGGTAAAGACGTTTGGGAAGCAGAACACTGTAACACTAGACATTCAGAACAGTGTGGTGCTAGGTAAAGACGTTTGGGAAGCAGAACACTGTAACACTAGACAATCAGAACATCGTGGTGCTAGGTAAAGACGTTTGGGAAACAGAACACTGTGACGCTAGACATTCAGAACATTGTGGTGCTAGGTAAAGACGTTTGGGAAACAGAACACTGTAACACTAGACATTCAGAACATTGTGGTGCTAGGTAAAGACGTTTGGGAAGCAGAGCACTGTAACACTAGACATTCAGAACAGTGTGGTGCTAGGGAAAGACGTTTGGGAAGCAGAACACTGTAACACTAGACATTCAGAACAGTGTGGTGCTAGGTAAAGACGTTTGGAAAGCAGAACACTGTGACGCTAGACAATCAGAACAGTTTGGTGCTAGGTAAAGACGTTTGGGAACCAGAACACTGTAACGCTAGACATTCAGAACAGTGTGGTGCTAGGTAAAGACGTTTGGGAAGCAAAACACTGTAACGCTAGACAATCAGAACAGTGTGGTGCTAGGTAAAGACGTTTGGGAAGCAGAACACTGTAACGCTAGACAATCAGAACAGTGTGGTGCTAGGTAAAGACGTTTGGGAAACAGAACACTGTGACGCTAGACATTCAGAACAGTGTGGTGCTAGGTAAAGACGTTTGGGAAACAGAACACTGTGACGCTAGACATTCAGAACAGTGTGGTGCTAGGTAAAGACGTTTGGGAAGCAGAACACTGTGACGCTAGACAATCAGAACAGTGTGGTGCTAGGTAAAGACGTTTGGGAAGCAGAACACTGTAACACTAGACAATCAGAACATCGTGGTGCTAGGTAAAGACGTTTGGGAAGCAGAACACTTTAACACTAGACAATCAGAACAGTGTGGTGCTAGGTAAAGACGTTTCGGAAGCAGAACACTGTAACACTAGACAATCAGAACATTGTGGTGCTAGGTAAAGACGTTTGGGAAGCAGAACACTGTGACACTAGACAATCAGAACATCGTGGTGCTAGGTAAAGAGGGTTGGGAAACAGAACACTGTGACGCTAGACAATCAGAACATTGTGGTGCTAGGTAAAGACGTTTGGGAAGCAGAGCAGTTAGACAGTCGAACCATCATGCAACCAGGGAAACGGAATGCTGTGAAACTAAGACTTATACATGTATGTTTTCCACACAAACTCCAGCATCCGTACCACGGCATCCTCAAGTACCCAGTGTTTTATGTCTTTATTCTTGACATAAACCATAGAGTGAATATTTGAGAATGCAACCACTGTTATAATGAACCCTTCAAATGATATTCCCCCCTTTTCACACATCACTCCTTCCCCTGATGAATTAGACAATTGTTATCATTGGAATATTTCCAAGTTAAACCCCCCGTGTCAATACATTACGATGCATGCAGTCTTGAAACAGGTTTGTTTGTAGGGCTTGAGCGATAACCTCTCTCTCCCCCACAGGAAGCGTTATCCGGTTAGAGCGAACCCCGCAGTGTTGTAAAGCACGGCTCACAGTGCAGGAGAGACCGCCCACCTTAACTGGGACTCACCTGGGAATGTAGACAGCTTTGTGGACAGTTTACCTATCTTACATACCTACCCAGGAGTGATACATCGTTGTGTTATGTGGCATAGATCAGCTTGATAAGTGATCACGGGGTGTGGAGCGGACGTATTGAATTCTGGAACGTAGTATAATCTGTCATGGTATCATTTGACATGATGAGGATCATGTTCTGCTTCTGTGTCCTTTCTATTGCCATATATAAGTACAGTAAAGTACGGTTATAACGAACTCAAAGGGACTACTAATTTTAGTTCGTTATAACCGTAGTTCGTTATAAGCATATATACAGCATAATACAGCTAATTATCGGGACCAAAAAAGTAGTTCGTTATATCCGTCAGTTCGTTATAAGCGTGTTCGTTATAACCGTAGTTTACTGTATATATTACCTGAAAAATACATCGCACGTTGGGGATAGAGAAAGTATACACCCATGTTTGATGGTGGCTAAAAATGAAACAAACAAGAAATGGTTATTCGATGGGAATGTATTTGCTAAGGGTATCATAGTTGTGTGTTGGACTTAAGTTCGGAGTGTTTCGTCGATTGTTTTCAGCATAGTAACGTTTTGATAACGTTGTAATTGTTTTGGCCAATTACAATTTTAAAGTGTATACTTTCCCTTGCCCGGCAGTGTATATTTCGTTTATTAAGAAACACTGAAATGTATTTGCATCGTGCAGAAATGTACAGAATGTTTGTTATGTATAAGTTTAAGGCAGCCTATTAATAAGCAGTGTACATACAATGTACTGTCGGCCTATGGCCTCCTAGGTACGGAAATACAACAATATTTAACTTATTTTAAAGTTATAAAGTTACTTTATATGCTATGCTACACAGGTATGTACATGCCATTGATTGGCAAGTTGACCGATGACAAAATAGACACAATGTATGGATAACAACTTCGTTATTTTACTGTAGTAGCGACGTTTAGGTACCGTTGTCAAGCAAAACTGAATACAGAACACTGACTGTTTTGGGAATTTCTGATTGTAGATATATTTCAATAATGAACATGGTTCATATATAATTATATATAGTAGGTGAAGGATTAACAGTCAACAATAATTTGCATACATGAGAAAAAATGAGTAGATTAAATAAAACACCAGGCCCCGGTTGTATCAAACTGTAATGATGCCATTAATTAATCGTGCATTAAGAATTTAATGTATCATTAGGGTTTAATGTAGCCATTAGTTAACGAGGCTTTGATACATACGGGTCCAGAAGTATAATATTGTAACAACATGATGAGGAAGCCAATTAAACAGGATAGGAAAATGCATTAGTTCTTGATGACTTCACAGTAGGCGGATGGGATGAAATAGCCTTGATCTATGTTGATGGAAGGCTTGTGGCGGATAATATGGACTGCATCTGTTAGTTTTATTTTAGTAAAGTCACAGAGGTTGTAGAGGATTTGGACGTTTTCCCAATTGATGTTGTGATTGGGGCAGTTGCTGATATGGTCCAAGATGGCTGTGTTTCTGCCGCCAAGAATCTGAAAGAGAAATTTACAAAACTGACTGTAGCTGTGGACAATCCTATGTGAAAACATACCACCCCATCAGCATCAGAATCAAAGAACACAAAACTTCAACCATGAAATGAGAAAGTAAATGAGGCATCTCAGACAACATCAACAAAATAGTGGTGACAATTAAAAGAATGGATCTTTGAAAACCAGTGCAGACGGCATGTATTCGCAAATGTATATTTGAAATATCCCAGTTAATACCCTTTGTTCACTCTAGGAAGCGATGTTTTGAGACGTTTCTCTATTGTTTCAGAAAACAGTTCAACGACGCCGTATGATTCAACCACCACCAACACCACAGTCAGAGTTTACACCAACAACGACTCTGGAAGAATAGGTAGGTGTCAGTGGTATTTGGCAGCAGAATAAAATCTCCCCCATTCTTTCTTCAACCATCTTCTGTGTGGGCATAATACATGTAGTTGTTGATTGCATATATAAGCGTTGTGTTTGATTAGTAAATATTTCCTGCCTAAATCCCCCATGATGTCATTCTAAATCCGAACAAATGAACGCCTTCACGACTGTATCAAAAACTATTGGCCATATCAACATTTTGCAAATGTTGATAAATGTTTCCTGCCAAAATTCCCCATGATGTCATTCTAAATCCAGAACAAAATGAACCCCTTCACGACTGTATCAACAACTATTGGCTATATCAACATTTTGCAAATGATTGATCAATATTGAAAATAGTGATAGAAACTGCCGGGCAAAAGAAAGTTATATACGTGTAAACACAGCCAACATATTTCAGAATTTTACCAAAAAACATTCCGTCAGATTGACTAAAAGTTATCCAAAAGTTCTAAATAGACTAATTATGCGAGGATTAGGAACCCAAAAATTCAAAACAATATATTAATATACATTGACTTTCGTCTCTTTTAATCCTATCATGTTCAGGCACTGGGTGATAAAATAGAGCAAACATATGTTTGGAATTCGTTATCATGAAATAATAAATTGATTTTGGGGGCAAAATTACTGAAATATTTTGGCGTTTTGTAAATCATGTATACATGTATACGCTTGAAAACGGATTTGAGCACAAATTACAAACGTTGTCAAAAAGTTACAAGGCTGAAAACTCGCCGAAACACCGCAAAACCATGATACCCGTATCAAATACATCACCAACGAATAATCATGTCGTATTGGTTTCATGTGTAACCACCATCAAACATGGGTGTTCACTCTCTTTTGCACGGTAGTTAAGTTGGAATACTGTTGAGTGCATCATCAAACAAACAAACAAACAAACAAACAAGCAATCTCATGAACCAAATGTTATAATTGGGATGACGCTCTTCTTAGTAAAGTACAAATTCTAGTACTTTTGGGTTGGAGTGCCATCTGGGAGTCGAACCCGCACTCTCAGAGTGAGGCACCTAATCGGCAGCACAGGAAGTCACTGACTAACCTACTCAGCCACCGAAGTTTCCACAAAAATGGAAGTTCGACAACTGGTAGTCTAGATCACGTACTGGCATGTGTAAATTGGCACGGCTCCCATGACCGAAAGCTATGGATACACAATGACTTTTAGAAAGTGGTTAAATGTAACAAATGTTATAATTAGGATTGCACTTTCCTAGTAAAGTACACGTTAGTACTTTTGGGGGTTTACTCCCATTTTCAGTATGCTTTATATGGCGTTTAATCTCTTTTCAATACAAATTAAGATGTTTTCACTTCGCTTTATTTGGCTTCCCACTAGCTTTCCCTGGTTTATATCAATGTAACTTTTCCTACCCTGTGTAAACATATCTGCCTGTATATATGAACTCAACACATACTACTGTGAAAGGACAAGAAGTAGCCCCGAGGCGTTACAGAGAATTGTGCAGTAGTTATTCATAAGTTTCAAGATTTAAACACAAACTGTTCGATATGCATGGTCCTCAACACGTACCCCTCCAGCCGATAATCAATTCAGTTAGTCACCGACAGCCCGTGCGATAACAAAGTCAAGCTTAATCGACAACTGCGTTCCATAACGCCGCTTATCTACGGACAATAAAGTAGGTCGTTATGCAAATTATCGCTACAGCTAAAGCAATGCTGACTTCACCAGCATTCCCCTCACAACCTGCGCCGTGCGGCAAACCTGCTGGACCTATTAAGGGAGAGTGAAGCGACAACCCTTGCCAAGTGACCTGTGACGTACGCCCCAGACAACCCCCCCGGTGACTACAGTGTCACCATTTCCCCACCAGCGTTCTAACAAAGCGGACGCTCTTCACTGTGCAAGGATACGTTCTTTGTCCCGTTCTTTTCACGTTAAACCCGCATTTGTGCAGTTTCTGGAGAAACAATGGAGGGTAATTATGTCTGAAGTCTTTGTTTATGTGATGTTGTTATTGTTTTATATCCAACTGACCATTTGCCAAACGTACACCACGAGATTGCCGACTGGAGTACTGCGTCGCATTGGACTCAAGGCTGAGTTGTTTACGTGTTTGTGAGTTTCTTATCACTTATTCGCTCAATTTGGTTGTCTTTCAGGGCTTGTTGTCGGAGTTATTTGTGGAGTATTGGCTGGAATCGCCGCCTTCGCCATTATCGTCACAATCTGGATCAAGAACAAGAGGTGGGTTGTAAACATAATGAAAAACAATGTTCGTCCCTTCATTGTGGCTTCGGTTAGGTTCCATGGACACGCATACTGCCTGCTGGCGGTGTATCTAGCCTCAAAATATGTCTAGAATGTATTCATGCTTCTCGGGAAGATATACCAGTTTGTTTAAATATATCTGTGTTCACTTTGAATAGAGATAAAAATATTTACGATATCTGTGTGTAGTTTAGATATGGCATATTGAAAGTCGAATGAAATGAAATAGACTGTGACTATTAACTCACAGCAGTTATACTTGATGTTATTGTTGATATGAAATGCTGTTGATGAAACGATCTGAATTCAAACACGCTTTCAGTTATTTTGGGAGCTGTATTTTAATCACGCACATACAACCCACTCACTGAATATGAAATAGGATAGACATTATGCTGATAACATACCACAGGGAAATATTCTTTTTATAAGCGAGGTGGATATTTCAATTTTATCTTGGCGTCAGTTTGGAAGAATGCCCAAGTTATTCAGGCTGTATATGTTGGGTCAGAGACGTATATATATATTACTTATATGTATATATACGTCTTTGGTTTGGCGGATATAATGAAGTCAGACCAAGGGTCATAATTGGGATGCACTGGGATTCGAACCCACGATCAGCTGAACATGGGATTCTGCTTGACTTCCCGTATATTCTCCCAAACTGACATGAGGCTATGTGTCTTAGACACCGTATCGTACTTCCTTTGACATACACTATCACTGATCAAACATCATCAGATTTTCTTCTGCTTCCTTACTTTTTCCAAATAAATATTTTTAGTAAAGTGTCATCTTATTCATATATTGTATAACATGTATATTCAAACAGGAAACATTTGTGACTCTCCCTTGTGTTTTTTCTTTTACTGAATAATTTGAATCTTCAGGCAAAGTCATTTATTATATTTCTTGAAATCAGGGACCGTGACTCGGAGTATGCGAGAGCGGCCAAGGTCCAGCGCAACTCTGCCTTGAGTGCCGGCGTCTACAACGACCTGACAACGGCGTCCCCTATCGTGAAGGTGTCCATCGATCAGCATAAGGAGGGCTCCGAGATGGAGAGTCTGAAGAAGGAAGAAGAGGAAGAATAGAGCTGCGGGTGACTGAAGAAGAAAGCTAAACAGACATTTGCGAAAATGCATCATGAAAAAGCTCCACCAGCAAGTCCCCTCTGGGACCAAAACGAGATTGTATATATCTCAGTCATGTTTCGACAATTTGGACCATTTCGGAAATATAACATTTGACCTTTTATGGAGGCAATAGTGTACAGGCCTAGCTCAGGACAGTGTTATAGTGCTGACACCTTTGTACATTGTTGTGTGGAATCGCCCACGTGCTAATCACCAGAGTATTTCGGACCAAAACGTGGGGAAATAACCTTTTTTGCAACATTGCCCAAAATATCCAAGCCTTCCTCGGAGTTGTTCGTGATCAAACATCGACAGACATGACTTGACATAAACTACGTGCTGTGCCACCGATACGATGAATTCGTCACGTGATACACGAGAAGATGCTGTACTTCACGTTGTCAGACCAAGATAAAGAAATGGAAAATGATGACGCCGTTCTTATCTAATCACCAGGTCAAGTTTCGTTTCATTATCCACCAGAGGAGTGCCTTGTTCGAGAACCTTCACATAAGGTGATCTTTATGCACAAAGTATTTCTAGTGGATCTTTTAGCACCATCTTTGTACGTTCCATGTGTACGTCTCCATAGCTGTGATTTATCAATACATCAAAAAGTAGAACTGAAAATGGATCAACATTATGCGATTGTTTAGTAATTACAATACCAGAAACGTTTTTTTCATTCCCTTCACATTCCAATCACACATTCCCATGAACATGTACATAGTTTTGCAATAAATTATTATTCGTATGCTTGCTTGTTGAATCATAATTTAAGGGTGTTGAGATCGAGAATGAGCTTGATGGAGGTCTTATTTTGAAGTATTATAATGATCTCGTGGCTTTCTTTGTCATGAAGCCAGAACGTAAAGTTCAGAACAGTTTCACAAAGAAATATAAACACAATACAAAGGTGCAGTCAACAAAGGTTGCAACAGCTGCGCTATGTACCTGATATTGCCTACTGAGGTTACACAAAGTCCTCGCTCTGCGTGACAGGCTGTTAGGTTGTCCTCCCTCGGTAGGACGGGGACTGTTGTGTTGCACAATGCCCACAGCTCATGAATCTGTTACCCAATACGGATTTCCTCCATAACATCTTGCATCATGGTACTTTCGCTTTCTAAAATTACGTATGACATACGAGTTACGTAGAGAAACCGCGTGATGGATGAACACGCATTACTCTCCGATTATCCGCTTAAGGTCACATTAGCATACGACGGGTTGTGATTGTGTCAGCAGGTTCACCTTTTGCCCAGGGGTCATGTGCAGGGTGTAGGCTAAACATGTCGCAGGGACGGGGATTGTGGGGTCGCAGTACTCCGTCAGGGTCCAGGGTCACCCTAACAGTTACCTAAGAGCGGTGGGTCGTCAGCCAGCTAGCTGTTCTCAAGCACATCCTCGGTTGACAGTATATTACATAGAGGATTCATCACGAGTGTTTTTTAATATGGGAAATATCAACCGAGTCTTAGTTAATCGGTATTTGCCGAGCCTTTGGCGAGGCAAATACCGATTAACGGGACAAGGTTGATATTTCCCATATTAAAAAAAGACCGCCTCCGTGATCTTGTGGTAGAGCGTCCGCCCGGAGAGCGGAAGGTCCAGGGTTCGATCCCGGGTCGCGTCATACAAAAAGACGTTAAAAGATTGTACTTGTTGTTACCCTGTCTGGCGCTCGGCATTAAGGGGCTAAAACAAGGACTGGTCGGCTCGGAGTCAGTATACTGTGTCTGAGTGGGGTATTCATGTTAAACTGCGGCATGGTATCTCAGTGAGCTAGCACTATAAATCGGCATCAGTCCGGACTAGTACAAGCAGCCACACACACACATACACGTGCATGCACGTCGCTATATAAGTGCAATAATCTTGGACGCGACGTTAAACCCAATTTCACCTCACCTCACACCCATATTAAAAAATACGAGTGATGAATTCTATTTATCATTTTCACATTTTTGCTTCCTAATTAAGGAATAATTGCATTAAACATTAACATCAGCAACTTGTCGAAATCTTACGAATAGATCGTGCGTAGTGATACATGTAGTGTAAACCAAAATAAACAACCTCCTAACTCCTTTATGGCATATTCCTTCGCTGAGAAAAAAAGTTCCTCGGATTATTTTAAACAAAATACTTGAACAGACATTGAAATAATGTCTCTAACATCAAAGGTATCCATGTTGCACCGGCGAAAAAAGTCCCACTTCCGGTTATCTAATTTGCATATCTAATTTGCATACTTATGTCATTGGTGTATGACATACATGTTTTTATGTCATAAGCTTATGTCATGGATAAATGCTTAAGTTAAATGATAAATCTCACTTAGTCCTGCACCATGACCGTGGAATATATTTATTTTATGAGAAAAAAAATATCTAGAAATGCATACAAAAGCAAGTCTAGCCAGCTCAAGCTAGCTCTAGTCCACATCTGAAATCAGCATAGGGATTTTAAGAAGAAGGATATTGTGTAATATAAGATTTCAGAGACAAAATGTTAGTCTACATCTCACTCTATTGAAACAGAATTGAAACGTGAAACATTGTTTAATCCTCGCTGCATTTTGTGAGTTGGGTAAACCATGTTTTGAAGAGTATTTCAGTGATATCACGGTGATGTGAGGTGCGATGAACGTTGACGTCGCGTTCCATATTATTGCTGTAAGATTAAAACGACCCCTGTCTATGTGTGTGGATGCGTGCGTGTGGCAGATTTGTTTGTTTGGTGTTTAACGCCGCGCTCAGCAATATTCCAGCTATATGACGGCGATCTGTAAATAATCAAGTTTGGACCAGACAATCCAGTATTTGATTTCACGAACATCGATTCACACAATTGGGATACGATGACATGCATCCCGTTAGTCGCCTCTTACGTCAAACATAGTCGCCTTTTACGGAAAGGATGGGTTGCTGAAGACCTATTCTTCCCCGGATCTTCACGGGTCGACTGATTTGTACTTTTTCCGGACTAATGTCGGTTTTATAGTGCCTTTATAGTAACCCACCAAGACACAGTATACTGACTCGGAGCTGACCTGACCTTGCTTTACCCCCTTAATGCCGAGTGTCAGGCAGGCGGAGTACAAGTACCTTTTAATGTCTTTTGGTATAATGCGACCAGGAGATGATATATCACGGCTTGTGCGCCTATTAATGTATGGCAGACATAGGTGATGCAGGTCACAGACGAGCAAAACCAGGAATCTTGGAGTCGAACCAGCGAACATAACATTCCGTTCCTCTTGTACGCGTAAGGGACACAACTCTGCACAACGACTGGATGGCAGGACAAAGTGCACTGTCCACCAGTGTAAGCGCAAATGAGAGCCCCGGGCCCGATGGTGACCTTAATCCAGCGATATCTGCTACCACTATCATTGTACAGACAGATGCAATTTATTGCAAATCGCAAGCCAGTAACGGATCCATTGCCTAAATTATCGACAGTCACTGTTCACAAATCTCCTATAGTCCGTATCAACATTCACAATGATCAATGTGTCCATAGGACAAGTTGAAGCGACAAAGGTTATGTTCTGTTGCGGACTTGCAAGGTTTCGTAATTGTAGAGAATACAATTGTAATTGTGTCAGTTTTATAATAACAAGTAAATATTGTCTCAAATTACCTTATACAAGAAAACAAATAAAATACAACAAAGTTATGATTTGAAACATTGTTCCAATATTTCTTTTGCAATGGGAACACACCAGGGTCGATAAGATAGGCATATCTGTTATTTTATAAATTCATGTTGAATCACATTGCTTTCAGTCTAATCATTCTGGTAACCTGGGAACCTATGCAAGGCATTGAAAGAGTTTGTTTAACACTATTACCACCTTTTTGACATTTCAACAATTTTGAGTGAGAGTGAGTTAGTTTAACGCTGTCTTTAACAATATTTCAACATAATCAGCTGAATAAAAATTCGAAATGACAGAGGATCCAGGCGTTTGTCACTTTGGTGAAACCCACGAGCACGGGTATGGTGCTGGCAAACCAAGAAACGTAAGATCAGGGCGACCCTGGGATTTTAACCCACGAGCAGGGACATACATTTACCCAGCGAATTCCGGCAACCAGACAACTGGGCCACACGTGTATCAATTAACAGCGGCTTCATAATCACACCACCATGTACTTCCGTCCTGAATATTACAGTCAACTCGGTGTTGACAGGAAATAAAATTCCTTGATCAAGCTGTACACATGTCAGTCGTTGTCACTTAGACATTCCTTCCGCGTACGAGACCACTCTTTGTCCCTGATTAACTGATCGACGAATAGCTTGCATTTCATCGGTCTCATTTAACGACAGAAGGAATGGTTGTGTAACAAATATTCTGTTGAACATTTAAGCATTCGGTACCAGTCGCACCTTCGGCAAATGCAATTTGGTTTCATTCGTCCTGAATTCGTGACATTCCGGGACAGCCGCATGGCCTGTTAGTACGTTACGGAAATGTGCGCGGACTAATGATTTGGTTTGTCCCAGAAAGGCAATGACATTCGTCACAGATCGCAACTTTCCGTAATCTATAAGAAACATCTGTGACCAACTCGTGTCATTTCGGCATATGTTACGGAATGGGGCGAGTGGTGAAGATATATGAAGCCAGCACTCGTGTTATTCCGGGACAAGCTGAAAAGCGACTCGTGCCCCTCTCGTGTCCATTTATGCGACCGGGTTCAGTCTTAGCGCAAACGGGCATACCCAAAACAATTGTCAACTCGTTGCGCAATGGTTCACATGAATTTCCCCATATATTATATATATTTCTAATGCAATTTAAAGCACATCGGGACATACGGAATTACACAGTATGATTAAACACATTTAACCGTGTCTTGGGTATATTTTTAGATGCAAGACATATGTCAAATCAAAAATAATTCCTGAGGGATTCTTTGACGAAGGACTTGAAGTTATACGCGCATTCTGATTGATTTGTCGTATTTTCGCACACAACATTCATCGATAGGGGGACGAGTCTTCATGCAGGTTACGGAAAGGGGCGAGTGGTGACGAATGATGAAGACAGTTCGGCGTGTCACGGAATGACACATGTTGATCATGAATGAGGACAATGCGTCAGAACTGGTGTCGCTTGGATGGCATTTCAGCATACCTCAAAATCAACTTACATTCAGAGGCAACTAGAAAAAAAACATTATTGGGATTCAATTTCATGGACAAGCCTATTGAAATCTATTACAATCCATGCAAAATGTTGCATAACTATAACAATTTATAAGAGTGTTTTAATATTGGCCTTATTACAGGCTCAAGGAAGGTTGTATTGGCCCAAAGCAGGCCTGTATTGGCCCGAGGCAGGCTGTATTGTCCGAGGCAGGCTGTATTGTCCGAGGCAGGCTGTATTGTCCGAGGCAGGCTGTATTGACCTGAGGCAGGCTGCATTGTCCGAGGCAGGTTGTATTGGCCTTAGGCAGGCTGTATTGACCAGAGGCAGGCTGTATTGGCCCGAGGCAGGCTGTATCGTCCGAGGCAGGCTGTATTGACCTTAAGCAGGCTGTATTGGCCTTAGGCAGGCTGTATTGGCCTTAGGCAGGCTGTATTGGCCTTAGGCAGGCTGTATTGACCCGAGGCAGGCTGTATTGGCCTTAGGCAGGATGTATTGACCCGAGGCAGGCTGTATTGGCCCGAGGCAGGCTGTATTGGCCCGAGGCAGGCGGTATTGACCCGAGGGAAGGCTGTATTGACCCGAGGCAGGCTGTATTGTCCGAGGCAGGATGTATTGTCCGAGGCAGGCTGTATTGACCCGAGTGCTAATATGACTGACCGAGCACCTATAACAATGCCTATATGAAAACAGCCATGTAATGACGTATTTATCAATTGACTACCTACACTAAATGTTCCAAGTTAAACAAGTCAAGAAGATCAAGCAAAAGCTTAAAATGTCACAGTTTTAAGAAAACAGGAAGGGTTGAGGTAATCCGTTTTTGGAGAAAACTGAATATGGCAGACCCATCACAAATGGTAAATGTAGTAAAATTTGGGTCTTTAAGATCCGTAAATCATGGGAAAATATAGTAATTAATTTAATCCATACATTGGATTTGCCGTCGATTGATTTGTTCCACATTGGACTAAGAGATTTTAATGATATTAAAAATAGTCTGATTGCTATTGATCACGATATTTGGCTTCGAGGTCTATGGAATGACACTGGCCAAATAAATGGAAATAAATTTAGAACGTTTAGATTATTTAAAACTACAGTAGAAGTTTTAACTTATGTACGATCAATAACTAATAGGTATTATCGTAGTGTTCTTGCAAAGTTGAGACGCGGTACACTCCCTCTAGAAACAGAACTCGGTCGTTTTTCACGTCCATAAACTCACTTACTTCATCGTATTTGCAAATATATGATCACCAACAAGTGGGGGATGAAGTTCACTTTTTAACTCAATGTCCATTCTATTCTGACATAAGATTTTCATTGTGGGCACATGCGCTCAACTTGACCCGTTATTCTCATCAACTGACAGAACATATCAATAATGCAGAATGATCTGCTAATTTCTCTCCTTGCCGCTGCTGTTACTTTAATTTTTAATCGCAGAAAATTCACTGCGCAATTGAATATTTTTTAATTTTTATAATGATTGTATTGTACTACATATTTTAACACTTACGTGCTTTTATTATGAATATATTTGTATTCTGGTGTCTCGTAGGATATTTTGGCCGGTCAATGTACATTGATAACTTTCATGTATAATTTTATACGCATGTACATGGTGTGACACCGTAATGAAATAATCTTCTTCTTCTTCTTCTTCTTCCTCCTCCTCTTCCTCTTCTTCTTCTTCTTCTTCTTCTTCTTCTATATGAGCGCTCCGATTTGAGGTATTACGGACAGCCGATTAATAATATCTGATATAGCCTTCAAATAGACATAATTCATATTGGGCCTCAGGCGGAATGGGCACGCATACAACTCTGGGGTTTTGCTGGGCGTAATGTCAAGGTGAAATGAGATCAATAAAAGGAACTGTGCTCACGCTGTCCTCGTGGTAAACATGATATGGGTGAGGAAGATTATAGCTTGTGGATTGAACTTTACCGTTGGAGATATGTTTCTGATTAGGTAACAAACCAGTCAACACATACAGATGGCAAACTCCAAGAACCACACCAATCACAACCAGGGCCCACCTGCACAAAGCCATCTTAGCGCTACGACTATTGTAAGCCTATGTTTAGTCTGTCTTACAGACCCTGATACATTTATATCAACTACAGCCCATGCAAGTCTATAATGTTTGGCAAGTCTAGATTACTGCAGTATCTGAAAATGAAGAGAATCACTGGGCTCCCTTTTTATTAGATTTTTATTAAGATAACTGAACAACTGTTTTTTTCTGTACGATATGTTCATTTCAGAGACTATATGTTAGTCTAGCCTATGTTAAAGTATGGGAGTTACGATCATCTTATCGTTAAGATCGCTATGTGCAAGTGGACCCTGAACAGGAAACATCACCGGAATGGTTTCCACCGACCTACTTCCTACAGATACACATCTCTGAAGGTGGCTCATCCCACGTTCTCTAGTTTGTTTTTTGTTTGTTTGTTAATTTAACGCCACACTCAGCAATATTCCAACAATATGACGGCGGTCTGTAAATAATCGATTCTTGACCAGACAATCCAGTAATTGACATCACGAGCATCGATCCACGCAATTGGAATACGATGACATGCATCAACCAAATCAGCGAGCCTGACCACCCGATCCCGTTAGTCGCCTTTTACGACAAGCATGGGTTGCTGGAGATCTATTTTTATACCCCGGATCTTCACGGGTCCCTAAACTCTTTACGTTTGGCAGGAAACACAACAAGAAGTATGTTAATTAGACATGACTGCCGACATATTGTCTGTCTATATATCTTGTGAAAGTGAAATACTTAAGTGGCGTTATCCCTCACTCATAGACTACCATTTAGTCTATGAAATCTTATACAGTAAACTACGGTTATAACGAACTCAAAGGGACTACTAATTTTAGTTCGTTATAACCGTAGTCGTTACAAGCACATATGCAGCATGACTACAGCAAGTAGTCGGGACCAAAACGTAAGTTCGTTATATCCGTCAGTTCGTTATAAGTGTGTTCGTTATAACCGTAGTTTACTGTATTACACAATATCCGTCTTGACACTAAAAAAAATGGCCCTATGCTGATATCAGGTGGAATAGAGCTAGCTAGAGCTGGCTAAACTTGTTTTTGTATGCGCTTCTAGATTGTGTTTTTTTTCTTTTCATAAAATAAATATATTCCACAGTCATGGTGCAGGACTACCTCACTCACCGCACTAAGATATACACTCTCCTGCCTGGCTGAAAATAGCTATATCTAGTATTATCTACCACCCGCTCTCGCTCGCCCCTCGACCCTTGGCAGGGGGATATCTCATAAATTTTGTCAAATACTTGAAGCACGTGGCAGCTACATTATTACTCTTTCCAGTTGCACGACGAGGTAAGTAAGATCATTGTCTATCTAAGACTCTTTGTGACCTCATACCCTTTTCTAGCTATAACCCTGAAGTCTGACACTGAAACCAGTGCCTAGCCTAGAACTGATACATTGTGTAGTTTTTCTAGGGTAGTCAGATATTTGTAGGCTGGCATATTTGTGCGGTACATGAGACGAGTAAAGAGTTGTCTTGGTGGCCTATGTTGGTCAAATATATATCGTCTTGGCCAGAGACTAACCAGCCTCGATTATCCGACGAAACGGAATCCATTGAGCGCAAAGACTAAATTGCGGTGAAAGAAATATGAATGGATCACTGAAATTAGTAACGATACCAGGTGTTCACGAAAAGTGAGTGAGTGAGTATGGTTTTACTCCGCTTTTAGCAATATTCCAGCAATATCACGGCGGGGTACACCAGAAATGGGCTTCACACATTGTACCCATGTCGGGAATCGAACCCGGGTCTTCGGCGTGACGAGCGAACGCTTTAACCGCTAGGCTACCCGACCGCCCCGTTCACGAAAAGGGTAAGTAGGGAGATAGGTAGTCTTAGTACTAAGAGCACTCCGTGAAAGTGGGCCCTGTTTTGAGAATTGGCTTTCTTCCAGAGGCTTGTGAACTATTTGTGGAGGAGCAGTAAGGTTTTGGTTTGGTTTGGTTTATTGCACTAAGCAATATTCCAGCTATATGACGGCGGTCTGTGAATAATCGAGTCTGGACCAGAAAATTCAGTGATTGACGTCATGAGCATCGATCGACGCAATTAGGACACGATGACATGCATCAACCAAGTCAGCGAGCCTTACCACCCGATCCCGTTAGTCGCCTCTTACGACAAGTATAGCCGCCTTTTACGGCAAGCATGGGTTGCCGAAGACCTATTCTACCTCGAATCTTCACGGGTCGGAGCAATAAGGACCAGCCTAGGGTACCGATCAACAGGGGTGCCCATTTCGTTGACAAATTATAACCAAATATGACTGGTCCAAATAAACCATCAAAGGAATAGCCTGCTAAGCTATAGGTGCTATATCGTTAAAGAATATCGTTATATATAAACTTGTTATTGCTGGATTTTGAGCACAAGAAGAAACATTACCATAGAAAAAAACGTGAAAACCATATAACAGATTATAGTCTGAAAATAGATTATATCAGTGTTTCTCTGTGGTGCTTTAAATATATGACGAATATTCATCTGAAACCTGGTATATTTCTTTTCTACTGCTCGAACTAACTGTCTTCTCTGTGACATGTGCATTCATTGTTTGATCATGCTCATATTCGTTTGTGTAATGAATGTTCATATTGTGACAGCTACTGGGTCTGGAGGGCGATACACTGTTGTATACAGACACGTTTATGAGGTCACAATGCCTGCCTGGGGCGCGTATCTGTGTGCAGGAAGCACAATATGAGATGATGAATAATGATGTACACGGTAATCAGCTCGATCACTGAGGTCGGGTCAGGGACGTCAGAACATACATGACAATAGGCAAATGCTTTTTAGAATAGCATTTCACCAATCCTTTCAATATATCGAAAATAATCTAGATGATATTTAAAGGAAAATAATTGAAAACGACTCATCACCACCATGTATGTATATGACGTCACACCAGTTAAACAACCTTTAACTACATCTTCTCGGAAAAAAGGCATTCTCAATGTTAAATGTGGAGATTAACCTGAATTGATCGTACTCAACGTCCACGGCCTCAAAATCGGTATACCATGCTTAACCTTTACGTCCTAACAAACGGCATACCATACTTAACTTTCACGGCCTTACAAGTGGGACATCATACTTAACTTTCACGGCCTCATAAGCGGTATACCATACTTAACTTTCACCCCCTCACAAGCGGCATACCATACTTAACTTTCACGGCCACACCAGCGGTATACCATACTTAACTTTCACAGCCACACCAGCGGTATACCATACTTAACTTTCACGGCCTCATAAGCGGTATATTATACTTAACTTTCACAGCCACACCAGCGGTATACCATACTTAACTTTCACGGCCTCATAAGCGGTCTACCATACTTAACTTTCAAGGTCACACCAGCGGTATACCATACTTAACTTTCACGGCCTCATAAGCGGTATACCATACTTAACTTTCACGGTCACACCAGCGGTATACCATACTTGACTTTCACGGTCACACCAGCGGTATACCATACTTAACTTTCACGGCCACACCAGCGGTATACCATACTTAACTCTCACAGTCACACCAGCGGTATACCATACTTAACTTTCACAGCCACACCAGCGGTATACCATACTTAACTCTCACAGTCACACCAGCGGTATGCCATACTTTACTTTCACAGCCACACCAGCGGTATACCATACTTAACTCTCACAGTCACACCAGCGGTATACCATACTTAACTTTCACAGCCACACCAGCTGTATACCATACTTAACTCTCACAGCCACACCAGCGGTATACCATACTTAACTTTCACAGCCACACCAGCGGTATACCATACTTAACTCTCACAGCCACACCAGCGGTATACCATGCTTAACTTTCACAGCCACACCAGCGGTATACCATGCTTAACTTTCACGGTCACACCAGCGGTATACCATACTTGACTTTCACGGTCACACCAGCGGTATACCATACTTAACTTTCACGGCCACACCAGCGGTATACCATACTTAACTCTCACAGTCACACCAGCGGTATACCATACTTAACTTTCACAGCCACACCAGCGGTATACCATACTTAACTCTCACAGTCACACCAGCGGTATGCCATACTTTACTTTCACAGCCACACCAGCGGTATACCATACTTAACTTTCACGGTCACACCAGCGGTATACCATACTTGACTTTCACGGTCACACCAGCGGTATACCATACTTAACTTTCACGGCCACACCAGCGGTATACCATACTTAACTCTCACAGTCACACCAGCGGTATACCATACTTAACTTTCACAGCCACACCAGCGGTATACCATACTTAACTCTCACAGTCACACCAGCGGTATGCCATACTTTACTTTCACAGCCACACCAGCGGTATACCATACTTAACTCTCACAGTCACACCAGCGGTATACCATACTTAACTTTCACAGCCACACCAGCTGTATACCATACTTAACTCTCACAGTCACACCAGCGGTATACCATACTTAACTCTCACAGCCACACCAGCGGTATACCATACTTAACTTTCACAGCCACACCAGCGGTATACCATACTTAACTCTCACAGCCACACCAGCGGTATACCATGCTTAACTTTCACAGCCACACCAGCGGTATACCATGCTTAACTTTCACAGCCACACCAGCGGTATACCATGCTTAACTCTCACAGTCACACCAGCGGTATACCATGCTTAACTTCCGTTGTCTCACAAGCGGTGAGCTCCATCCCCGACATTCACATGTCAATATACACTTTTTCATTCGGGTCCATAGTTTTTTCATGTTATTTTTCATGTTTGGCTATGAGCTTGACAGCGGTGGTTTAGGAACATGCACTTTGTTCAATACAATGTTCTGGTGCTGAATATCAACATAGTGCTTATGACCGAACGACAAGCTACCGAGAGTCCCTGTCGCATCATTGCTCCACAACGTGCACGACTAATGCTGGTCACGTGAGTGTTAAGGGATAATGTCAACGGAGGCTGAGTGATATAAATGATTTAATAATGGTCCCGTGATTTGTCGCATGGTAGATGGGCTTAAATCTAGCCCATGGCGATCTTTTCACGTGCTTCGTCAATCTGGAGGTAAGCTTAAATTCTAGCCCCTAGTGATCTGGACACGTGTTTTGTTGTATGGTAGAGAGGCTCAAATATGAGCCCATGGTGATCTGGACACGTGTCTTGTTGTATGGTAGAGATGCTTAAATTCTAGCCCATGGTGATCTGGACACGTGTCTTGTTGTATGGTAGAGAGGCTTAAATTCTAGCCCATGGTGATCTGGACACGTGTCTTGTTGTGTGGTAGATATGCTTAAATTCTAGTCCATGGTGATCTGGACACGTGTCTTGTTGTATGGTAGAGATGCTTAAATTCTAGCCTATGGTGATCTGGACACGTGTCTTGTTGTGTGGTAGAGAGGCTTAAATACGAGCCTTTGGTGATCTGGACACGTGTCTTGTTGTATGGTAGAGATGCTTAAATTCTAGCCCATGGTGATCTGGACACGTGTTTTGTTGTATGGTAGAGAGGGCTTAAATACGAACCCATGGTGATCTGGACACGTGTCTTGTTGTGTGGTAGAGAGGCTTAAATACGAGCCTATGGTGATCTGGACACGTGTCTTGTTGTATGGTAGAGATGCTTGAATTCTAGCCCATGGTGATCTGGACACGTGTCTTGTTGTGTGGTAGAGATGCTTAAATTCTAGTCCATGGTGATCTGGACTCGTGTCTTGTTGTATGGTAGAGATGCTTAAATTCTAGCCTATGGTGATCTGGACACGTGTCTTGTTGTGTGGTAGAGAGGCTTAAATACGAGCCTTTGGTGATCTGGACACGTGTCTTGTTGTATGGTAGAGATGCTTAAATTCTAGCCCATGGTGATCTGGACACGTGTTTTGTTGTGTGGTAGAGAGGCTTAAATACGAGCCTATGGTGATCTGGACACGTGTCTTGTTGTATGGTAGAGATGCTTAAATACGAGCCTATGGTGATCTGGACACGTGTCTTGTTGTGTGGTAGAGAGGCTTAAATACGAGCCCATGGTGATCTGGACACGTGTCTTGTTGTATGGATGGTAGAGAGGCTTAAATACGAGCCCATGGTGATCTGGACACGTGTCTTGTTGTGTGGTAGAGAGGCTTAAATACGAGCCCATGGTGATCTGGACACGTGTCTTGTTGTATGGATGGTAGAGAGGCTTAAATACAATCTTATGGTAATCTGGCCACGTGTTTTGTCACTCGGTGGAGAGGCTTAAATACGAGCCAATGGTGATCTGAGGCTTAACTACTAGCGCATATTATTACGGCTACGTATTTGACTCCAGGAAAGGTAAGCTTCCGCTTGCTATGATTTGCAAGACACTCATCTGAGCTCATTGACGGTGGGAGTAATATTTAATCCCAAGTTTTACATGCCTAGTGCTTGTCCAAAAAGGTAATGTCAGGGGATGCATGACCCTTCTGACACAAAAACAGTGTTGGTCTGACATTTGATCTCTATTCACTCACAGCTGCTGATTTCGTGGCATTTTCCCAAATCCATTCTCATCTCATATTACAATATATACATTTGGGAGGGATGTTCTGATATGGGATAAATCTGACTGTATGTTTGAAGATGTGCGACTTGGGCATGGAACTGACGCAAGTTAGGCTTCATTTCAAGGAGCAAAAACAAAGAAGTAATTTAGACATTCGCCAAATAATCAGTCAGATTTATCCCCCACCCGAAGACTCAGTACATCCCCATAAAATGCGTAGCATATTTGTTTTTTTAGCCGACATGTTCATGGGACTAGGGAGGTTAGCGGAACAGCTAAATCTCTCACGATTACTGACTTGCTTCCAAATGTTCAACACATAAATTGCAATCAAACAATTTATTATCATACATTTTTACAAGAACGATTAACAGTGGCAGTGATACCAGTGAGAATGCCCTACAAACAAGATAGGTCAATCAATACCTGAGAACATCACATGACTAAGTATTTCTCTAAGGTGACGTTTGAAACAATAATCTCATATACTCCAAGGTGGAACATCACAAAAACACCCACAAACTCTGACCATCCAAGACACTGGCAAAAACAGCTTTTGAACAATGTTGACAACATGGATACGATATGGCACAAACAATGCTACCTTTGGAGTATTACTTCTAGTGTCAAACGAATAGTGTCAGTGATCGGACACACAACATGTACAGAGACTGGGATAATGCTGTCATACGAAACACATAGAAATACACCATATCTTTGATTTAACAGTATTTAAGGTATATACTCTGCAAAAAAAAGAAACGCAAAAGTAGTTGCCGACATCCATTGACAATTAATACCAAAACTGAATTGGTCACTCCTGCAAGGATTGGGATTGATTTGTGTAGAAATTATGAGGTACTGCAGACATTTGGTAAAAAGATTGCAAAAACACAACCACGTGAGAATCTGGCGCCGAAACACATCAACATGACATGCACGTACAGCATCACTTGTTGGGCCATAAAAACGTTGGCCTTTAATTTGTGCCATCACATTCTACAGCAAGTGAACAGCGAAAACATGCCACGACTGACGGAAGCCCAACGCAACAACGCCATCAGACAATTGCAAACACAAAAATCATCTTTAGCAGTAGCCAGATTTTTCCACGTAGCAGCAAGCACCATTACAATATTGTGGAGCCATTATTAGACACAGTACGGGACCTTCCAAGATCCGGTCGACCAGGTATCACGTGCAACAACCACCACGGCCTCCCCTACCACTACTGCAATACCAGGATGGTGTAGGATATCAGTCCAGGCAGTGAGGAACCGTTTACGCGCTGAAGGTATTCGCGCTAGACGACCAGTTCGAGGTGTCATTTTGACGGACCTAGATCGTTGGCTGCGACGTCAATGGTGTCACGGTCACAGAGTATGGCCCCAACTACGATGGAGACAAGTTTGGTCTCGCCATGCGGATGGTAGACGTGGTGTTTACAGGCGTCGCGGGGAAGGTCATGCATACAGAAAGTGGATAGATTTGGTGGTGGTAGTGTTTTGTCGGCATCCATCTCCTACACTGGTAGAGTGAGTGAGTGAGTGAGTTGGGTTAAACGCCGCTTTTAACATTATTCCAGTTATAGCACGGCGTGTCGGCTTAATCTGGGAGGAAAGCCCGAAGTGATGCAGGTCTCGGACGTTTACCACTTCGGTGAAACCCACGAGCAGGGTATGGTGCTGACAAACCTAGAAACATAATTGGGGCGAACCGGGATTCGAACCCACAATCATAGGTTTCTGGCTTGCCCTAGGGACGCAACTCTGCACAGCGAATAGCAGCCTTAGGCGACTGGGCCACCCTACACTGGTAGAACAGACTTGTTTCAAGTTCTGGGGATTTAAAAATATTTTTTAACAATATTTATTTCCACTTTGTACAGTGAAAGGGGATTGATAAACAGTCAGAGCCTATATAAATATCTCTCCGTATCTCTGGGGAATTTAACTGCACAGCGTTACACGGATGAGATCTTCGGCCACACTTCTCCCATTGTGCAACAAGCGAATGTCATTTTCCAACAAGACAACACCTGACCTCACACGGCAAGAGTGAGTGAGTGAGTGAGTATGGTTTTACGCCGCTTTTAGCAATATTCCAGCAATATCACGGCGGGGGACACCAGAAATGGGCTTCACAAATTGTACCCATGTCGGGAATCGAACCCGGGTCTTTGGCGTGACAAGCCAACGCTTTAACCACTAGGCTACCCGACCGCCCCTCACACGGCAAGACCGACAACAGCCTTTTCATGAATCACAACATCCAGGTCCTGCCATGCCCCTCCAGATTTAAACCCAAATTTCGGGATCTAATTGCTCCCACGGGACGACAATACCAGTCAGTTTTGGACTAATGGTGGCCATACAAGATATTGAGAACAGATGACCTTCACCTTGAAAATCTACTGTTCATGTGTGCCATATGGAACGTGGGTCAATGACAATGATGTGTGACAATTGTAACAATTGATTACTTTTTGTTGATTATTTATATGATATGTAAAATATACATTTAAAATCACTTTAGCGTTTCTTTTTTTGCAGAAAATATTCTATTACATAACCATTGTGAGGGGGTGAGGTGAAATGGGGTTAAGGTCGTATTCAAGATTATTGCACTTAAATAGACGTGTGTGGCTGCTTGTACTAGTCCCGACAATTACCGAGTTTGTATTGCTAGCCCACTGTGATACCCCATTCAGTAAACTGAGTTCCTTAATACCGAGCGCCAGGCAGGGAAACAACAAGAACCATCTTATAACGTCTTTTGATATGACGCGGCCGGGGATCGAACCCAGGACCTTCCGCTCCCCGGACAGATGCTCAATCACATTAAAGGGCAATTTAAGTCAACATAGTAAATCTGCAGATTCGCATAAAACAGACAATTGAAAAACAACAGGCGAAATCGTTCCCCAAACGAAAAATTCCGCCCCGGAGGGGATTCCCCTTACTCGGGTTCCCGTGTTTGACACACTGCTCAATTTCAACCATCATGACAATCGGGCGACACCCAGTCTGCCTGCTTCGAGCTCAAATTTTTTAATGCATTGTGACTGCTCATCCATTTGATTACCTTCTCAACAACTTAGGTCAAATTACTAACACTGAAGATGCATTTATTGTGTGGAACAGGGCTGAGAGCAGCTGGTGTTTTATTACCCATACAGGATGTTAGTAATAAAAGGCACGTTACCGATTGTTAATTGTTATTTTAATTATACACAAAGTCAAGATCAAAGGTTGTTCCAACAATGTATGCCATGATATTTTTGTAGGATTAACAGAAATAGCAGAAACAGTATATGTATAACAGCTAAAAAGGCATGGCCGTGCTGTTGGCTTTAGGCCATGCAACCAAATATGTTTGTTTTGGAAGCCGATTATGGAGCGTGTGATTTCAGCACGTCTACTTTGACATTTATCTACTTTCTTTGAATATTATGAATTTTTCTTTCTCGAAAATTGACTAAATGTACCTAGGACAATTTATATTCCTAAAAAAATTGCAATCATGTTTTTCACTCCACTTGCCCTTTAAAAAGATGAGAAAATGTCTTTCATGTTGGTGAGCTGTTCACTTACACATTCACAGGCTGAATGACCCTTATCCTTTCAGAGATAGAAGAAGCATTAGCTGAAAACATATTCTCTTACAAAAAAGCAGTCGTTCATAAATTTTTAGTTGGTTTACAAAACATTGACAAACGAAAAAACAAAAACAACTGAATTGAGATAAAAAATACTTTTGACCAAAAATGTTTTGGACAACTCTGTTTTACACTTTGGTGAAATGAAAAAAGATTTTATCCCCACCAAAATAGTGAATACTACCAATAAAAATCTTTACTCTCACTAAAAAAATGTATACCTTGCCATGTTAAAACATACATTCACAGCAGTACTAATCTGGAAGGTGAGTTTTTGTATTATTTTTCCCCGACCACCTACACTGAATTTTAGGCCAATTTTTTGGTAAACCAACAAATAAAAAATAAAAGGCCAAATATATTTTGAAGTAAATGTGTATTCCTAGTTATCTAAATTAAGCTTGACAGAGCGGAAACAAACATGCTGACTTCATACCTTGCATACTGATGATGGAACTACAAACCTATCTTAATAAAATGTTCGACATTCTACCATTTTGGTTCGCTCAAACAAGTCAATAATGACTATAAGAGAGAAAACATTGATGTTCAATGCAAAATGTACAGCCATGGATCATGACAGTTGCCTAGCAACCAATATTTCAGTGACATCACTGTTGATATGATAAAACACCTAGTTCGCACAACCAGGAAATGACTAAAACTGAATGTAAAGCATCACATGTTTTACATGTGCAGTGTTTATACAATGCAAACAATGAATGGCAAAGACAAATGATTTTAATGCTTTTCCATTTGTTGAAATACATGAAATGAATGCTGATTAGTCGTAGTCCATGACTAGCAGGGTATAACAAACAGCTGATGCTAGAACCTCCCCTCTACATAGACATATACATGACCAGGAGTATAGAGAGTGGACTATTAACACAGGATCAACTGTTGAAACACAGTCAACAATAATATTAGGGACTGGCCATTATTTACAGAGGGGGCAGTGGGATTGGTCTTGGAATTCTATCAGATTTTGTATCAAACTTGGTGATGGTGGGTGGAGAGGGGTGTTGGTGGGTGGAGAGGGGTGTTGTTGAGTGTTGGTGTGGAGAAGGGTTGGGTTGAGTGTTGGTGGGTGGAGAGGGGTGGGGTTGAGTGTTGGTGGGTGGAGAGGGGTGGGGTTGAGTGTTGGGGTGGAAAGGGGTGGGGTTGAGTGTTGGTGAGTGGAGGGGGTTGGGGGTGAGTGGAGGGGGGTGGGGTTGAGTGTTGGGGTGGAAAGGGGTGGGGTTGAGTGTTGGGGTGGAGAAGGGTGGGGTTGAGTGTTGGGGTGGAAAGGGGTGGGGTTGAGTGTTGGTGGGTGGAGAGGGGTGGGGTTGAGGGTTTGTGTGGAGAGGGGTGGGGTTGAGTGTTGGTGTGGAAAGGGGTGGGGTTGAGTGTTGGTGGGTGGAGAAGGGTGGGGTTGAGTGTTGGTGGGTGGAGAGGGGTGGGGTTGAGTGTTGGTGTGAGTGAGTGAGTGAGTGAGTTTGGTTTAACACCGCTTTTAACAATATTCCAGTTATATCGCGGCGTGTGGGCTTAATGTGGGAGGAAAGCCCGAAGTGACGCAGGTCTCAGATGTTTACCACTTCGGTGAAACCCACGAGCACGGGTATGGTGCTGACAAACCTAGAAACATAATCGGGGCGAACCGGGATTCGAAACCCACAATCATAGGTTTCTGGCATGCCCAAGGGACACAACTCTGCACAGCGAATCGCGGCGCCTTAGACGACTGGGCCACCCGTGCCCCCAGTGTTGGTGTGAAGAGGGGTGGGGTTGAGTGTTGGAGTGAAGAGGGGTGGGGTTGAGTGTTGGTGAGTGGAGGGGGTTGGGGTTGAGTGTTGGGGTCGGAAAGGGGTGTGGTTGAGTGTTGGTGGGTGGAGAGGGGTTGGGTTGAGTGTTGGTGAGTGGAGGGGGGTGGGGTTGAGTGTTGGTGAGTGGAGGGGGGTGTGGTTGAGAGTTGGTGGGTGGAGAGGGGTGTGGTTGAGTTTTGGTGGGTGGAGAGGGGTGGGGTTGAGTTTTGGTGGGTGGAGAGGGGTGGGGTTGATTATTAGTGGGTGGAGAGTTGGTGGGGGGTCCGAGACTGGGTCCATGAGGTGACCATGGCTAAGGTATGGCTTAACTTGCTGCTACCTAAACTGTTGAAAAATAGCAAACTGGTTTAGAATATCCTGACAGTACCCATCTTAATTGTTGTGTTTGTATGACAAACTCTCTTTGAACATAAAACATCAACATTTAATGCTCCTACTATTTTCTGCTTATGTATAAATCAAATATATTGGTGATATCGGTCATATTGAGTTTATATGAATACAAATATTATTTAAAATGATTAAATAAAGCAGTAAAACACAGATTACCTCAGTGATTTCAGTAGATGTTTTTTCCCTTGATTTCACACATACATATATATATATATATATATTAAAAAACTATTATCGAACAAAAGAATGGAGATTTATAAATCTACCCCTTTAAAGAATGTTAAAGCAAAGCTAAATGCTCTTGCACACTGACAAATGGACATTAAACCATGTGGTGCTTACCCTTTTGGAAAACATACGACTGTAAGTCTTATTGGTGCAACACATAGAGTCATGTGCTGCAGGTGCTCCTTTTACTATAGTGCATCTGTGAATACCCCTTTAACGACAGCTATGAGTGCATGCATACATACCCCAAATGTACAACATCAATAAAATGTACCTTCAAGGATTAGGGAACTACTGAAAGAGTCCCTTTAAAGATCACCACAAGTATAACAAATCCACAAAATTACTATGAGATCCCCTTATAGACAATCATGACCATATGCACGTACATGCTTTATTTCCTGTCTAAAGGGTCATGACCATATGAATATACATTCATACTCAGTTATTCCTATTTAAAGGGCCATGAATCTGACAACATATACTCACCTAGCCCTTTTAAGTGGGCAATAAATACCGTATTTGACGTAATAAGCGCCCAGGGCCCTTTCAAAATTAGGAATAGGGGACTCTTATTAGAATATTATTTTGGTGAAAAAAAAAACACAGTTGAAAGATAAATTTCACGGTTTATGCTGACAGCCTGAAATGTTTAAGTATGACAGAGGAATTTTTCCAACATTAAATTCCCCATAATTAAGGGTGCATGTAACACACGAGTGTGTATTATACGTGAATAAATAAGATTTGTGTACATTGATCAATTGGAAGGGGTGCTAATTGGGATTGTTCACTAGCCAATATCTTAGCAAATATGGCCGTGGGCGCTTATTAGAGCGGGGCGCTTATTACGTCGAATACGGTATATGCATATATTCTCAATTATTTCTTCCATCGGAGGGATATATAGAGTATATGCATACATACTCATAATGAATCTCTTTAAAGATTGACATGAACAAATGCATATATTCATGAATACAAAATTAACCCTTTAAAAAGTACAGTGGACTTTAAAAGCCACGACAAAGCTATCACCGGTTGTACCATCACCGAGTAACTGTTTAAACAGGAGAAATATGAATAACGGTAACCAGGGTAACATCAATAACTGTCAAAGAAGCAACAACAGTTAACACTCCGTACTCTATACCCAAAAGGGAATATAACAGTTTTAAATATTTCAACAACAAAGAGACCTTGAGAGAAGAAATAGAAACTAAGCAAAGCCTTGCTTAGAGCTATAGGTGTTCCCAGATAGATCAGAGCTGTCTCTCTCCATTTTATATTCAGAGCTGCTGATAATCAGCCACTGTGTGCTTAATTAGCCATTGTGCATGTATTTGTCCATTGTGCATTCAGTTTGACATAGTGTTGGAACAAAATGGCTGGTCATTTGACTATGGGTACCAAAAGTTACCTCCCTTTAATCGCAGGCCTCGTCATGAGAATAACTTTTAAAAAAATAATCAAATTGAGTTGAACAACATTTCTCAATATGCCATAATGTAATTTTTTAAAGTTATCTTATGTGCTGGATGTACTCAGGGAGCCAATCTAACATGGATGTAGTGAGACCTTGCATAGTTTCATATTCTTCATTCTCAATTCCTTGCAACAACCAGTGTACCTGAAGTACAAGGCAGCTATCAGGCTTAATGTCCATGGCCCTGTTCCTCAAAGCGATCTTAGTGCTACGTTGATCGTAAGCCTATGTTAAAGTATGGGACTTAGGATCACCTTGGCGCTAACATCGCTTTGTGCAAGTGGGTCCTGGGCCCCCTTCTACAAAGCGATCTTAGTGCTACGTTGATCGTAAGCCTATGTTAAAGAATGGGACTTACGATCACCTTAGTGCTAAGATCACTTTGAGGAACGGGGCCCTGGTCTCCCTTCCGGTTGCGTGAATGTAGCCTACAACAGGGAGCAATCACCCAAAACCTACCAACAGGGAGTCTATACTCATAAGACCTTTCTTATGTTGCCTGAAAATTTGCTGAAGTGACAATTTTTTTACGTGCTACATGAGCCTAATATGTGACAGAAAGCTTAATCCTTAGACTGCATGTCATGACCATAGCATACCCAGCTTTGTCAATTGGATGTGAAGTAGGAACAAACAACATACATGTATTTTGATTGACAGAATCACATGCTTTACAATGTTATAACATAACATAAATTTCACGGATTTTTCACAGAGGTTGTAGATTCAATTCAAATTTGTAAAATTTACATAGGTTTTAGAAAAAATATAATTATACAGGTGTATACAAGAGTATTTAATAAAACTTCATTTAATGAGGAGAGAACTCTTTTTCAATGAACTGATGTACTACCCTCACTTAAAATTAATTCAGCAGTCCAAGGGTTAAGGTCCTGTTCTCCCTTCCAGTGGACATCTTCCCGGGGCAAGTGAGTTAACTGACGATAAAAGTCCAGTTTCCACCCTTGCCGAACTAGGCTGGTATTATGGAGTTACATTTAGGCTGGGCTAACGAATCTATGCATAGTCATATCAAAATCGCGTAACGAAATCGAAATCCAGTTTGTAAACTGTCATGCTGATTTCGGTCAATTGCAGGATTTGCAAAGCATGTGCACCGCCAACTCGTTATCAACAGATATTTCCAAATCTTTTCATGATCTAATCAAGGTGCTCGCGATGTAAGACCCATTATATCACAATATAGATCTTGATTATCGATCAGATCGTCTTGTTTGAATCAAATGCAAGTGACACGCGAGGTGGAATCTGATTGGCCCATAGGAGAGATTTAGAAAGGACTTAACTCGTAAAAACCACTGGTGGCGCTACGATCGAGCCCAGGAATTCCAGCCTAGTTCGGCAAGGTTGGAAACTGGACTTTTAAAGTCAGTTAACTCTCTTGCCTCGGGAAGATGTCCAGTGGAGTGAGCCTTGCTTACAGCAGAGAGTATTCACCATCAGCCTATCATCAGGGAGTTTATACTGGACATAAGACTTTTGCTGTACAGCACAGCAACATTGCTGATGTGACGAAAATTTGATCTTGTATTTAGACTCCTTGTGATCAGACATTGTCTAACAATGTTTGTATCAACAAACTACATACGAAACATGTTAATTCAAACTTATTATTTCTTGGGTTGTCAGATCAGAATGTAATTAATGAAAATACCATCCTGTCTCAAACAGCATCATCATACGTATTAATTTCAAATATTTTCTGGATTTGAACAGTGTTTAAGTTATGGTAAACACAAGATGTTTTATGGATGACAACTTCTTTATTCTATAAAATATCTTGTCTTTACTGTTACTTATCAACTTCAAAACATGGCAATCAAACAGTGTTAAGTTATATACTACTCAAAAAAAGTTAAATAACAAATGATTTTTTCACATGACTATAGTTAATCTGTAATGGCCATGACCGATTAACAAGTCGTACGATAATTGGGTGTTGTGTAACTTGATTTGAGTAGAATACATGTTAGTTTAATGTAGGAACTATGCCCAAAGTGGCACAGGTCATAGATGTTTACCACTTTGGAGAAACCTACAAGCATGAGTGTGGAGCCAACACACCTGGAAGGTAGAAATCTATGATCTTTGGCGGCGTCTAAGGGAAGCAACTCTGCCTAGCAAATTGCAGTGCTTTAGACAACTCAGCCAGATACTCGACACTGAGCCTGTGCCCCCCAGCCCCCCCCACCCCTCCCCCCCCAAAAAAGTTTAATAAGTTTTGGTTGAAATAAACATATTTGCAGTTTGCTGCTATGGTATGTTTACTTAATGGCAAGTTTATCTGTAAACAAGAACACAATGGGCTGGTCTAAGGTCAAATATTAAACAGAAGAGACTCCATAAACACATATATCATTACAACCAGTATCTCTGAATAATCCTACACAGACATGCTCAAAATCACTTCCTTAAACACTAGTTTATACCTATCTAGGGTTAAAAGAATCAGAAATGAACTGTTTTCTAATCTCATACATTTTGCCCTCAGCTTTAGCGCTTCAGGTCAGTTATGAACTTACTATTTCACTGGTCCGGCAGAAATTCAAAATGCTGGTACAGTAAATATTTTGTGTCGGTACATGGCCTGTTTTACCAGTAAAGAAAAGTACTAGCAATTACCGGAACATGGAAACACTGAACGTTCAATAAAATTAACATAATTTACAATTACCCACTGTTTAGAATAAAGACGTACATGGTGTACTATCTACATAGACAAAATAAAAACAGAAAAGATTGGAGAGCGATATTTAACATGTTTGACATGAGTGAGTGAGTGATTGGGTTTAACGCTGCTTTTAACAGTATTCCAGTTATATTGCTGCGTGTCAGCTTAATGTGGGAGGAAAGCTCGAAGTGATGCAGGTCTTAGACGTTTACCACTTCGGTGAAACCAACGAGCACGGGTATGGTGGTGACAAACCTAGAAACATAATCTGGGTGAACCGGGATTCGAACCCACAATCATAAGTTTCTTGCATGCCCAAGGGACGCGACTCTGCACAGCGAATCACAGCCTTAGGCGACTGGGCCACCTGTGCCCCCTGTTTGACATGATGTATGTTTTGAGCAAGGTAGGGCAGTGAAATAAACTTCACAATTACAGTAGTCATTGTGTTAAGCACCTAAGTACTGAATGCTGATGGTATTTATCACATTTATGTATAAAAACCAAACATCTAAACGAGACCAAAGTTTATCACTTTGGTTAGCTGGTATAGAAATTAATGATGTTCCCCTTAGATACTATTTTCCCAACATCTGCTTAACAACAAAAAACAATCATGAAATAATGATAGATGTTAGTAACATGGTCATATTTTTGCAGTTACAGAGTGAGTGAGTGAGTGAGTGAGTGACAGGCCAAGGAAAATAATCACGACAGAGTTGGGATTTCAAATTCATGATCAGCAGATCCTGACATAGCTAAGGGACACCACTCTGCATAGTGCACATAAGAGCCCTGAGTCACCTGTGATGCATTGATGGGTGTAATTTCTTTGTGCCTTTTTTAAAATGTATATGGAATGCCATTAATTCTTTTCACAAAGTAACAGTCATGTACTTGATTAATATGTGAACACTTAAAGCCTGCAAATCCAGACACTTTCTTCCCAGTAAAATCATCTGGATAGAGAGTTAGTGAGATGGGTTTAACGCTGCTGTGAACAGTAATCCAGTTATACCACGGCATGCCAGCTTAATGTGGGAGGGAAGCTCGAAATGACGTTTACCACATTTACCACAAGTTGCTGACAAACCTCAGGCCATTATCAGGGTGAACCTGGAATCAAACCTATAATCATAGGTTTCTGGTGTCCCCAGGGGACGCAACTCTGCACAGCAACTGGGCCACCCTGTGACCCCTCCTGATAAAGAAGATCCCAAACAAAAGAATCAGCAGGGAGAGACTGGAGTTTTTGTCAGAGATAAAATTATTGTTTCAGTAACCTCTTCAAGGCATACAATTCTTTCTCTGAAGGGAAAAGCTGAGCAAGTTATTGTTTTCTCCGCAATGGAGACACTTCCTCCCCAGAAATATCCTCCCAATAACTACATACCAGACAGGGGAATCAGCAAATGTGTAAGGGTGGGAGGTGAATGCTTATCAGTTGCCTGTATTGAAATGTAACTTCAGTATCTGATAATCAAATTGCAGTGCAATCAGTCCACATTAAGCCTCAAAGGTCCTATAAGTTGATCAGTGCACCGTGGTCTCAAAAAAGATTCGGAACTGACAGCTGACTAAAACCAAGTCACTTTGGCTCATGATTGTGTGGCTGCCAATGATGTGGACTGAGACTGTGGACTGCATTGTTGGGGGGAAATGATGCTTTTTTCAATTTCCATTTCATGGCTTTGGGTCCAGTTACTGGATCTTAAATTAATGAGTTGATTTATAAGATATGTTTGGCTCAACCCATAGCCAGTACACATGCGCTTCCATTCCAGTGTGTGTGAATACACATGGTGACACTCTACTGCATGCTGAGTGAGTGAGTGAGTGAGTGAGTGAGTATGGTTTTACCCCACTTTTAGCAAAAACCCAGCATTATCATGGCAGGGGACACCAGAAATGGATTTCACACACTGTACCCATGTGGGGAATCGAAACACAGGTTTAAAGAGTGAGAGGCAAATGCTATAACCACGCGGCTACCCCACTGCATGCGGAAGTCTACAAACCTAGGCTCTGTTTAATAAAAAAACTTATCTCATTAACTCTTATAATAAAATCTGAACACACTAAAAAACAATGTCAATGTGCATCCGAAACAAGATAATTATGAAAAATAGATCTGAATTTAAAGGACAAAAAAGAAAAAGCAGGAAAACACTTTGTGTGAAAAGGACAAAACAAACAGGCTGCTCATCACCAATGTTTCACTATTCATACTGAGAACCACTTTCCATATATCTTTTAGCCTTGGAGTCACCTGCCACATAGTGCCTGTGTGGTCTCTCAGTACAGAGGTTTTACGATATGAAGGATCGTGTTATTGATGCCATAAACCAATCTGATCAACTTGGTATCACGATCCAATAAATATGCAAATGAACTAATTTCACACTCCATACATCGACACAATGTTTGCTCTCTATTGAATACCGTTCCCAAAGAGTATAGATGGGGATTCCCCATGTATGGCAGACTCTGTGGACATACATGGCTGCAAATCATTTGGGACGATAAAATAAATAGGGCAGTTCGCTCCAACTCTGTATTCATACATGTTTCTTAAGTTACTTCATTGAGCGTCTTTATGTCTTTAAGATTGATAATGTTAAGAATGTCATTATATGATAAAGTGATTATTGCTCTTGTGTGTTTCCTTATCATATATTAGGAATAAAGACTAAGTATTATGCTCGCCAAAGGCTCAATTCAGATTCCTACAATATGATATTAATGATAATGTAACACACTCAGCTAATAGTCTCCATTTCTCCTATGAAACTATGAGGCCTTGCTGTAGGTGTGACTTATCACTCTTATGTCACATATGTCCTCATTAACTTCGTTAGCAGCTGATAATGATCATGATGATTAAACAGACATTTGTTGCATACTTGAATGTAACCCTGAGAAATTGGAGAAATTGGTCTCGTCTGAAAGGTAAACTCGACACCGTACACCGCAGTTGACACCGTTGGACATATGCAACTAGTCTACAGCTCATTTTGAACAAGCAGTTAATGTGAAATGACTGGATTTTGGAATAACACAACCAATACCTGTAGATTTTCACCAGTCTTGAAGTAAGAGGAATAGTGGCTACAACTAATGGACCGGTCAATTATTGTAGGGGTGGGTACGACAAAGGAATTTCACTAAAAGTAATGACCTTCCCATAATGCTTGTCATATTTTTGGCTGACCCACCCCATGTCCCCATACATTTTGTTTTATGACCCTCCCTGGAAAGACAAAAACGCGAAAATCACTTTATACTTAATAAAAAAGTGTCCAATTTCTCACCCCCATCCCCAAATATGTGTATCATTTGTTAAGACCCTCCCCTAGACACTGTCATATTTAATGATGAGACTCCCCTGCTTCCCTCTGACCCCTCCCATAATAAATGACTGGTCCCTAACCCTTAAAAGCCATTCGATGCTTGAACCTTCCTTTGCCATTTCAAAGTCTCCATACCAAACACACTATCGTATAGATGAACCTTCTTGCTACATAAAAAGAATAAAACATAAAACATTACAGACAGGCTTCTCTTAAAGAGTGTGTGCCAGTGTCCTTTCCTCTAGGCCACAACTGCCATTCATTTGATCAAATTAGAAATCACACCAACAAAAATAAATTGCAAGTGATTCCATGGCATTTGATCGGCTAACCATAAACCAAATAAATTAAGCCACACCCACTAGTGGACTGTTTCTTGATTGGCTGATAACAGAGTGGGCAGGGCTTGTGTTGCATTATTGTACAGAAGGATGCCGCTGATTTTTTATCGTTGTCTACAGTTTTATGTGTAAATGATTAAATAGACAGTATGTTAAATTATTACAGTATTCTTAACTAATGTATTCCTAAGAACTGACTTCAATATATTTTTGCATCTTCTGAGATATCTTCGGAAAACACACCTGTGTGCAAGCACACCTGTTTTTACACTTAAACCTTCATAAACGGAAAATATATATTGAAGTCAATTCTTAAATGAGCATGCAGTCAGTTATTGCCACAATATTATCAAACTTGTTTTTACACCTGGAAAATAATGTCAGTACAAATATGACCATTAGCTAGAAGCAGTCTTCTGGCAGATGTAGGCCCATCATAATGATTGATGTTTTGACACACAAGAACCTTTCATTTGAAAAGTGAATGAATCTATAATTTGACACATCAATGGAACATGAAAATAAAAACCAAAGACCACAGTTGGTAAACAAAATCTGATAAAATTCCTACAAAAAAATGAATGCAATAATACTAGAAATCAAGACTTGGCTTTATCTACATCTTTTTTCTTATGTTTCTTCGATGACTTTTTCTTGCTTCTATGTTTATCTCGTTTACTGCCATCTTTCTTGTGTTTACCATGATGTTTATTCTTCTTGTGTTCCTTGGTTTCGCTGCCATGTGAGCGATGTCGGTTTTTCTTGCGACGATATTCAGAAGTGTCTCTGTGGTTTCTCACAGACCTCTCCTCACGATCGTAGTCGTGATCTGAATCTCTACGTCTTGTCTTCCATTGATCTCTCTGTTTGTCATATTCGTTATCATAGTCATTGTGTCTCCGCTTCCGGTCATCCAGGTTACGCAGAGTTCCAACGAGCATATTTTTCAGGAATCTTTTATTTGTTGCCGGCAGTGGACACTTTTGCCTGTAAAACATAACAGATGATATTTTTTAAGAAACAACTTGCATAGAAATAAATCTGTCTGTCGAAATTGTGCTAAGTTTGAAGATTAAAAAATGCTTTATCTGTGGACTTAAATGGCAACAGGGGCACAGGTGGCCCAGTCATCTAAGGCGCCGCAGTTCGCTTGTCAGAGTTGCGTCCCCTGGAAACCTGTGATTTTGAGTTCGAATCCCGGTTTGCCTGGATTATGTTTCTAGGTTTGTCAGCACCATTCACATGCTCGTGGGTTTCACCGAATTGGTAAATGTCTAAGACCAGCATCACTTCGGGTTTTCCTCCCACATTAAGCTGACATGCCGTGATATAACTGGAACACTGTTACAAGCGGCATTAAACACAACTCACTCACTTAAATTGGGACAAAACAGAACTATCATGATCACAGGTGCTCCTCTTTTCGACAACTGTGACTAATGACTAGCCTCACCATCCAAGAGCACCCTGTTCTTTCGCACGTTCTGCTCCACGCTGGGTTTCCTTCAGGATCTCCTCCATAGCTAGCCTGGGGACGCATGGAGAAATGTTATTAGTAATAGGTGAGATTATTGCACTCATATGGTGATGTGCATGCACGTGTGTGTGTGGCTGCTTGTACTAGTCCGTAGATTTATAGTGCTAGCCCACTGAGATACCATGCTGCAGTATACTGACTCCGAGCTGACCAGTCCTTGTTTTAGCCCCTTAATGCCGAGCGCCAGACAGGGTAACAACAAGTACCATCTTTTAACGTCTTTTGGTATGACACAGCCGGGGATCGAACCCCGGACCTTCTGCTCTCCACTGGACCACGGAGGCGGTCTACTAGCAGAAGTAATTAGATATGAGGACTGTTTGGTGTTAGTGTGTTTCAAATCACACAGGGTGGATTAACATAAAGCTGCTTGTGGTATGTGTGTTGTTCAATCCTGAGCCTACCTTCAGGACGTTTAATGTTTCACGTACAGGCCAATTATAACAGCACTGAAAGAAAACTCAGTTGCACAATGACAGGCTCACTGCATAAAGTGTACATACAACATTCATTACTGAAATAACAAAATATACAATAGCCTTACTCTCAGTTTGATGCAAAGGGGGTTACCACATTACCTTGCTGTTTACTTTAGGCATTTAATACTAAAGAATGCATCTGTTTTGAAAAAATAAAAATCTCCTTTTTGAGACCCTATCATATAGAATGGTCCCTTAAAAAATAACAGACAGGACCTGTTCCACAACATGACCTTAGTGCTAGGACTATCGGAAGTCTGTGTTGAAGGATAGGAGCGACGATCATTTTAGTGCTAAGATCGCTTTGAGGAACAGGGCCAAGGTATGTAAATCAATATGATCTTATTATTAATTACAAAACCTCTTGGAGCATCTCAACAACAACAACAATAGCAACAATAATGATATTAATGAATTATGATAATAAGTGCTCCATGGTTTTTCCTCTCCAAATTCATCAAAAAGAAACTAGACTTGAGACAATTGGTAGCCTTTGGAAATTTGCAATTGGTATCATTCATACCTGAGTGTATGACAAATATTAACATGATTACCTATCAGTATATGATTACCCTTATTACTTATTACACAGAGGCATTGCCCGGCTAAACAACCTCTCGCAGAACCTCGAGAACTAGAAGGTGTCAGCTGAGCTCTAATAATGGTAAACGTTGGAAGAAATGGTAACGATTCATCATTGTCTGGCGTTATGATCAATCGATCATAATTATTTTTCTTGGCAAGTTGTGATTCTTATATTTTGTATAGTTGTGTTGTTTTTTTCCAAAGTATTTGATGTGATCGCATGACTTTCAAACTTGCCATGATGGATGAAAGTTTGGATAATAAGGTTGTTGGATTTGTTAATCCTCTCTCAGTAATAGTGATTGACACTGTCTGATATATGCAGTAATCATCACATCATTTAGGATCAATTGTGCATGAGACATGGGGGCATTGTCTCAGTTTCACATATGTCAGTAACTGCATCCATGTAGACTCCTGTTTCTATAACATGTTTAAAGCACCAGGACTTTGACCGTTCTGAATCATTGTTTGAAACAATAGCCATCAACCCCCAAGTTTAGTCGGCTCTGCTTGCCTTATTCTGCTACAGTGACCACATCACGCAGATTAGGCTCATTAGCAGGTCAGGAAGCACTTCCTTCCATGGAATACCACTGCCTTGTTTCAGGTTTCATACAACCAAGGCTCAAAATTATAATTATAAGGACTAGTGGACGAAAACTGTTAGTTTCTAACCCTGATTATATTGTAATCTTGGCTTTTGATAAACACTGGCTTATCCAAACAAGCTTGAATTTTGTAAATCATCCGTATTAAAGAAAAACACACAATCTTTTCTTTGATTTTCCTCTAATAAAAACATTACTTTTCTGTGCTGAGCTCTGATGTTTTGGTTTGAGAAATGAATCGTGCATAGACTAAAGGTGTGCCATCACACTCGGGAATGTTTTCATGCATGATGTATTAAACACCCAGAGCCGTCAATGTCCTGGCCCTTTAAGTAAGCTGTTGGGGTTTTTGTCAGCACATGTACTAAACAAATGTGTACAAATAGCAGAAATGTGTACTTTACGGGGACTTACTGGACAAAAAGTCCTGCGTCTCATTTGCAGAAAAATTGAAAGAGCACAAAACAAAAAACAGGGTGTAACCACTTGGTGCAGAAAATGTGGATGCCTGTTAGGGCTGGGATGGGTGACTTGGGTAGGTCCTGAGTAGGACCTGGGGATCCACAGGACTACCTCGACCTGTAGCTAGTCATGTGATATACTGTTTAATGATAATAACAATACAACTACATGGTTATGCTACAAGTCGCTAATGTTTGCATTTCTTTCTGACTGCATGCTTTTCATCTGACTTTTATATCATTGAGCAATTATAAAGTTTCAGTCAACTTCAATGTGTGCATGATAAGATCATCTCATACATGTATCTAAACAGTTCTTGCCAAGCTGCGTTAAATTCCCACTTGGACATTTTGCACCCAACTCTTAAGAGCTACAGCGGGTACTCAGGTAGGGCCGGGTAATAGAGTGTTGGGTACCCGGGTAGTAAATTTGGACTTGTCCCAGCCGTACTGCCTGTTTAGGAATGAATGCTGCTATTTCATAATTCGCTAGGGTGCATGCACAAACAGATTTGCATTTATGTCACCATGGCAATCTATACAGAGGGTAATCTGTGGGACTCAATTTCTCATTTGGCCCTAATAACTACATGTAGTTAAAGTGTTTCAATTCTTACTTCAATGATTTATGATATCTACAATAAAGATTACAATTATGAATAGAGTTGTTATATGAATATATCATGCACCACTGTCGTCTGTTCTATAACATGTAAAACTATAAACTGAGGTAGTACAGGCCTAAATCTTTGCAATCACATAAATTTAAAATTAAAAAATACCACCATTCCGCAATGAAAATGAATTGTACATCTCACATCTGTATATATAAAAGTCAAAAAGCTGGTTGTGTCATCGCAACTGAGACAGAAACAGCTAAACTATGATCATAGTGGGTGATGCAAAATATGATCATTATTGATTAACAATCACTCATATTTGATAAGAAATTCAGTCTTGAAATCAAACCTGGTTTGCATAATGAAACTTTGAATATGATCATACTTTTCCAGTTCTTCGTCATCCATTTTGCATGCCAATGAAACACCGTTCCTGGTCAGCTCAGCTCCAGTGCGTATTTATTTAATCTAAAAGCATTAAACAGTAAGGTCGCAAAGAACACAACTGTAAACAAGTACTTGTCAATGGTTTTGCTCGCCGCCATCGGTGTTTACTTGATTTGCTACCTGTAATAATTTTACTGTTTACCAAGATAATAGTATACATTTAAGCTGTGCTGATACAGGTATCATACTTTCTAGCTTATATTCTAATTGTTGAACAAAGTATTGACCGATATATGATAATATTGCATCTTGTATTTAGAAAAGTTAATATCACAATTCTATTTCACGTGAATAACCTTCCTTTACACCGGCTAAACAACCTCTCGCAAAACCTCGCGCAGTATTACGAGACGGTGTCAGCTGAGCTCTAATAATGGTAAACAACGTTGGAAGAAATGGTAACGATTCATCATTGTCTGGCGTTATGATCAGTCGATCGTAATTATTTTTCTTGGCAAGTTGTGATTCTTATACTTTGTATAGTTGTGTTGTTTTTTCCCAAAGTATTTGATGTGACCGCATGACTTTCAAACTTGCCATGATGGATGAAACTGAAAGTTTGGATAATAAAGTGAAGGGTTGTTGGATTCGTGAATCCTCTCTCAGTAATAGTGATTGACACTGTCTGATATATGCAGTAATCATCTCATTATTTAGGCCGTTTGTGTGAGGATCAATTGTTCATGAATGCCAGATGAGTACATCAACACTGAATTTATTGATGCAGAAGAGAAGATTATCATATGGAAATATGACGAGGTGGTTTTGCTTTCTGACAAAGAACAATTGGCCAACTACCGTATTCTACGTAATAAGCGCCCAGGGCGCTCTCAAAATTAGAAATAGGGGGCTCTTATTAGAATATTATTTTGAGTTGAAAAATCGTAAATTATGTGGTTTATGCCGACAGCCTGTTTATATACGACAGAAATATCTTTCCAGGATTTAATTGCCCATAATTAAGGGTGCATATAACATACGAGTACGTATTATACACAAATAAATAAGTCTTGTGTACGTAAACCACTTGGAAGGGGTGCTAATTGAGATTGTTCACTAGCCACTATTTTGGCAAATATCACTGTGGGCACTTATTACGTTGAATACGGCAATTACATTGACTGTTTTTTTACTGTCGTATTGTCATACAGATGTTCAAAGATATTCACCATAATAGATTTCAAACGAAGAGCCCAGGTCAGGCAGCTTGGGGATACAAAACCATTAGTTTGTTCAATATTGGTACTTTAAGAAAAGTTATTTTGGTTAGAGGTATTTAAATATGATATTTTAACATTGTATTCAATGCAATAATGGAAAACTATGCATTAAAGCCCCTCCCTCCTTATTGGTCCTGTTCACAATCACCTTAGAAAACTATATGTACATAATTTGGTAATTTTTTAGTTCCAATTTGGGAAATCTTACTGATGTTTGTTGTTGACTTGGGGCAGATTATCGGCCTCTGAGAGGACCTTGATAAATCCCTGCATATAGTGCACCAAAGCACATTTTTTCAATTGTGAATGCTGTTACTATGGCGATATGTACACAAAGTGGGCCAAGTAAATGATGTATTGGTGTAAGTCCTAGAAAAAAATTCTCATAGGTGATGATGACATGTATAATGTGATGAGGAGCCTTTTCTTTACATCATCATCATCTTAACATGGTTTTGTAAACTTGCTGTGTTGCATTTCGACTGGATGGATTTTAATACGTTGAAGACTTCATGATGATATTCTTACAATGAAGAAGTATGACTTGTTGATACTAATATTAAACCTGTTATCACTCATGTGTTCACTATGTTTCCACAGGCCCCCAACATGCCCAAGACTTGAAGTATTTTGACCTATTAAGATTAGGTTTATCTCCGGTGTTTATTAGTTTACCCTGAGGGGATACCCTGTGACAATACGTCGGAACCTGGTTTGTTGGTAATTGGTAGTACTAGTCTATTACTCATGATTACTACTCCATTGTTGTTTTAAGGCATAATGGTATCATGGTTAATCTTTTGTTTGCATGTTTGTTATTTAATGCCACACGCAGTAATATTCCAGCTTTATGACGGTGGTCTGTAAATAATGGGGTCTTGACCAGACATTCCTGTGATATCATGTCTACGCAGTTGGGACACGATGACATGCATCAACCAAGTTGGCGAGCCTGACCACCCGATCCCGTTGGTGTCCTCTTATCATGGTTAATGTGATCCTTCTATAGTATTAAAATCCCTTCTACAGTTAACTGTGCTCACTTCAGTACATGATGTACGTACTGCTAGATTAATACTGATTGAGTGGGTGAAATCTCAGTCAAAGGATGCTGAGGCCTATGATGAAAAGAAGTATAATCTTTTTGTGATTGGAAATTTAGCTTAACATTCTTTAATGCTTGTTTTTCTGTGTAGATTTTGAGTAGATGAATATAAATGGATTTTGTGTAGTAATTTTGCTTAAATGCACCTGTTGGGGGATGCATCTGTCTTACATGTAACTGACACCCCCTATTCCATGCTTGACTTTTGCGATTCACTGAGCAACCGATTTCAAGTCTTTGATATGCATTTACAAGTTGGGAGAACATAAATACATGACACTTTTTAATGGATAGCAACTTCTTTTATTCTTTTTATAATTCTTTGGGGGCTCTCGGTTGCTAACCTCGTTTGGGCGTCATAAGCCACTCCATACTCAGAGCATGGAAGGCTTGTGGCCCCCAAAGAACATTACGCTATTTCGGTACTGTCCGGTCAGCACGACCAGGACTAGCTTAACTCTAGGGATCGTCCGGGTCATCGGACCCCAGGACCGGCATATCCCTCTCACAGCTACACAGTCCGGGTCCATAAGACCCCGGGACATTGTCATCTTACCCGGGTCTCCATGACCCCATGGTGTCAAACCCGGGTCACTTCGACCCCAGGGTCTCTTAGGCAACCGAGGCAGCCCCCATGTTGTGCCAAATGTTTATGTAAATATTTGTATGTAATAAAACTTCCTGCAATGTAATACATTTCATGTTGTTTGTGGCACAAAATTCTTTTTATGATGTTTCAGAGTTTCTTTTCTAAAACATTTGTGCAACCTATAACTTGAAAACTGCTGCAAATTTAAGGAACAGTTTTCAGTTTTACCAATAGAAGATGTGCAGTGCAATTTTAATTTTGACATGTGTATTTTTTGTGTAAATTTGATTTTTTAATGTTGTAAACTTAGAAAAACTTTTTTACATCAACATTTGTGCAACCTTTAACTAGAAAATTTCTTCATAGATTCTTTTCCAATTGGGGGTACAGTTTCTATTCCATCATAGGTTTTGATAGCTTGATGTTAACATGATTAATGACGCCATCATATAGTTGGAATATTGCTGAGTGCGGCATTAAACAACAACACATATACTTGATATTTACTGTTGTCAGTATAATGAAGTATGACATTGCTGAAATGAAACAGTTGTGGTCACAAAGTAACTTTACATTCATCAGATTCATATTCATCATGCACTTGCTCCCATGCTTTCTTTTCTCATTAAAAAAAAGCTCATTTATTTTTCTTTTTTTTCAGACTTGGCTGACATTTTCCAAGCTTAGACAGTCATGACAAACTTGTGACATTACCTGGTACATAAAGAAATTTAAGATACAACAATCAGGCTACACAACTACCAGTTTGTTAGTAATCCATCTGTGAAGCAGTTGCTTGTCTGACAGCACCATGGCCAAGTTCAAGGCTCAGATGTTATGGGACAACATTGAGAAGGGGGACCTGTCTGCCGTGCACGGGCTGCTGGAGAGTGGGAACATCAATCTGGAGGAGAGAGATGAGGTAGAAATCCAGGAGCCTGTTTCACAAAGTGAACATTACACCTACCATTGCCTTAATAAGTGCCCTGGGGTGGTTTATTACAACCATACACAACACATGTTATTTTTTGGATACACTTTCTTGGTAAAGTACGTATTCAATTACTTTTCTGGGTTGAGTCCCATTCGGGATTCGAACCCACACTTGAGTGAGGCATCTATTGGCAACCAGCATTTGTGGATGCTGCGGTGGGTTAGCATGGTTAGATCGCTAACTTTGTGTCCTTAGGTGCCTTATTCGAGTTTGGGTTCAAATCCCAGATGGGATTCAACCCGAAAAGGACTAGAATTGCTGCTTTACTAAGAAAGTGTAATCCAGAATAAAACATTTGTTACATTTGACAATTTTCTAAAAGGCATTGTGTGTTCACGTACGAGACAAGTTGAATTTTTTTTTAGAGATCGAGCAGTACTGAAAAGATTTAGTTCAAATGTTGGTGAAACTAAAACTTTATCCATAATACTTACAAGGCATTTTTATGCCCCTCTTACACTGTTGTTTTCTGTTAATAAAATCTGTAATATACACAAGAGACTACAGACTGTTAGATACATTTCAGCTCTCATTTAGGGGCAACACTGCAGGGTGGACAGCAAGTCTCTTGCCTAAGGAGACAGTGTATGTTCTTCAGTGTGGGGCTGGGCCAAAAGCCCTAGAAACTCTCAGGAGACAAGCTGCCGAACGCGGTCCCCTGATCCAACTATTCTCTGTGACTGACGTTGCTTAACTTCACCCAATTTGTGACCTGTGCGCTGTGCACAGGACCACGTGCCACCGTGTACTAACCTTATGAATATTTCGTATGTATGTGTAGTAAAAATGTTGGATGATATCAACATAACCAGGGCCCTGTTCCGCAAAGCGATCTTAGCGCTACGATGGTCATAAGTCTATGTTTAGTATAGGAACTATGATTGTCTTAGTGCCAAGATCACTTTGTTGAATGGCCCCAGAACATGAACATGAGCAAGCGACCTACAGTTAATCAAACTGATGTGCTGACATTTTTCATCTCTTAGCAACAGTTTGGAGAAAAAGAGTGAATATGCGATACATTTCTGTTGGACATGTTTGCAGAACGGTCAGACGTACCTGATGCTGGCTAGTGAGAAGGGGGAACTACACATTGTGCGAGAACTCTTAGATGCAGGAGTGGACCCCAATGCTGTTGATAATGTGAGTAAAATATACACTACTCAAAAGAAGTTAAAGAAACCTGATGTTTTCATATGACAATAGTTAAGGCTGGTGGGTATTGTAACATACAGCCTTCCAATTGTGGGTGTTCTTTAACTTGTTCACAGCTGTATTTGTTATCTGGAACATTAATCCCTATTTTGATATTCTCCTTCAAGCAGTGGGGCAGTGGGAAAACCTAGTGGTTAAAGCGTTAACTTCGAGCCCATTTCTGATATTCTCCGCTTGGATTTTTTGTGGAATGTTGCTAAATTTGATGTGAACCTATACTCAGTCATTCAAAGTAAATAAAAGTTTTTAAGATTTTAATTGTTTTGTGGAAGTCATGTGGAAAATTGTATGCAATGTGGAGAAAAAACTGTGACAACTAACTTAATGGTGTTTAACTATACATCTAACCACCAACAAAATATATTCAGGTTGATACGAAATGTTTCTTTAAAATTTATGTTTTATCATCTTTACCTTAAACTATCTTGGAGATCTTCTGTGAATTTCTACATAGACTCAGTAGCAGATCAGGGGCTGTGGGGTGGCCTTGTGGTTAATTTGTTTACTTGTCATGCCTAAGGTATGGGTTCAATTCCCCACATGGGTACAATGTGTGAAGCCCATTTCTGGTGTCTCCTGCCGTGATATTGCTGGAATATTGCTAAAAGGAGCCTAAAACCTTAGTCACTTGTGCTATAGTAGATTGTGTATGTTGTTGAAGTGACAGTACATCTGTGTTGCTCCATGTTCTACATAGACTTCCATTGTAAATCTGTGTTTCCCCCAGGACAACTGGAGCGCGTTGCTGTGTGCGGCCAAGGAGGGCCACCTGGAGATCGTCATAGTCCTCCTTGAGAAGAAGGCTTCCATAGAACACCGTGACATGGTGAGTACCTGCTTCCATAGAACACAGTGACATGGCCAGTACATGCTTCCATAGAACACTGTGACATGGCCAGTACATGCTTCCATAGAACACCACGACATGGTCAGTACATGCTTCCATAGAACACCACGACATGGTCAGTACATGCTTTCATAGAACACCGTGACATGGTCAGTACATGCTTCCATAGAACACCATGACATGGTCAGTACATGCTTCCATAGAACACTGTGACATGGTCAGTACATGCTTCCATTGAACACTGTGAAATGGTCAGTACTTGCTTCCATAGAACACCACGACATGGTCAGTTCCTGCTTCCATAGAACATCGTGGCATGGTCAGTACAACCTTCCATAGAACACCGTGGCATGGTCAGTTCCTGCTTCCATAGAACACCATGGCATGGTCAGTACAACCTTCCATAGAACACCGTAGCATGGTCAGTACATGCTTCCATAGAACACTGTGACATGGCCAGTACATGCTTCCATAGAACACCGTGACATGGTCAGTACATGCTTCCATAGAACACTGTGACACGGTCAGTTCCTGCTTCCATAGAACACCACGACATGGTCAGTACATGCTTCCATAGAACACCACGACATGGTCAGTACATGCTTCCATAGAACACCGTGACATGGTCAGTACATGCTTCCATAGAACACTGTGACATGGTCAGTACATGCTTCCATTGAACACTGTGAAATGGTCAGTACATGCTTCCATAGAACACCGTGGCATGGTCAGTTCCTGCTTCCATAGAACATCGTGGCATGGTCAGTTCCTGCTTCCATAGAACACCGTGGCATGGTCAGTTCCTGCTTCCATAGAACACCATGGCATGGTCAGTACAACCTTCCATAGAACACCGTAGCATGGTCAGTACATGCTTCCATAGAACACCGTAGCATGGTCAGTACATGCTTCCATAGAACACAGCAACATGGTCAGTACATGCTTCCATAGGACACTGTGACATGGTCAGTACATGCTTCCATGGAACATTGTGACATGGCCAGTACATGATTCCATAGAGCACTGTGACATGGTCAGTACATGCTTCCATAGATCACCGCGACATGGTCAGTTCCTGTATATCATTTTTGCTCTGTTTTCTTTCAGTAACTTTAAGATTCTATAAACAGTTTCACCTTATCATTGCCTGCAGTTAAAATGACATGTTGAAATTATTTTTGCCACCTTAAACATCCTGAAATACATATGCTACCTTAAACTTTGTGATAGCAAATTCCTGATATTAACCCATATCTGATTCAACACAATGCCAATTTGTACAGTTCCATAATAAATATTGAAACAGGGTGCTCTTAACACGCTTAATGTGTACATCGGAGCAGTGTAAACTATCCCACAGTACCTTAATGTCCGAGGTGTACTTGACCATGCTGTTTTGACTTGCTGTTTGTGTTGCAGTGTGGGTGGACGGCCTTGATGTGGGCCAGCTACAAGGGACACTCCATGGTCGTGCAGGAACTCCTTGACAGGGGGTCTAATGCTAATGTGAAGGCAGAGGTAGGTCTTATATGGTATAACCCAGTGGTGATTTATAATTATAATTGGCCCCAGCAACTAATGCTTTCTGTAAGAGGCAACAACATATATTGGGTGGTCAGGTTCACTGACTTGGTTGTTTGCATGTGATTGTATCCTGGTGGCTCATAATATCAATCACTGGATTGTTTGGTCAGGTCTTCATTATTTAAGGTCGAAAGTCATACAGCTAGAATATTGTTGAGTATAGTGTTAAAAACAACAAACAAACATATAAATCTGTTGAGTAAGGAACATACGATGTCCAGACTACATGAGCTGTATGTGGGAGTGTTTGTTGCAGCACAACATGACATGTCTGGCCTGGGCTAGTGGTAGAGGTCATACAGAGGTCGTCAAGAAACTGTTGGAGTGTGGAGCCAAGGTCAATGCCACAGACAAGGTAATGCTTCATCGAAGGTGATCTTACATGTTGGATTCTGATTAATGCAAATTCTGAAAGGACGTGCTGATGTTTTTCCATTGTGTTGATCTTTTGTGATGTGGCTTCAGCCGCGACTGTAAGTTCAAATTGTCTAATATTTGTTAAACAGTATAATGGACTTCAATTTAATATGGTTTCACTGTAGATTTAGTGATGTGTGTGTTCATTTGGTTCATTGTATTCATTAGCTCTAGTTGGCAAATGGAGACCATTATAATTCTGATCTTAACTGAAATAGTAACTGCATTGAGAACCCATTTTTGGAATGATGCTTGTCTTATACAGACATGATAGACAGGACATCATAAGCCTCACTTTGGATTCTGACACTGATCATCAGGGATGAATGTAGTTTGCAAGTTAGGCAACAGATTGATGAGAAGAGGTCCTATTGTGTCACACACTAAGCTGTGAAGATAAAATTAATTTGCAATTGGTTCCATGGCATTTGAATGGCTAACCAAGCAGTTTAAAAAATTAGGCCACGCCTGCTAAGGGACATCTGTTCCTGATTGGTTGATAACAAAATGGATGGGACTTGTGTTGCATTATTGCGCTGGACGATGTCAGTGATTTCGTACTGTTGTCTCACATTTATTTTTGTGTTGTTATTGTTTTTTAAGTATTTATAATTTTTGTGTTTTTGGAGAGATAAGTGTGAAAAACAGTGTGCAAAGTGTCCACACCATTTTTTACATTTATAGCTCCACAAACACAAAAAAAACATTGAAGTGAATTGTTAAATGGATGCTCACTCCTCCTGTAATTGTTTCACAGTATGGAACAACACCTCTCATCTGGGCTTCAAGGAAGGGATATCTCGAGATAACTGAATGTCTGCTGGCAGATGGCGCCAACGTTGATTCATCAGGAATGGTAAGAACAGATGTCAATGAAACAAACAGAACAATGTATCAATGTACAGTTCCAATGACTAAAGTTTATCTATAAAAATGCCAATCTGATCAGAAAATACAAATCCAAAACATAATACAAAAAAACAAAAAACAATTCTGTCATGATAGATTAAACAGAAACACTGATCTTTCTTGCTGCTGCTGAATTATTAACTTAAGTACAACATCTGTCATATCATTTCTTCATATACTCCAAGAAATATCATAATTCTGTCTCCATGGAAACATTGCCAATTGGATTTAACTGTTTAAAGTAAAATGATACTTGGAACTATTGTTTGTGTCCATGGTAAGGACACACTCTCTTTAGCCCCCGCCATTATGTGGGGCGGGGGATATAGGAACGGAGTTCGTCCGTCCGTCCTCTTCTCAAAGGGAACAAATTTTCGCAAAAACTGTTTAAGTCAGAGAAGATATTTTACACACTGATGTTATTGGTCATGATCTCAAATGAGTTAGAAAATTGGTGTTACAAGTTACATGAATGAAAGTTCACATGCTTATCGAAGAAATGCTTGTGTTCTCTTGTTTTACTTACTTTACAGATGTTTCACAGGAAAATACCTGTCAGTAGGTGGGAAAGAAAAAACATTCTATATCAACAAAATTTACAGTTGTAAGGCAGTTGACAAAAAACAGTGTGGCGCAATGTCAAAGGAATAAATATTTTCTTAATTTCGACATGGTAGTAAAATGTTATGATTTGATTTACACAGAACTCATGGACGCCACTGCTTGTAGCTACCCAAGGCGGTTTCCTGGACGTCGTGCGTGCCATTCTGGAACACGACCCCAATGTAAATGCTGTGGACAAGGTGAGCTGATTTGCACTTCACTGTCTGCCAGTGTGTTACCACGGTAACAGTGTGTTACACTCATCCATCACTGTGTGATTTGATTTTTGTTAAAAGTTCTAAACGTTATTGCTAGTGTTGCCTAATTTGTAAACAATAAGATCATAGATGTGGAGAATATTCATGTAGAACGTGGAGATGTGGAATAGTAGAAAGGTATTTCATTTTAACCGATTTTGAACTAATTTAATTTTAATATAAACAAGAAACTCATGGTATGATGTTACTATTGCATGTGATTCAGTTACAAATGGTTCTCGTTTCTCATGGCTTTCAAAACTGACTGGGTAGAGAGGGAGGATGGGATTATTTGTTTTATTTCTCTTTTATCATGTTTAGTTACAAATCTATAAAAAAAATACTTGATTCATATTCACCATGGGGCACATGTGGCCCTGACATCTTAGGTGCTGCAATTTGCTGTACAGAGTTGCGTCCCTTGGGAATGCCAGAAACCTATGATCATGGGTTTGAATCAGCACCATTCCCGTGCTATTGAGTTGTACCAAAGTGGTAAATGTCTGAAAGCGGCATCACTTCGGGCTTTCTTTCCACATTAAGCTGACAAGCCGTGATATAATTAGAATACTGTTCTGAGCTGTTATGCACCAAGTGACCCTTTGTGAGTCAAAGAATAAAGACATTGGCCTGGGGAGGGTTCCGTGTGAATCTGACACTATGAATGTCATTGTGTGTGCACAAGCTTGGAATCTTGTGTAAAAAACAACTTTAGTTGAAAAAAATGTTTCTTAGCTGTCCTAAAAAAAGATAAATATTTAAGGGAGGGGGGGGCATTTTCGGGATGTATGGGTCATGAGAAACAAAAACCTACCATGACTTTCCATGGTGATATAACCAAATGAGTTGCAATGTCACATCAAGGGAGGTAACTATTACATCATTTCAGGATGCTCTGACAGCTCTGGCTATCGGTGCCAAGGAGGGGTTTGTGGATATCGTACATGACCTCATGACCAAGGGAGCCTATGTGAATGTGGCAGATAGGGTAATTATTGTCTTGTTGGATATAGTGAACTGAACTGTTTCAATACTCCAGTTATTTAAGTGATGTAGAAGTATATTCAATACTTTTATTATCTTGCAGTCTATACACGTTTGTTTGTGAACACTAGGGTGTTGCTAAACATTGCACATTTCTAGGCTGTTACTAACCTTTGTAAACAGGGCTTGAAAAATCCACTCATTTGATTGTATTGACAAGTGGCAACATGTGCAGGATGAAAAATCAGTAAAGAAACACTCGTTCTACCGGGCGAGTACATATATTTCAATAGTATCATTCATCCCTAATAATTTTCTAAAAAAACAGTATAACTGTTGAGTGAGTTTGATGAATGTAGATTGCGGGGACTCTGAATTATTTTGTACTGTCTGTGTAGACCCATGAAGATCCGGGGTAAAATAGGTCTTCAGCAACCCATGCGTGCCATAAAAGGCGACTATACTTGTCATAAGAGGCGTCTACCGGGATCGGGTGGTCAGGCTCGCTGACATGGTTGATGCATGTCATCGTATCCAATTGCGTGGATCGATGCTCATAATGTCAATCACTGGATTGTCTGGTCCAAACTCGATTATTTACAGACAGCCGTCATATAGCTGGAATATTGCTGAGTGTGGCGTTAAACAACAAACGAATGAGTGAAGGAACGAACTGTCTGCGTAAATAATAACTGAGAACTTTATGAAATTTAGCTGGGCAAGTGGAATATTGCAGGACGAGTGCAAAATGTTATCTACTTGCCCTGCAGGACAAGTTGGGTACAAGAAAGTTTTTCGAGACCTGGTATTCTTCTTGGGTGTTACTAAACATTGAACATTTCTCAGGTGTTACTAAACATTGAACATTTCTAAGGTGTTACTAAACATTGAACATTTCTAGGGTGTTACTAATCATTGAACATTTCTAAGGTGTAATTAAACATTGAACATTTCTAGGGTGTTACTAATCATTGAACATTTAGATGATCTTCATAAACATTGCATATTTCTAGGGTGTTACAAAACATTACACATTCCTAGGGTGTGTATGTTGCCAATGCTTCACTGTGAACTGTGTGTGTGATGCTATTGCTTCACTGTGAACTGTGTGTGTGATGCTATTGCTTCACTGTGAACTGTGTGTGTGATGCTATTGCTTCACTGTGAACTGTGTGTGTGATGCTATTGCTTCACTGTGAACTGTATTTGTGATGCTACTGCTTCACTGTGAACTGTGTGTATGATGCTATTGCTTCACTGTGAACTGTGTGCATGATGCTATTGCTTCACTGTGAACTGTGTGCATGATGCTATTGCTTCACTGTGAACTGTGTGCATGATGCTATTGCTTCACTGTGAACTGTGTGCATGATGCTACTGCTTCACTGTGAACTGTGTGTATGATGCTATTGCTTCACTGTGAACTGTGTGTATGATGCTATTGCTTCACTGTGAACTGTGTGTGTGATGCTATTGCTTCACTGTGAACTGTGTGTGTAGGCTGGAGACACGGTGCTCATCCATGCAGTCAAGGGGGGACACACGGAGGTGGTGCGCATCCTGCTGCAGAAGTATGCTGACGTTGATGTCGAGGGATCAGTAAGTCGTACTCTCTCACTGACTGCTTGTACTTGTGCATGGCTAGAAAGTCCTCTAGCCCCAATAGTGATAATGTATAAAATTTGAGAGTCTTAATATTAATCAGATCAGATCTATTGCTCCTTCCGGACTACTTTTTACAGAAATAAAAGTTTTAAAAATAAACTTGTACTTTCATTATCATCTAGATGTACAGTTCTCAGATACCTTGTGAACGAAATGTAACGACACTGTCTTGTGAACATTGACCATTTAAACAGAACAGAACTATATGTGATCTATATCCATTTTGTTTCTGATGTCAGTAGTTACTGTATCACAACACTGAATGAATACATTATGTGGATGGATGTGTTAATCTGTGTGTGTGTGACAGGAGGAGAAGACAGCACTGTACTGGGCAGTGGAGAAGGGTCACACTGACATTGTCAATCAGCTCCTGGAGAGTCAGCCTGACCTGGAGATCAGCACAAAGGTCAGGGTCATACAAGAATTTATGCCTTATTGTCCTTTTAAATTTTGCAATACAATAGTCAACTCACTAAATGCCCTTCAAGAATCGCTTCTGTATTTGTAATATCTATTCATTACATGTTAACATCTGATTTTATAGAATTGAAAGATGAATCTACCGACAAATATATTTTACATTACAGTATTAGTACCAAATGTTGGGGGGCACGGGGGGCCCAGTCGTCTAAGGCGCCGCGATTCGCTGTGCAGGGTTACGTCCCTTGGGCACACCAGAAACCTATGATTGTAGGTTCGAATCCCGGGTCGCCCCGATTATGTTTCTAGGTTTCCTCCCACATTAAGCTGACACGCCGTGATATAACTGGAATACTGTTAAAAGCGGCGTTAAACCCAACTCACTCACTAGTACCAAATGTTGATACTGTATAGAGATTGTATCATCTGTGACTCTAGCCAAAAGTCCAATGCCCGAGTCTACTGAAATTCTGTTAGATCTAGTAAGGTCAGCTAATAATAATCCACATGATAATACTAAATACTACTGAAAATAATGCTAAATTCGTGCCAGTACACTCAAAAGAATTTGGTAGAGACTTTTGCTCTGACTGTAAGCAGATCTGAGAATATAGGAGAGTACTGGAGTGTATTGTGTGTTTCAGGATGGAGATACCCCACTGCTGAGAGCTGTCCGCAGCCGAAATGAAGAGATCGTTAAGCTACTTCTGAATAAGGGGTCCAAGGTGTCGGCCACTGACAAGGTATAGTATTAGTAGCTGTTGTTATAATGTTGGTCAGCCCTGTGGGGATTCCGGGTGAGTGTTGGTCCCCAGTAATCCATGCTGGTCGTACAAGGTGACTTGGTGGATCGTGTGGTCAGGGTCAGCGATTGTTGATTGTGTGTCCAATGACATGGATGGTTATTTGTGATGTCAAGCACTGAAGTGTCTGGTCCAGATTCGTTTGTTTGTTTGTTTATTTGCTGAATGCAGCCTTAAGAAAAGAACAACCAACTAATTTGATTAAGTATCTGAGACGAGAGGTTTCATAGAGTAATAAACAGTAAGACAGAAAAACTTGTCAAGTTGCGTTTTCTATCCATATAGTCACGATATGGCTGAAATACTGCCAATATGACTATATTTTTACTCAATCACTCACTCACTCTATATCCATATATAAATCACTTGTTGACACTATAACTTTTGGATGTTTCCCAGAGAGGTGACACAGCTCTGCACATTGCCATCCGTGCAAGAAGCAAGCGTATCACCGAGCTACTTCTGCGGAATCCCCGTAATGGCCGCCTCCTGTACCGGGCCAACAAGTCCGGGGAGACACCTTACAACATGGACACCTACCACCAGCGAGGCATCCTTACCCAGATCTTGGGACAGAGTAAGACAATGATATGTGTATGATCAATAGACGTAATACGATAGGCCGGGGATTCCAGGTTAGAGTTTATCCCAGTAACCTACGCTGGTCATAAGAGGCTACCAAATGGTTCAGTTCAGGCTGTCAACTCGTCCACTATGTATCCAGGGCTCACATTTGGTTAAACCTACACTAGCCCCAGGATCCATGTCTGTAATGCTCACGATCTCAAATTACCCAGCAGCTCAGCATCAAGGCTTCTAAATGTTTGGTACAGCATTCAGAGCAGGATATTTGATTTCTATCTCCAATATGAACATATGATGGGCAGTTCTGGGTGGAAAATAAAAAGGGTGTGCTGTATGTGTTGTGGATATTTTATCTGGTCGGTAGTTTCCGAGTGCAATGGCATCCACTCCCAAAAACGGTGTGAGCTCTCTTTGTTATTTCCTCATTTAACTGGTAAAGAGATTAAGATGCTGATATCTGATTGCCACAAGAACCCATACAAGTTTGTTTGCATTGGGCCGTCAGATTCATTTCAGGGTTCACCCGATGCTCCCTGATATTGATGGGTTGTCATAGCTTCATGTAGAGAGATATTGTATCAGAGTAACAGATCTCATTTTAATGAGATTGTGTGAATTGCATCATTTCTTCCCCAAAGTTTAACAAAAGCTGGCGTAGATTATAAAGAACACTGTTCTTCAGGGATTAATAAGCATATTACAGGGAATCTCAAACACGTTAATTCAGAAATGTTTGTAGACTACACCTACAAAAGGATAAGGTTTAAATTTGAAGGTGCTTGTTTCAGGAAATCTGAATGCAACTGATGCTGAAAACCTGTTGGGTTACGAGATCTACAGCAGCGCTCTGGCCGACATTCTTAGTGAACCAGGTCTCGTCACCCCCATCACAGTCGGCCTCTACGCCAAGTGGGGCAGCGGCAAGTCATTCCTTCTCGGCAAACTAAAAGGTAACCATGGTAACAGTGCTGTTGTTCAGATGTTGACTTCTTCGTGGTACATCATGGTTAAAAGTATGTGACATTGATGACGGGGCCAGAAATTATCTTGTGTAGAACAAATACCAGACCAATCCAGACCAAGAAGGTGTATTGATAGCTGGTGCTGAGTACGAAAAAAACCCCAACAATTGTGCAGTGTTTGATTGCAATGCTATTGTTCTAAAGTTGCCATTTTTCATGATCAACTCTACACATGCATTGACTATTTCCAGGTGAGATGAAGTCATTCACGATGCAGAATGTCCAGGGGCCCTTCACATTCAGCTGGGTTTTATTCATCACTCTATTCCTGATCAACGCCATCATTGGAGAAGTGTTGGGTCTTGCAGTAAGGTACGAGGTTGGCCTTGGTGTGGGGCTTGGTCTCTTCCCACTGGAGTATGGATTTCTGGGTGAGTGCTGCTGAATATCTCCATCAATATGTTCATCAACCTTCTCTGTTCTCTGTGATTGAACTGTAAATATTCTACGATAAGATGCACCCAGATTTATCTAGGCCTCAGAGGCCAATATTTGGTCCCATCTGCAACAATTGTCACATTCTGGAATAAATAATTTCCCAAATCATGTTATGTAGTCATAAGTAATGTTATAGAGGTTACTTCACTGACCAATCCGATAAAAAGACTTTAAGGCTTACTTTTGAATTGGTGCATTGAATGCAGTGTTAAGAAACTGAGAACAAATTTCAAGCATTGTAACTACTTTTACCCAATGTGACTGCCAAGCTTCAGGGCGCTAAGTTTTGAATCCTAGATAAATCGCTCATGTTCATGACATTAATGAGGAGATGCTGCACATTACTTATCGTAATTGTTATGAAACCTTGTTGACTTAATCCCGTTCACTTTTCATTAAAAATGATATGACTTTGTGATCCCTGCAGAAACTGCTTACATTGAACTACAGATACTCAATGAATTCCCGAATTTGTTCAATTCTTATCTGAATCCGACTTGTGAGAAACCTCTTTATTAGCATTACCAAGCCATTTGTATTCAAAATATAATGAAATTTGGTATACGTGTAGTTAGTGAGTGAGTGAGTATGGTTTTACGTCGCTTTTAGCAATATTCCAGCAATATCACGGCGGGGGATACCAGAAATGGGCTTCACACATTGTACCCATGTCGGAAATCGAACCCAGGCCTTCGGCTAACGAGCAAACGCTTTAACCACTAGGCTACCCGACCGCCCCCGTGTAGTTAGTAGTGAGGGTTTAATTATTATGATGGTCATGTCAAGTCTGTGTTTTGTCCCATAGGTATCCTGAACGTCTGTGCTCAGAGGTATGACATGAACCTTGCTGTGAGCCTGAGTCAGGTCCTGGGAGAGAAACAGCACCTCATCACACTGTTGATTAAGATGCTGTTCTGTAACCAAAAGAGACGCTCTTCCTCGGACAAGCTGGCTGCCTCTATCTTCTCTGTCAGGTGAGATTGTAGGCAGTACCGTGTGGGTTAATGTACACATTGTAGGGGAAACTGTTTCTGTTATATAGTACAATGGAGCTTGTTTCTCTTTACCAAGTTTGTCTGTACCCTTTTAATCTGGACCCTGCTAGTCTGGACCATGTTATCCTAGACCCTGCTAGTCTGGACCATGTTATCCTTGACCCTGCTAGTCTGGAACCTGTTATCCTAGACCCTGCTAGTCTGGACCCTGTTATCCTAGACCCTGCTATTCTGGAACCTGTTATCCTAGACTCTGCTAGTCTGGAACCTGTTATCCTTGACCCTGCTAGTCTAGACCATGTTATCCTTGACCCTGCTAGTCTGGACCCTGTTATCCTAGACCCTGCTAGTCTGGACCATGTTATCCTTGACCCTGCTAGTCTGGACCATGTTATCCTTGACCCTGCTAGTCTGGACCATGTTATCCTTGGCCCTGCTAGTCTGAACCCTGTTATCCTAGACCCTGCTAGTCTGGACCATGTTATCCTAGACCCTGCTAGTCTGGAACCTGTTATCCTTGACCCTGCTAGTCTGGACCATGTTATCCTTGACCCTGCTAGTCTGGACCCTGTTATCCTAGACTCTGCTAGTCTGGACCCTGTTATCCTAGACCCTGCTAGTCTGGACCATGTTATCCTTGACCCTGCTAGTCTGGAACCTGTTATCCTTGACCCTGCTAGTCTGGACCATGTTATCCTTGGCCCTGCTAGTCTGGACCCTGTTATCCTAGACTCTGCTAGTCTGGACCCTGTTATCCTAGACCCTGCTAGTCTGGACCATGTTATCCTTGACCCTGCTAGTCTGGAACCTGTTATCCTAGACCCTGCTAGTCTGGACCATGTTATTCTGAACCCTGTTTGTCTGGACCCTGTTATCCTGGACTCTGCTGGTCTGGAACCTGCAATCCTGGACCCTGCTAGTCTGGACCATGTTATCCTAGATTCGGCTGGTTTGGAGCATGCTATTCTGAACCCTGCTAGTCTGGACCATGTTATTCTGAAGCCCTGTTTGTCTGGACTTTGTCTTGGATCATGTTCGTCAGTTGATCTGAACTTTGTTAGTCTTGTCTTTGGTAGTCTGAACTCTAATTTGTCTCCTCCAAATTAATCCGAACCCTGTTAGTCCAGATCCTGTTAATCTGAACTCTTTTAGTCTGGATCCTGTTAATCCAAATCCTGTTAGTCTGGACCCTGCTAATCTGAACTCTTTTAGTCTGGATCTTGTTAATCTGACCCTGTTAGTCAGGACCCTGCTAATCTGAACTCTTTTAGTCTGGATCCTGTTAATCCAAATCCTGTTAGTCTGGACCCTGCTAATCTGAACTCTTTTAGTCTGGATCTTGTTAATCTGACCCTGTTAGTCAGGACCCTGCTAATCTGAACTCTTTTAGTCTGGATTCTGTTAATCCAAACCTTGTTAGTCCGAATCCTGTCAGTCTGAACCCTGTTGGTGTTTCTGATGGATTGAAATCTCTCCAGGGATCTATTAAATCAAAGTCTTCCTTAAGTCTAAACAATCTTTGTTTGGCTTTAAGATTGTTAATATGTTTGTAGGTATAAGAACCTTGTAAGTTTTGTAATTAATGTTGGATAATATTCCAATCTCCACAAAGTAGCAATTTATCTGTATCTAGTGACACTCATCAACTCATCAATTACATCGTTGAACACCGGGGTATCTGTTCATGGTCCATATACATTGATCATGGCTAGGTTTTACTAATTTATAGTAAGTTGTAAGGCCAGAAGGTTTCCATTTTTGTCTACATTTGCTTGTTCAATAGTGAAGTCAACGTTACTAGAAATAGTATTGCAACCCCTCTAGGGTTACTCCTGTAGCAGTTCAGGTAGCAGTGCTTGTTTCCCCATTCCTGTTAATCTCTAGTTCAGGAGTAAAATGTACATAGTTATCCAAATGTGTGAGGACTGAACCACGTGGCTCTCAAAGCGCAGGAAAATTGTGCACTCGTCACACTGAATCAGAGGCATGTAATGGCCTTGATCTTGCCTGTTACATTGTATGTTAGTCAACACATTTAAAGGCCCCTGCTTCTTAATTTGGAGAATCCTCCTACACCGATAATAATTTTCAATTGAATCATTTCACGTCCATCATGCAGGTTTCTGTTTTCTGAATGTACGCGGCTGACAAGTGTGGGAGGAGAGAAGTCCCTGGCAGCCATGATCGCCACGCTGTGTGAGGCCGTGGAGAATGAGTATGGAATCTTGGTAGCCCGTCTTTTCCGTGTCTTCAAACCTCGAACTGATCGTAAGTAAATTACTCCGAGTTATCCATTCTAAGACTAGGGTTACTGGTTATTTGATGGTTATATTGATTTGATTTTATTTAATTGTCATATTAAATACATGATCATGATGGTACAAGTGATAGAAATAAGCTTCAGCGTTACCGTTCATCGGTAATTGGTAGTAAATTTCTGGTAAACAAGGCCTTAGACTGATAAAATTGAACCTAGTGGTCCACTGGACCTGCAGTAAGTATGACATTATTTATGTTGAAATTGAAAGCTTGACCAAATCCCTATGAACATATTTGTGAATAAATGCTCTCTGAAAATGGAACAATGTCTCAGCCACTGGTTGATATAAACCATATAGTAGCAAAACGTGAACAGTAGTTTTGAGGGTAACACTGCGGGAAAGCAGATGAAAGCAGGGGTTAAGGGGAAAAATGAAAACAAGATTTTTGAAACACCTGCGATTTTTTACTTTGCTGCGTGCTAGTCTATTTCAAACCATTTTGCATTGTTTTGATTATACATGATCATAACAGGTCAGTGCATTGTTAATAGACTCATCAGTACGACATGTCACAGATGTTTTATGTCAAAAGTTCACACAAACTCTGTTGTCTGCAGACTCTAAGGGCAGGTTCAAGTCCATGTGTTGTATCCCAAACTTCATCTTCGTCATCATCTTCCTGCTGGTGGTGGCCGTTGGTATTGCGATGATTGTTGTCTACAAGATCTCCAACAACACAGCTGTTAATGCTGTTCTCATTGCGATTGTGTCTATCATCGGGCTCACCCTCATCAGCAACATCTACACCATTGCTCAGGCTACGATGGCCCTCCTGGTGTCCCAAAAGAAGCGGGTCCTCAGAGCAGCTGATAACGTAAGGGTATTTTGTTGATCTTTTGTTGCCCTTGTTGGAATTTCAGGTCAAAATAGATCCTCAGCAACCCTTGCTTGTCTTAAGAGCCAGTTGAAAAGTTAAGAGTCATTGTACCCTGATGGTGTGAATCTTTACTAATGCAGCCAACTGTTGGTTTCCATGTTGCTGATTTCTTCTGTTAATAGCTATTAACCATCTTTTGCATATTGCTGACTACAGCGTAAAACAGCATTCACTCACTTACTCAAAGATAATTAGTGTAAAACAAAATTCATTCATTCTTTAAGATATAAGAATAACTTAAAATTATCAGAAGTGTTCAATGATGTTTTATTGCACCGAAAGGTTTTTTTCCACAAACTACAGATCTATGAATATATCTGTCCAAAGCGCTGGGTCAGAAATTATAACCTTCTTTGTGTAGCTTGACGTGCTGAAGATGGATGGGTTCATGCAGCAACTGAAGCTGGAGGTGGACATGATGTCTCGCATGGTCAACTGCATGGACATCTTCACCCAGAAGCAGACGCGGCTGGTGGTCATCGTGGACGGGCTGGACAGCTGTGAGCAGGACAAGGTCCTCCAGGTCCTGGACATAGTCAAAGCTCTGTTCTCTGACGACAACGCTCCTTTCATCACCATCCTTGCTGTGGACCCACACATAATCATCAAGGGCATTGAGCAGAACCTGAGGTCCACGTTCCTCGACTCCAATGTCAATGGGTTTGATTACCTGCGGAACGTCGTTCACCTGCCCTTTTACCTGCAGAGTCAGGGTGTGAGAGTTCAGAGACAGGAGTCGGTCGGGCCAAGCAACTCTTCTCAAGAGAATCAAGCAGAGTCTCCAGGCAAACCTTACAAGGTTGGTAGCAGCTGACAATAGTTGCAGTCAAATAACATTAGCTTCAGGGGCAGATCCAGGATTTCCGGGTTCCACTTGGGCAATTCAATGGGGAAGGCGGGTGGGGTAGGAGAAAATCCACCCAGGATCCCACCCCAGATATCCCATTATATGTAAAGCATTATTATTTTTAGTTGAAGCACAGTTCACAAACAAACAACAGACACAAACACACCCACCAATCCGCTAAGTTTAATAGCATGGGAAGGGAAATTTGTAAATCCAGTGTGTGAGATTTGCTGCAGATGTTGTGTGGATATAGTATAGTGTATGATGCTTGGCCTGTTTCAGCACCAGGAGTCCATCTTGTCTACATCAAGTGAGTCCTCCAAGTATTCCAGGAAGAGAAGCAAGTCGGCCAAGTTCGGGAGTCTGACCGGGTCCCAGGGAGGGGTCAACACGTCGTCCTTCGACCTGTCCTCCCAGGTGGTGAAGAACGACTACTTCAGTGACATCAACCCGCGGAGCATGCGGAGACTGATGAACATCGTTGCTGTCACAGGTATGGGAAGCAGCAGCTCTGGCAGGATAAAACTGGAGAGAACTGGAGTGTTAGTGAATTGAAAGATTGGGTCCTAATGTGCATCCTCAGAGTTGTTTTTTGTTCTACTGGTAACCGTGGTAACTTGAATGAACTGTATGTCCAAAGATTGAATTGATAAGTCAGGTGATAAACATGGACATCAAAGATAAACACCTATTCAACCATTTTCAATACAATATTAACTCATGCAATAGAAAAGTATGATATGATAATACAATACAGTTTAATCCAGTGGAATATAATTAATATGTTTTAATACAATACAACATTCAAGCAAACTATGTGTCTAAGGTAAGGGGTGCACTGGGTTCTGAGTAACACTTTCTGTCTCCAGCACGTCTCCTGCGGGCGTACAACATCGACTTCAACTGGCATCGCCTGATGGCGTGGATCAACATCATCGAGCAGTGGCCATACCGTGTCTCCTGGATCATCTACTACTTCGAGGAGAGCGACTGTCTCGACCGATCCCAGTCCCTGCACTCCATCTACCAAAAGTCAGTGTTCTCTAGTGTTCATTTACTGCTTGCCCCCACAGCATTCGAGGTCAATATATTTAAGTATCCTTGTCTCTGTGTGCATTCTGGGTCAGAATAAGTCCGGAGTACACCATGTTTATCTCCCTCTTGGGATTCCAGGGCAGAATAGATCCCCAATACCTCTTGCAAGTCTGCTTGTAAAGATTTCAGGTCAGGGTAGGTTCTAAGTACACAATATTGTGTTTCCTTCTGGGTCAGGTCAGAATAGATGCCAAGTAGACCATGCTTGACCCCCTTTGGGGATCCCAGGGCAGAATAGATCCCCAGTACACCATGCTTGTCTCCCTTTGGGGATCCCAGGGCAGAATAGATCCCCAGTAGACTTGCTTGTCTCCCTTTGGGGATCCCAGGGCAAAATAGATCCCCAGTACACCATGCTTGTCCCCCTTTGGGGATCCCAGGGCAGAATAGATCCCCAGTACACCATGCTTGTCCCCCTTTGGGGATCCCAGGGCAGAATAGATCCCCAGTACACCATGCTTGTCCCCCTTTGGGGATCCCAGGGCAGAATAGATCCCCAGTACACCATGCTTGTCTCCCTTTGGGGATCCCAGGGCAGAATAGATCCCCAGTAGACCTGCTTGTCTCCCTTTGGGGATCCCAGGGCAAAATAGATCCCCAGTACACCATGCTTGTCCCCCTTTGGGGATCCCAGGGCAGAATAGATCCCCAGTACACCATGCTTGTCCCCCTTTGGGGATCCCAGGGCAGAATAGATCCCCAGTACACCATGCTTGACCCCCTTTGGGGATCCCAGGGCAAAATAGATCCCCAGTACACCATGCTTGTCCCCCTTTGGGGATCCAAGGGCAGAATAGATCCCCAGTACACATGCTTGTCCCCCTTTGGGGATCCCAGGGCAGAATAGATCCCCAGTACACCATGCTTGTTCCCCTTTGGGGATCCCAGGGCAAAATAGATCCCCAGTACAACATGCTTGTCTCCCTTTGGGGATCCCAGGGCAAAATAGATCCCCAGTACAACATGCTTGTCTCCCTTTGGGGATCCCAGGGCAGAATAGATCTCCAGTATACATGCTTGACTCCCTTTGGGGATCCCAGGGCAGAATAGATCTCCAGTATACATGCTTGACTCCCTTTGGGGATCCCAGGGCAGAATAGATCTCCAGTATACATGCTTGACTCCCTTTGGGGATCCCAGGGCAGAATAGATCTCCAGTATACATGCTTGACTCCCTTTGGGGATCCCAGGGCAGAATAGATCCCCATTTCACATGCTTGTCTCCCTTTGGGGATCCCAGGGCAGAATAGATCCCCAGTACACCATGCTTGTCTCCCTTTGGGGAGCGCAGAATATATCCCCAATAACTTGTAAAGACTACGGGTCAGAATAGGTCCCCAATACCTCTTGCAAGTCAACTTGTAAAGACTATGGATCAGAATAGATCCCCAGTATACCATGCTTGACTCCCTTTGGGGAGCGCAGAATATATCCCCAATAACTTGTAAAGACTACGGGTCAGAATAGGTCCCCACTATCCAGTTCTTGTCTCAGTAGGCATTCTGGTTCAGAATAGATCCCGAGTACTCTGTGTCTCCCTAAGGGGTCCCTGAGGTAGACAGGGTTCCTGGTACCCGGTGCTATTCTTTGGCTACGTTTGAGGATTCCTCTGTATCACAGGTACACAAGGCCAGGTGAGGCTATAGTGGCATAGATCGTGTTAGGTAGGCTGAGCATGTACTGTTGTGTTGGTCACCCTACAACTCCACCCCGCTTAAACGGCTCATTGTCTATAATGCTCATTAATTATGTGGACCTGTTTTAGTGTTGTAGAAAGGGATCACTGTATCATTAATCACATTATATTAGACCCGTGAAGATTTGGGGTAGAATAGGTCTTCAGCAACCCATGCTTGCAATAAAAGGTGACTATGCTTGTCAAAAGAGGCGACTAACAGGATCCGGGGGTCAGGCACGCTGACTTGGTTGATGGATGTCATCATATCCCAATTGCTTAGATCGATGATCAGGATGTCAATCACTGGATTGTCTGGTCCAGACTCGATTATTTACAGACCGCCGTCATACAGCTGGAATATTGCTGAGTGTGGTGCTAAACAACAAACAAACAAAAACAAACACAACATATTAATTGTTTGGCAGAATCGTTTACTTCATAAACCTTGGAGAATAAGGAGAAAACATTTCTTTTTCAGAATTGCTCCGAGAGTTCCTGCTTCCAAGGATGTTGACCCTCTTGTAGAGATAGACAGAAATGTTCGCAAGATGGAGGCGTTTTTGGCCAGCAAGTCTGGAAACACCCCCCTTCTCAATGTCGGTGACCTGAGGAAGTTTCTCCCCTGTACAATCAACCTTGACCCTTACCTTCGAAAACTCATCAGAGGTAGGTCTTTGATAGGTGTTTAGAAGTTTGTGATTCATAGAAACACAAGATATATGGATGAGCTTCTGAATTCTTTATACACAACGTTTTCAGGCTACTTCTTGCTCCTTCGTCAGGTGAATGATACAAATTGAGCAGTGTTTTACAGCTGTATACAAACAGCCTAGGTGAGGTCTGATAAGGTGGCGAAGTGTGGTCTCATGACAGGTGACTTACAGTGTGTTAAGAGGTGAACAGATCAATCCTGGTCCCATCTTCCCGAGGCAAGCATGTCCACTAGTCCATATGAAAGCCTAGTTTCTACCATTGCCGCATCAAGGCCACTTTTCTTGGCTCGACCCTGGTGCCACCTAACATAGATTACGAGTTGTGCCCCTTGTAATGAAAATGTGATATCCAATCAGATCACTATTCTTTGCTCGTATAGCTTCACTAAGATGGCGACTACCATAGGCGATGACCAAGTCAATCAGATAACGAAAACATTCGCGATTTCTTCCCTGACACAAAAACATAGGCAATCGTTGGTGGTTAAAAGATGAAAAAGACATACTTGTGTCAACAAATCACTTTCATGCGAAGGTGTACCAGTCATGGATGTTGATTTTGTGAAAGTTCTCTGATTGGACTGTCGATATGTGCGATAGTCCAATCATATTTAACACAGGAAAGTGGGCTTGATGTGGCAAGTGTGGAAACAAGGCTTTGATAAAAAGGGTAGTGGACACTCTTGCCTCGGGAAGATGTCCTGGTCCTAGTAACCTATGCTGGTCATAAGTGGCGGCTTCATGAATTAGGTGGTCAAGCTCGGTGACGGGGTTGATTGTTTGTCGTATCCCCGATGGCATGGAACATTGCTTGTTATATCACCGACTGAATTATCTTGTCCAGGTTAATTATTTACAGTCTGTCGTCATATGGCTGGAATAATGCTGAATGTTATACCACAAACATGAATGTAAATAATACTGATTAATTCTGTGTTTGGAAATACAGGTAAGTATCAAGCTCCTTGACCAACGGAAACGACTTTAATTATTATCCCTTTTGTAATGAAATTGGACCTGTGGGGATTCCGGGTTAGAATTGATCCCCAACATATTATGCTGTATGTATGAGGCGACCAAATGGAATGTGTGGTCAGGCTTGGTGGTTGGTGGATGGCATGTCGTCTTACCCCGACGGCTTAGATTGATGTTCGCAATATCAATCACAGGATTCTCTGGCCCAGATTTGACTATTTACATGTCAGCATATATATCGGAATATTGTTGAGTGTGATTTAACAACAAACAAACGATAAAATGGAAACTAAAACCCCTCATTCTCTTCAGAGATGCAACACAATGCCGACATGCAGAGGACAGAGTTTGGCCTGGGCCCTGTGTATCCTACTGGGCCGTCGGCTCCCTTGCTGGGAATGCGAGACAGTGACGCCACTTTGCCCACCAGAGGGAGCTTTGTAGGCCTACAGCAGAGAGTTCCGTCTGCTGCATCCTTTACTGGTATGATGCCTGGTCACATGATGCAGTATGGACCAATGGGGATGCAGGGTATGATGCCGATGCAGTACATGGCCCATCCCAGTCAGATGAGTCAGGGCATGATGGCCCCTCCACCAGTGCAGGGTCAGAGGACACAGCCACAGGTCTTCTTTCACGTGAGTGTTGTATTTCCATGAACACAGCAGCAGGGTGGGGTGGGGTGTGTGTTTCTTATTCTGCTAAAGACATAGGTAAGATGATGGTGAGACAAACTTAGTTGCTCACATGATAACATCTTCAGTTGACATTTTGGAGAAAAAAATATTAATCTTAATGTTATTGCTTATCTTTTACCCCACCTTATGACCAGGATTTCTTCACCAAAAAGTCTGTAACTAATATGAAAAAATCTTGTTCAATGGTATATGATTCAAAACACAACAGCAACAATATTGCAACATTTGCACAATGGTATTGCAATCGTATGTTCAGTACCTTTACCTGACCACAATGCATCTGGGTTTTTTATGATGTTAGTGAAGACTACACAAACAAGTATCAATATGTTTGAGTCTTCCTAAAAATATCTAGGGATGAATTCATAATAAAGAAAATACCAATATATTCAGCAGTAGAAACTAACACTTTTAGTCTTCTAGTCCTTATAATAATAACATACAGCAAAACCCTTAAAAATGGCAAATTTCTACTAGTCCTTATGATACCTTAACTATTGGGCAGTTTGGCAAGGACTATAGGACAAGTGCCAATTTCTAACACTGTGTATTGGGGCTGTGCAGTTGCATCCCTGCTGTGTACCTGTGATCGTGGGTTCGAATCCCAGATTAGCTTTCTGGGTTTGCCAGCACAATATCTGACATCATTCTGACTTGCTGTGATATGACTTAAATAGTGTTCAAAGCTGCGTCAGCTCAAACTCAAATCATTTGTGTTTCAGGACCTTCCAAAAGATGTTTGTTTGAGTCAGCTCAGTGTGGATTCTGTGTGTAACCTGCTCCATAAGCTGGAGGGGGTCAATCAGCAGATGCTTCCGATATACATTGACAGTATCCGTGACAACAATATCAGTGGCCTTGTCCTCGCCAACTGTGATATGGACGAGTTGGGCAAAGTCATGAGGATGAAGTTTGGAGATTGGCAGCTTTTCAAAGTGGCCATCTTATCTTTGATAGATTCAGAAGCAACTTTAGCCTCTAGCAACACCAGCAACGATGTCCGTGGAACGGACAGTAGCTCTTTCATCAACAAGCACACAAGCCGGATAGAGTCAGCACCAAGTCTCGAGGAACCCAGTAAAAAGTTTGCAGCCTCTAGTAGAAGCAGAGATAGCTGCACGTCACTGCCAGATCGTAATGCTCCGACAGACGCGGAAAGTATGCGTAGGGGGCGCTTCAAGCGTACTGACAGTATTGTACAGCAGCTGAGCTATGAGACTGCCATCTTGAGAGAAGCTTTGGAGGAGTTTACAGAGGAGACGTCAGATGCTGATGAGATGGACCAGAGAAATGACGAAGATGATGGACCGATTGTGTACAACAGATCCATGTCTGAGGAGTCTGCTGGTTACAGTATTGACAACTCCAGAAGAGACACATCTCAGACTTTCACTGCAACAATAGAGACTCCGTCGTCTGCCGATAAATCTGTAGAAGGAGCCATGGGTAGTGAGAAGCTGTATCCGGTGATTGACGATACAGACGATGGTCACAAATCTCGCCACGAACACGGACACACGAATACACTGTCTTCCAGCTTAGAGAAGCTTGCGAAACCATTCATTCAAGTCCTGGAGCATCCTATGGGCTACAGTCCTGCATCTGACAAGACCCCTCTCCTCGCCATACCTTCAGATAATGTCATTGAAGGTGCAACAGCGTGGTCTGCATCAGTTGAAGGGGGTCCTCCAGACGAGAGCAATTTCTTACAAGGTCACGGCTCAAAGCACAAATCAAAGTCGACTGATTCTGATTATGAAGAATCTACCTTGTCAGAGCCCCATGTTGCCACTTTCTGCATTGAATCAGAAGATTCCTCGGACAACACCATGGGCAGCCCGACAGCAGCATCACGCAGCCTCGAACCCAGGAAACAGTCGTTCGAGGACAGTGTTATTCAGTATTTTCGCACCTCCCCACCAGCATCAGAACAAGTGAGGATGAAAAAGAGCATAGAGTCTCTCCCATCGGAAGTAGCCGTGGAGATGTCTCCTGGAGCTCGCATGGTTACAAGTGTCTCTCATCCGGACAGAATAAAGCCAGACGAGGACAAGGAATCCTTTGTGTGAGGACAAGGAATCCTTTGTGTGAAAACAAAGAATCCTTTTCGTGAGAACAAAGAATCCTTTGTGTGAAAACAAAGAATCCTTTGTGTGAAAACAAAGAATCCTTTTCGTGAGAACAAAGAATCCTTTGTGTGAGAACAAAGAATCCTTTGTGTGAGAACAAAGAATCCTTTGCGTGAAAACAAAGAATCCTTTGTGTGAGAACAAAGTTGTAGGAAAATTCCTGTAGCAACTTCCAATATCATGATTATCTCGTGAAGAGAACATGACTTGTGTATCTTTAATGGGTTCAGGGCCTTGATGGTTCTGTAAGATCTGCATTGTCATCATGACTGATTACACCGTGTATTCTATTGAACATTTAATCAGATGTTTACTTCTATCCAAGATCTATTTACATTAGTGCTTACTTTTTCTTTAGTTCAAGTCCCAATGTGTTTTTGCATCGTACTGGATTATTTAGCTTTGTGTTTGTCGTCTCCTGCTGGTCCTAAATTTCTGTCCTGTCCAAAAATGTGAAAAGGTTTAATACAGTGATTGCTCTATATACCGCTGCCATCGGGGTTCAAGATGCCAACCCTGTGTTCTAGGAAAGAGCGTTATACAGATATTCATTGCTGATGATCAACACATTACGTAATGATGGTAGTGAATATAACGTTATATTTACAGCGGTATGTGACATGACTGTAGATCTATGTAACCATGATCGTAGAGGATGATTCAAAACGCACGCGTAAACATTTAATCGGTAAATTATCATGTCTAGTGATGTTTTAACTCAAATTTCAAATTTGTATTGACCAAGCTCATTAATTTGTTATCACCTGTTCGCTGATACCTGAATTCGCTGAAGGGATGCAAGTGGGAATTAAATCTCATCAATTTATTTGTCACTTTATTTGCATTAACACGCTCTTTAGGGAAATTCTTCAGGTATTTTTGGGAGCCAAGGTTTACCTCGTGCTGCATCCAGGCTAGCGGTACATCAAGGAGCGTTATGTCGAGGAATCACTGTATCTGACCATTCACTTGAGTATAAATAAAGACTCACTCGAGTGTCTTCCAAGATGAGGTGAGGTCAAATGGGGTTTAACGTCGCGTCCAAGATTATTGCACTTATATAGCGACGTGTATGTGTGTGTGTGGCTGCTTGTACTAGTCCAGACTGATGCCGATTTATAGTGCTAGCACACTGATATACCATGCCGCAGTTTAACATGAATACCCCACTCAGACACAGTATACTGACTCCGAGCCGACCAGTCCTTGTTTTAGCCCCGTAATGCCGAGCGCCAGACAGGGTAACAACAAGTACCATCTTTTAAGGTCTTTTGGTATGACGCAGCCGGGGAACTTCCAAGATGAAATATATCAAGAAGAGTTGGATAAAGTTGCAAATATCTGAGGCTTACTTTTATCAACAAGTCTTCATTTACTTGAGCTTGGAAGACACGAGGGAGAGATTCTATTTTTATCATACAAAATATTTCTTCCATTTTTTTCAGTTTGTATCAGTAAAAAGCAGTGTCTTGAGTGTAAACAGTACAGCTATCCAGCTTCAGTGGTTGGGGATAGTGATGTCATTTGATTGTGATGTCATGGCAACTTATAACATCACATTTGTCCTCAACCAATTTTGATGTAATTTCACTGTAGAGATATCTCTTTGGAGATATCGATTGATCTCACCAAGGCGATATCTCCTGTGGAGACAGTTTTGGACGATAATCATTCTGCTGTAGAAATTATGTTTACAAATTTCTTGTTTCACAGTATTTATTGAAAAGAAATCAAAGAAGGGAAGTTACTCTTCCAATTGCTTTGTTATTTCCATCTTAAGCCCTCTGTTTTTTTCATCTTTTTTTAAAGCTCTCACCATAACAGTAACGTCTGCACTTCAAATATGGCATAATAAGGATGAAAGTTCACAAAAGACAAATTATCAGTCATATTCTCAACCAATAGCAGTTTTGTTTTTATTTTTGTTTCTTTCTGCCCACTGACCCCCTTCCCACTGAAGCTAAGCATGTAGATGAGAAAGCACAAAGTATTTGGGATGCACTTACCAGTCAGAAGTGTCCAGTTTAACACTGAAATGTGTTCATTTATTTCTATTTATTCAGAAAAGATGCAGCCTCAACATGTTTCAGTCCTTTTAACATTTAAGTGGTTGTTCTATGACATAAACTTGCATAATGTTTTTGTGTTTCAAAATTCAAAGAAATTTTGATTGTTTGTAATTTTTTGTCTCTATCATGTCTAGTAATAATCATGATAATATATTGACATAAAATATTTTGCATCAAGCATTGTTATAGGTTTATACATGTTGTTCATGCTTTTCAGATGAATTCCATTTAATTAGATTTTTTATCTTATACATACCCAAAATTGTGTTGTTGAAAGGATTGTTTTTCTACCCTTTGTTGTCCATTCTTTCCATTTGTTGTCCATTGTGTCATGTAACAAAAGGGAGCACTGTCTTCACTGTTTGGAAAATATCCAAGGAACTTGATAAATTTACATAAAAAACTTAAATTGATTCTTATTTTACCAGACTAACTGTTATTTGCTGTTGTGTATTTTCAGATCTTTTTAAGGCAAGAACAGTTATAGATGGGTCTGCCCTTAATTTTACGAAAATACAAGTAATGTGATTTAAAAAAAATTATGTTGCTTTTCAGACTGAAAATATGCATGTCCTTTTGTTCAATTTATTCATTAACTTTTATTTCAAGGTATATTAAGTGCATTTGAAGGATGTCATTTGTGATTTTTTACTATTGTACTGCCTGAATTGTTTTTCCCAGTCTACAAAGGTTCTTCTTTACAAACATGGAAATGTTCGAGATACCAAGTTTACTAATCATGCTAATTGTACATAATAATAAATTACCTACACCAAACATGTTATTAATTATTTGTAGGGCTGGGACGATACACCAACTGTGTGATCCGATACGTATCATCATACCTTACTCATGATCCAATGTGTATCACGATACTTGCATGTGCTCTTATCTGTGGTGCGTAAACAATCTTTTTTCATAGCCAGGATGGCCAAATACCTGGCACACTGATGATTTACAGTTGGCAGTGTCAAGTATGGCGCAATGGATGAAAATATTACATTTTCACTAGAAATTAGTGTTTTAGGTAACATTTATTAAAGAATACATTTAAGGTAAGAATCGATACTTTTTGCTTAGTGTGCGATTGTGAACGCTAGTTAATTGGGGACTTAACGTGAGCTTTTGACATATATTGAAAAAATCGCAAGAGTACTTCGCACACAAATTGTGATCAATACTTGTATCAAGAAGTACAAAATCACTTATCCCATTAATAATTATTTGATGCAAAAATTATAACATACAGCAAGTACAATGTATTGATGGTTGTCCACGTAGCCTTGTTAGGTACAGTGATTGAGGTGAAGGATGCAACAGGCTGATGCATTGTGGGACATAGGGACAAAGCATCACATTAGGCTGAAGAAATACCAGTATTAAAATCCTAGACTAAAAAGCCTATTCACGAAACTGTCTTTCCAAAAATAGGAAAGGGAGGAGGAGAAGGAGGGGGAAGGGAGAAGGGGGAAGGGAGGAGGGGGAAGGGAGGAGGAGGAGGATTGTGGTTGATGTTGCCCACCCCAGAGACCATATACCGATATATGGTCTCTGCCCACCCTTTGTCATGGGACCATGTTTGTCTTGACATTCCAGTATTTCTGAGGGTGTGTTTGTTGTTTAATGTCACACTCAGCAATATCCCAGCTATATGACATCAGCCTGAAAACAATTAAGTCTGGATCAGACAATCCAGTTATATATAAGGGCCATGTTCCACTTCATTTGGGTACGCTAATTGACATGCCATGAACGAAGTCTCACCACCTGATCCATCAAGTCTTCTATGCGACCAGCATAGGTTGCTGGAGACCGATTCTAACCTGGCGCCCCCATGGGTTTCTCCTGTGTAGTTATTCCATGCCAGAATCCATGGTATACAGTTGAAATGTGTAGTGTTAGTGTTATAAGCAGCAAATCAGATGAAATGGTCATTGGTTTGGAGAAGTACCCATTATCTCACCCAAGAAACATAATATCAATATCATTGCATATGTATCAATAAACAGAAATGAAAACATAAAACATTTCCTCACTTTTTTTCATGTTTGATCTTGATTAAGTTTATTATGGTCGACATTAGTAGCACTATTTTGATAGCCAGGTATTGGTCTGTTATTCCCCACTTCTAGCTGGGGGCTTTTCACTATTCTAGAGTTGCTATAAAGCTGAAACATCGAAAATTAATGAGGTGCAGTTTGCTTTATTTGCTTTCTCATTCATTAATGTCATCCTTTTATTAACCAATAACTTGCAAAAATAATCTTAACACTGGAATTATTGTAAGGCTAACCAAAAAAAATAGTCTTGGTTCTCAGGCACTGCCCACATCATCATAAAGTTTGCCGCACGTTTCATTTTTATTTCCATTTTAAAAAAAAACACATCCTTAAATATTCCAAGTCCAGCGGTAGTCAAATACTGTATTCCAGTATTTTACTCATCAATGAATATATTTAAATAGGGAGGCCCTTTCCTGGGTTGATTGTACACAATTGCTTATTGATTACACAACTGTTTATTGATTACATACTAGTTTGGACAACTCCCCAAAAAAGAAACCGCCCGCCCGCACTATATTTTTAAAAAACATTGGCTGAGAACTAATTTTTTTCTATTGTTAAGCCTAAACGACTTGCACAAAGTGATTGTAGGCTCAAGTCTTTGTGACCAATTAAGTTTACAATTGGTCTGGACCAATTTAAATCCTTACAATTGACCAAGATGGCATCAAGGGTGCCATTTGTGAGGAACATGGCGTATTTATTAGGAGAGAATATTTGAAACAAATTTACCTCCACCTTTGAAGATTTTTATTTGTAAACTAACTGTCATACAACTGCACAAAGATTGGTTTGTGTGATAATGTATGGTGATATTGTGTTTGATTGTGAGCACCCGAGATTGATTGTAACCAGGATTGCTTCGTGCAGGTGGGTCATGGTCTTTGCTTGTAGTAGAACTAGTCCTGGCTCATCAACCCATCATACTGGGTACTATTCTACTAAACATCGATAAGGACGACCAGATATTTCATTTGCTTAACGCCACATTCAGCCATCGATCTATGCAACTGGAATATGACATGCATGAATGCATTTCTTTGCACTGCAGACATCATCTCACATACCACCACTTGTTCCCCCCAATGATGAACACCTGAATTTGTTCGACATTTGAATCTGAGTTTAAATATGGCAACTGACAGCAGCTTTAGTTAAGACTGTCAACAAAGATTGCCACTTAACTGTTGAATACATTTCCAGGTGAGCTAAAGTGCTGTGGCACTATTTTGCTTTCTGAAAATGATAATTGTTAAAATAGTATATACCCTACTCGAAACTCGAAACTCAAAACACTAGTGAATACATATTGTCCACAATTTGTAGCTTATTGGTCATTCTAGCTTGGAGTCTCCATAAAAACAGACAACACATGGCGGCATAATGTAACAATTTATTTGTTCTGACTCTCATCATCTTCCATCACAGCTTTTCATTCAATCATAACAAATCAGGACATTTTGTCTTGGTTCACAGATCTTAAGACCAAGAATTTCACAATGTTGAATAAAAATCTAATTCTTAGAGAAAACAATATTTCTCACATTGAGTCTGTTGACAAATGTCAGTATCAAAACCTCTGTTGGAAGGAAAGTAACACCTTGTCCTGCAATTAATATAAATAGCTAGTTGTGCTTTTTTATATAGCCTTTTAAACATTCACAAAAACTGCAATTTTATCTCCAATGACTTCCAACATGTTGAAAATACATCAGTAAACCAAGTACAGTAAGATACGTTTATAACGAACTGACGGATATAACAAACTTAATCTTTGGTCCTGGGCATTGCTGTATAGATGTTGTATTTATGCTTATAACGAACTACAGTTATAACAAACTGAATTAGTGGTCCATTTGTGTTTGTTATAACTGTAGTTACAAAAGAGAGGCCTTGGTAAATACAAGAAACATGAAACTGTTGTAGACCCACGGGTCAGTGCACTGACAAAATATCCTTCACATTTGTTTTTTTTGCTGTATAAAGATAGTGTGCCCAACATTGTATGAATCAAGGGTAGGAAGTGTGGACAGTACAGGGCCCCTTTCCATAAAGTGATCTGCTATAGTGATCAGAGCTCCCACACACTAACATAGACTGACGATCATCATAGCGCTAAGATCACTTTGTGAAACATGGCCACGTTATATTGCCCATCATGAAACTGTGACCATAACATTCTGATGCATTTACTAAATATTTTATATTTTATATTTAACTTTTCAACTGTTCTTATAAGTAAAGATTTTTAATGTATGTGATGCCTGACCATAAAACAAACAAAACTTCTAGAGTGTGTGAGTGAGTTGGGCTTAACGCCTCTTTGAACAGTATTCCAGTTATATCATGGCCTGTCAGCTTATAAATGTGTGAGAAAAGCCTGAAGTGATACAGACATTTACTATTTTGGTGCAACCCACAAGCATGTGTATGGTGCTGACAAATTTCAAGAAAATATTGTTAATATCAGACTCAAAATGACCAAACTGATTTGAAATATCAATCAGCTGAATATCAAATATATGATCGACACTGCATACAGATCTTATTATGCCTGTAGCCAGTGTAGAGCAACTGGAATGAACATTATGGTGGTGTTCCAACACAGATATGGAATGAAGTGCAAAACCCTTGAAAGTCAGACTTTCACTGACAGAAAACCAATCCTAGATAAGCTATTTGAATTGCACAATTGTCACAACGCAGGCTGTACTTATCTAGATTGCATTTCTTTTATTATCATCCCTCTTCTTAAATCTTCAACAATCGATTCCTGACAGAGGCATCGGTACAGACAACAAAATGTCGCAGTGTACAAAATAAAGATGCTGTAACAACTAAAAGAGCTAATCTGATGGCGCTGGGCAGCATCAGTTTAGGAATCCTGCAACAACAATAACAGCTGTGACCATTAATGTATACAGTCAGTTCTGCCAAGGAACCCTGTCTCTGGGTTGGGAAAACAAACTAAAAACATTGTCATGTTTGTGAACTTGAGCAGTTGTTGATCTTCCGTGGGCAAACATACACTGGTCCACCGAATTTCAAATGCCAACAATATGAATTTTCTTCTCTCGGCAAACTGTTCTAGCAAGCACTTGCATGGACAATATATATGAAATGTTTTACATTATAAATAAATATCACAGGAGAAATCTAAATGGATTTCAAATATAGAAACTATTGCATGTAAAAATATTCCCTTCAGATCATAAAAAATTCAAAACTACAGATAAATATCTTTTCTATTCTCCAGTTTTATTCCTCTTATTTTAACAACTTAGTATGAAGAAAAATAGTCACTTATATTACAGGATTCTCCACAAAAATTTCAGGAGTGTTTTTCTGCATTTGTCACATACAAAGAAATTATTGTTTAATGTTTTTGACAAATTTCATACATTATTTTTGGTTTCCTAAATGCTTTTGCAAAATGCTTAAATGATCCATAGCAAGCACCTGTCTCTTTTTAAAAAATATATCTTTTATGACCTCATTTCAATCCAAATATGTGATACTTGCAAGTCAGAATTCTCTGTTAAATAATTCAAATTTTGAATTTTCAGGCAATCTTACAATGAAATAAGAAAGAACACATTTCAACATATATTTGACACAAAATATCAGCTCTAATGATAAGAATATCTCACACAACCATAAAAATAAAAATGTGAGTCAACATAAATTTCCTTTCAATATATTTCAGTTTAACTGGTCCTAATGCTGGTCGATTTTTATACAAGAATTTGCTACATTTTATTTGCCTGACAGTGAAATGATGTGTTAGAATAGTGACGAAACACAAGAGCCGTATTTTCCACCTGGAGATGTCTCAAAGAAGTACATGGCTACAATAGCAGTTATCACAGCAATCACCATGAGTATCTGTGACCAGACCAGCCACTGAACACGCTTCTCCAGGCTGCTGTGACTTGTAACAAGTTCGTCCATCTGAAAGAAAACAAGTTTCTTATTCACAACTGTAATAATCTTTTCTGTATGTCATCATTCCTTTACTAATAACTTTCACTATACTTAATTACAACACTAAAATAATTTTGAACATTTGCTGCCTCTCCTAACATGAACTTCAAATATTTTACATGTGAGACAAGGAACCATTCAAATGTTCAAATTTCTAATCATCGGATACTCAGTAACACCTGATATTCTGTAAACAATAAATGTTTACCAACATTGTAAAATACAAATGTTGTCAGTAACTTTCTACTCTCACAGTTGTCATGATAACTGAACACGCTTGATTAGCAGTATGTCGGAAAACACAACAAATGTTTTCAACCAATCAAATTTCAGCATTCTCTCCCATTCATTTTGCAATGTGGTTGTTTTTATGCCACTTTTATATGCTTGCAAAATTTCAGCAATATCATGGCAGGGGTCACAAGAGCTTCAAAACCAGGTCTTCATGCGTGATAAGCCAACGCTTTAACCACTAGGCTAACCAACCCTCCATGTGAGTCAAGGAAGCAATCAGGCCAGGGCGTAGAACATTCCTTTATTCAGGACAAATATTCCCAAATCTCATTGGCTATTCTCTAATTCTTGAGGGTCAGTCGGGTAGCCCAGTGGTTTTAGCATTGGCTCATCACGCCAAAGACCCGTGTTCGATTCCCGACATGGGTACAATGTGTGAATCCTATTATGGTGTTCCCTGCCATGATATTGCTGGAATATTGCTAAAAGCAGCATAAAACCATACTCACTCATTCTAGTTCTTTAACATGAAAACATACCAGGACCTCTGACCACTGAGTTCCAAAGAACTAGTTATGTAGAACACATGTAAAAGCAAAGGTCAAACATGAATCTAATTATACAGATGGAAGGATACAAGTGATGCACAAAAGCGATAATTTGATGACTGGCACCCCACCTGTTTTGACATGCGTGCTACTTTGTCCGGCATTGACAGGGGTATTTCCTTGATGGGTGTGTCGGGGGAGCCCTTGCTGGCTGTATACACACAGCGCAGTCTGAAACAGAAGGTGGGAACTGGGATGTTTGTGTATGCCGGGAGGCAGGGGATGTTTTTGTTTTTAATAATTATTTAGGCTGCATTCACAGTGATTGATAATACAAGCAATGAACCATATCATTTGGGTACAATGACACACAATCAACTAAAATACACAAGGTAATCTTAATCTCTGAATTTAAAAAAATGCCTAGCAGAACAAAAAATACAAATTAAATGGTAAATCAACATGTCTGGTGATTTTTTATCTCAAATTTCAAATTTGTACCACCCGTTCGTTTATCAGAACTCGCTGAAAGGGTACGGTGTAATTTTTATCTGTGCATAATATTCGAATTTTTTTTTTCCCAAAATACTGTATCCGTTAGAGGGGGGTGCGCATTATACATGCGTGTGCATTATACATGGGTGCTCACTATACTCAAGAAAATACGGTAAATTTGTTTGCACGATGAGAGCTCTTATTGTATCAAGTTAATATTGTGTCAAATAGGTGTTTAAGGCCAGACGGTATATTATATTTCTGCGATAATTGTTATAATTCAAGTGTAACATATGCCGTGTGACACATTAATATCATAATATCTTATCCTTATCTTATGTTTGTTTGTTTGTTTGTTGTTTAATGCAGCACTCAGGAATATTCCACCTGTATGACAGTGGCCTGTAATTGATTGAGTCCGGACCAGATAATCCAGGGCAACAATTCAGGGTACGAGGACACGCAATCAACCAAGTCAAGGTGTCTGACCAATCAATCCATTATCAAGTGGCCTCTTACGCCCAGCGTAGTTTGCTGGGGACCTGTTCTAACCCAGAATCTCATGATACAGAGAAGAACAGTGAGTGAGTGAGTGAACGTTGTTTGACTCCAAAGTCAGCAATATTCCATCTATATCACAGCAACCTGTACATTTTCAACCAGACAAACAAGTGACTAATAGCAGGAGCAATGATTCACAACATCAATGCAGCATGACAAATAACAGCTGAAGCTCAGAGCATGAGACCCCGATCCTCTTTGTCAGCTCTTACAACAAGCATGGGTATTGGGGACTTTTTGCTTCCCAAGACTCCCTGCAGGGCTGATCAGAGTAGCACAGGCAGGGGGCTCAGACAGGGGGCACAGAGAGGGTTCAGGAGGGCAGAGTGGGGAAGGCAAGGTATAGGGTCGACAGAGAAGAGTAGAGTAGGCAGGAGGCATAGAGAGGGGTCGACAGAGAAGAGTAGAGTAGGCAGGGGGCATAGAGAGGGGTTGACAGAACAGAACAGAACAGAGTAGGCAGGGGGCATAGAGAGGGGTTGACAGAACAGAGTAGAGTAGGCAGGGGGCATAGAGAGGGTTCAGGAGGGCAGAGTGGGGAAGGCAAGGTACAGGGGTCGACAGGGAAGAGTAGAGTAGGCAGTGGGTCGGCCGGGAAGAAAGCTGCTGTTACCGGTGTTCCATGATGCTGTCCCTGGGTACAGACTTCCACAACTCGCTGATGGTGCAGTTGTCATCCGTCACATCCATTCCCATGATGAGGAACTTGTCCTTCTGGATGGTGCTGTTCTGGTAGCCTGTATGTGAGAGGTAGAATCAGTCAACGGACTGTCAAAGTGGCACACACATCTAGACACTCAACAAAACACATGTCAACCCTCTTATGCAAAATATAACTTTCCCTCACAGTGCAAAACTGTGATGTATTTCACACAGGATTTTCTGCAATCAATTTCTGGAGCGAGAGCGAGTGTAATTCATGAATTCTTACACCAATTTCGTACAATGAGTATGACACACATGTGAGTGCAATAATTTCATTTTTTCTTAATCCTTTTGAGCTCCCCTTTACAAAAAATGCATTGATCACCACCACTGTTCTAGAAAACCACAATTTGTCGAATGACGTCAATAATCTTCAGCTATGACATTGTTTCTAGTGTGACGTCATTCCATCCTTACCTCACAGTCAGATTCGAGTGACGTCAACAATGCCGCCCAGGTGACGGACACATTGCACTGGTGTGCGAGAAGTGATATTTGCACAAGTGCACATACGATTTTTATGAATTCGGTTATTTCTAACCCTGTGGGTAATATAAAATTGAATCTCACCCTTATGCCTCTTGATATCCAGTATAACAACACTTTTCAATAACAGTTCAACATGTTCAAAGTTAACTGTAATATTTTAGAAAATGAGACAGGTTTGGGCTAGTCATTACTAGTATGCTAGGTACATGTATTTATCTATGGAGTGCAAACAAGGGCCTTGTTTGTGCAAACACATGAACTGGAGGACTACCCACTGTGGCGGTTCACAACTCCTAAATATATATCCCAATATGTGCCCTGTTCACCGACCTGCCTGCAGGTAGACGTACACCTCTGTACAGGTTCCAGCCTTCACAACCCCCGAGCTGGGGCGCACACGGTACTTCTCGGGGGACGTTGTCTTCACCTTGTATGCCACTGCATACGGAAGTGTGTTGGTGAGAGATATAATGTCAAAAGATTCACGGCCATTCTCATCAACATTAAACTCCAGCTCCTCGGCAGGACTATAAAACACAAAACACAGACGAAACGTCATGGAAAGTTGAATATTAGAGATTATTATACAAGCATGCCGTTCCAGCCTGACGTCACAATAAGATTAGAATGACGTCAACAATGTCGTTCGGATGACGTACATACAATGTACTGGTTCACGACAAGTGATATTTACACAAGCGCACATACGATTTTTATGAACTCTGTTATTTCTAACCCTGAAGGTAATAAAGACTTTTCATACGACCTTCAAGCAAATATGGTTTCATATTTGAAATAACAGGGCATTAATGAACAAGAAGGAACAATATCTATAGTTCTCGCTGTTTGTAGCAATTAAGTAATCTCAGCTCATAATGGTCCACATAAGAACCTTAAATTCTACTGCAAATGATGTTACAACGCAGTGATGTCATAGTTTAAGAACAATGCACTGCCACATTCACATCCACGGTAAGCGATATGCAACCTGTTGTAAAATGTCTGTTGAATATGCACAGCTTCATTTTTGTGACAGAAACATACACGACAGTAAAAATTGTATAGAGAGTACAAATTATTTCCAGTCTCTCCTATATTATATAAACCGAAAACTGTCAATGAAAAGCTCTAAACAGTGTTGCAAAGAATCATCCAATCATAATACATATTCAATATGTACTCAAAACGAATGACATACCTGACAGTGAGTAGTCTGCCGATGAAGGAGTTCTCATCTCTATGTTGTTTCCGAGCCATCGGAGAGGGGCTTGTTCGCGGGGAACGTGAGTTTGCAGGAGACAGATTCTGTAATATCATCTTCATTATTAATATTAAGACATTTTTCCCTAGCCAGATTACACAAGTCGGCAAGAATGCATTATAACGGACAGCTTCCGCCATTTTGGTAAGGGATGTGTACAAGCTCATTCCTTAGTAAGTTTCCAACTTTTTCATACTCCATTTTTGGCTTCTCACGAATATAACAAGGGGGTTGAATAAAATGCTTTTGTAAGAAATTGTAATGTTTAATTACCAAAGTAGATCCAAAACATAAAATGTGTGCAGAAATGTGGCTCCAACGGATGTCACTGACGAGGTTGTTGCATGCCATTATGGACTTCTATTTTCAAGTTCTTTTTCGATGTGGATGTCCAATTTTCTAGTTTATGCATCACTTTGTTATTCAATTTCAAGGTTTAATCTTATTAAACCATACAAGTGCAAGCAGGGTAATTTTTCCACCCTAATTTTGAGCTTTATCGCCCTATTTTTCAAATAGTGATGCTGTCTAACTGCTTTATTAGTAGCAACAAACAAACATGGCAGGTAAGTGTCTAGTACAATGCATTAGAACCCACAAGCTCCACAGACCATGTGGTCCATTCCTAACATACAGAGAACAAGGCTTTGTTGACTAAGTGCATGATAACTATGGTTATCTGTCTAAAACAGGCGCCTTTGGGCATGCGCTACAGTTTACATGCATTTTAACAGATACTTATCCGTCCTGTTTGTTTGATGCAACTCATTTTTCTGCATAAATATTGAGAACAAAACTAAAACCTAATGATTTTAAGGAGAAATATACATGCCAATTTCAGCTCATTCTGGCAATTTCAGTTATGCTTGCAAGGCAGCTGAAAAGGGTGGCTGTAGAACTTAGAAACCTTCACAAAGGAAGGAGCTTGTGCACATCCCTTACCAAAATGGTGGAAAATACTTGTGCGTAATAATATTAGAAACATGGTACACATGCATCATACCGGACACCTATCCGCCATGTTTTTTTTACGCTTCTAATAAAGCAGCACGCAAAAGCATCACTATTTGAAAAATAGGCTTTACTTACGAAAACATTAATTTCAAGCTGTTGAGTGGGGGCAAGCGCCCAAACCCTCTGTTATTTTAGCGAGGCGGCAAAAATGGCATCTGAAAAACTTAGAAACCATTACTAAGGAATGAGCTTGTGCACATTCCTTACCAAAATGGTAGAACGGTATATTGCATTCTTGCCAGAAACAAACAAGGCAGACAGGTTGACCTCTAACAATTCCACTGGAAACAGTGCCCATCTATACAAAAACATGAACTGCAAACAACTTTATATGAATATAAATTCATGCATTTCACCAACATGAAAAGTGTCTATATTGGAACCTTGAAACATACCAGTGTGAGGGGTTTATTCTCCTTTGCATTAGAATTTGTGTTGATTTCCTCTTTGTCTACACTTCTGAACACAGCTGGATCTTGATCTGCAAAAGTTACCTGTAAACACAACCATAAAGATACAGAACACTCCAAAAGTACAAACCTTGTGGAAAAGAGGAGAAGAACCAAACCTATCAACTAATAATTCCTAGGCTGTCTATAAACAGATAAAAGAAAATACATACAGCGCATTTAGCAGTGAGCTTCAGAAATATTGTTACAACTGACTTGTTGCTAAGCAACCAGCTGCACTGTGTTAAATGACATCACAATGGTAATGATGTCATGGTTGACCAATAAAGAGAACAGAGGTGATGACATCACAATTGGTTGCTATGGTTACAACAAGAAGCTAGGACAGGCAACATGGAAAGCTGAGTATCATGAGATTGGAAAGTGACTACAGTTAAGAAATACTTTAAAGCATTTAAAATTGTTAATTTCAAGTGGTGTTTCAAAGATTTACCTTCTTCAAATTTCTTAAAAAGAGTTAGAGTAGAAAAAGCATCATAGGAATGTTAGTGTCACTGCATTTCATTTTACTGGTTTTTGATGTTTTTGAGTTTCCCGTTACCATGGCAACAGCTCACCTCTTTGCTCTGAAATCATTAAGAAACAAAAAAAATTGTATTTTTCTATTGGCTATCCTTTTATATAATGGATCAGGAATTTCATTAAAAAACCATAACTTGCAAACATTGTGTTAATAAATAAAGTGATAACAATCAGCAGCAGCTCACAAAAGATTTATAACATAGAGACAAAATTTATTTCTTGCTTCAGCCCATCGTTTAAAATATCTTTGTCTCAGACAACAGAACCCAGTTAAAGGTGGTTGGGTAGGAAGGAAGATTTCTTCATCCAAAACCATTAAATGATAATGGGCAGACATGATGATTTGGGTGGGTGTGTATATAAAGAATAAAAATTCAGGGATGTGAAACCTCCGCGGAAACATGGAAAATCACGTTTTTTAAAACAGCAGTCCTCGAAAAAAATCATCTTCCTCGTAAAAATATAATCAAAAAACGGACAACCATAGCGGATTGTCCTGTTTGATCGGAGCTTTCAGCATCATAGGTTTTTGGACATCATACGTTTTCTGTCACGAATCTTTGCACTATAACATTGGGTGTGGCGTCATACAGAAATTGTATATACTCAGATGATGGCTTGTTAAGCAATGTTAAGTTGATGGCAGTATTGCTCACAGACCTGGGGGGGGTAGCTGGGTGCACAGAAATTATGCCCGATTTTTTAAAAGTACTGATTTAACTTCGAAATTTTACTGCATCCGCCATCTTTGTTTATTTGACTTATTGACTTTGGCCATTGACTTATTACATTTCTTGGTGTGAATGTTGTCCAAACTGCACAAATTGCTTAAAATGCAATCAAATGTTTAAAATATTTCCTAGACCCCCCCCTAGAGTTTTCCTCTTTTTTTCAGGAAAACCTGCTCACATCCCTGAAAATTAAAGTTGGCAAAACTCTTTCTCACATCAGAGCTATTTTGCTGAGGTGGATGGTTTGCCTTATACAAAGTTTTTTTTGTGGATTTTTTATTTGATTTATCAAAATGCCAAAAGGTAAAATGAAAAAAGTTCTCAGCATTGACACAACGGTTGATTTGAGGTTAAAAAAAAAACAAGAACAAAAATATCTCAAATACAAAACCAAATATATTCAATCAACCGGCATTTTATTTTTTAAAACATAATTCCACTTTTGCAAAGAAAGGATACACCAGATACACTCTTGGAAAGAAACAAGAAATAAATTGGTCATGCCTTAGCAGAAAATGACAAGTATGCACCCTCTTAACAAACAGTCCTAAATATAAGCCGACAAAAATCATAACAATTAATATATTTATTAAACAGATAACATTAGCCAATGTTAATCAAACATATCAAAATCATTTTCCCCCTGAGGACAGTTTGCTACTGCTTTTACTAACCTTCAGCAATATCTTAGTAAGGGACAGCCAAAAGGCAAGCCAGGTAAACAGTGTGACAAGCTAACACTTTAACCACTAGCAATGTAACCTCCTCTTATGAGCATCCAAATGATTTCTAAGGGGCATTGGGAAGTCTTATCAAATGAATAGTTGTTCAGAAATATGCCAAATGAATGTCATTTGTTTTGTGGAAAATACCCAAAAATGAAAAATGTTGTGTTAATATTGAAAATTTATAGCTTGTTTGATGGTGCTCAGTAAAGTTTTTGGATACAGCTGGGAAAAAAATAGAGTGTTCTAAAAAACACCCACCCCACCTTTCCCCTCCCATAGAAATGGATGCGCCCTCATCCCATGATAGTGTATGGATCTCCTGTGTGTAGCCCTCCCCTGTATTGTACATCTCTGTTGTGGTGTATTGTACATCTCCGTTGTGGTGTATTGTACATCTCTGTTGTGGTGTATTGTACATCTCTGTTGTGCTGTATTGTACATCTCTGTTGTGGTGTACTGTACATCTCTGTTGTGGTGTATTGTACTTGTCTGTTGTGCTGTATTGTACATCTCTGTTGTGCTGTATTGTACATCTCTGTTGTGGTGTATTGTACATCTCTGTTGTGGTGTATTGTACATCTCTATTGTGGTGTATTGTACATCTCTGTTGTGCTGTATTGTACATCTCTGTTGTGCTGTATTGTACATCTCTGTTGTGGTGTATTGTACTTGTCTGTTGTGGTGTATTGTACATCTCTGTTGTGGTGTATTGTACATCTCTGTTGTGCTGTATTGTACATCTCTGTTGTGCTGTATTGTACATCTCTGTTGTGGTGTATTGTACTTGTCTGTTGTGGTGTATTGTACATCTCTGTTGTGGTGTATTGTACATCTCTGTTGTGGTGTATTGTACTTGTCTGTTGTGGTGTATTGTACATCTCTGTTGTGGTATATTGTACATCTCTGTTGTGCTGTATTGTACATCTCTGTTGTGGTGTACTGTACATCTCTGTTGTGGTGTATTGTACTTGTCTGTTGTGGTGTATTGTACATCTCTGTTGTGCTGTATTGTACATCTCTGTTGTGGTGTACTGTACATCTCTGTTGTGGTATATTGTATATCTCTGTTGTGGTGTACTGTACATCTCTGTTGTGGTGTATTGTACTTGTCTGTTGTGGTGTATTGTACATCTCTGTTGTGCTGTATTGTACATCTCTGTTGTGGTGTATTGTACATCTCTGTTGTGGTGTATTGTACATCTCTGTTGTGGTGTATTGTACTTGTCTGTTGTGGTGTATTGTACATCTCTGTTGTGGTGTATTGTACATCTCTGTTGTGCTGTATTGTACATCTCTGTTGTGGTGTACTGTACATCTCTGTTGTGGTGTATTGTACTTGTCTGTTGTGGTGTATTGTACATCTCTGTTGTGCTGTATTGTACATCTCTGTTGTGGTATATTGTATATCTCTGTTGTGGTGTACTGTACATCTCTGTTGTGGTGTATTGTACTTGTCTGTTGTGGTGTATTGTACATCTCTGTTGTGCTGTATTGTACATCTCTGTTGTGGTGTATTGTACATCTCTGTTGTGGTGTATTGTACATCTCTGTTGTGGTGAATTGTACATCTCTGTTGTGGTGAATTGTACATCTCTGTTGTGGTGTATTGTACATCTCTGTTGTGGTGTATTGTACTTGTCTGTTGTGCTGTATTGTACATCTCTGTTGTGCTGTATTGTACTTGTTTGTTGTGGTGTATTGTACATCTCTGTTGTGGTTTATTGTACATCTCTGTTGTGCTGTATTGTACATCTCTGTTGTGGTGTACTGTACATCTCTGTTGTTGTGTATTGTACATCTCTGTTGTGGTGTATTGTACTTGTCTGTTGTGGTATATTGTATATCTCTGTTGTGGTGAATTGTACTTGTCTGTTGTGGTATATTGTATATCTCTGTTGTGGTGAATTGTACATCTCTGTTGTGGTGTATTGTACTTGTCTGTTGTGGTATATTGTATATCTCTGTTGTGGTGTATTGTACATCTCTGTTTTGGTGAATTGTACATCTCTGTTGTGGTGTTTTGTACTTGTCTGTTGTGGTGTATTGTACTTGTCTGTTGTGGTGTATTGTACATCTCTGTTGTGCTGTATTGTACATCTCTGTTGTGCTGTATTGTACATCTCCATCGCAGTGCATTTTACATAGAACTCACCCTCTTCCTGGCGTTGACGGTAGCGCTTCCATCCCCCTCAGTCCGACTAGCACTGGGAACGTACTTGTACTTGAACTTATCCTGGGAGTGATGAAGACATTGTATAGGAAACTGTGCATTTAACGGAACTACACTCCATACAGTGTTCAGCTTGGCTTACTGTTGTTTAACCCTGCACTCAGCAATATTGCAGCTATATGACAGCGGCTGGTAAATATTTGTGTCTGGACCAGACAATTCAGTGATTGACATTATGAGTAACAATCAACACTGTCTGGATACCAAGACTGTCAGGATACCAAGACTGTCAGGACACCAAGACTGTCAGGATACCAAGACTGTCAGGATACCAAGACTGTCAGGATACCAAGACTGTCAGGATACCAAGACTGTCAGGATACCAAGATTGTCAGGATACAAAGACTGTCCGGATACCAAGATTGTCAGGATACCAAGATTGTCAGGATACAAAGACTGTCCGGATACCAAGACTGTCAGGATACCAAGATTGTCATGATACCAAGATTGTCATGATACCAAGACAGTCATGATACCAAGACTGTCAGGATACCAAGATTGTCATGATACCAAGATTGTCATGATACCAAGACAGTCATGATACCAAGACTGTCAGGTTACCGAGACTGCCAGGATACCAAGACTGTCCGGATACCAAGATTGTCAGGATACCAAGATTGTCAGGATACCAAGATTATAATGTTCTATTTATTACCGAAGGAGATTTCTACATACAGAGACAAATTTTTGTGTTTACCTATAAGGACAGCAAGTCGTAACAGCAGCTGAACCACAATTTGTCGAATCTTCAGCTATGACATCACTTCTAGTGTGACGTCATTCCAACCTTCCAACCTTACATCACAGGAAGAATCGAATGATGTCAGCATTGACGTCCGGATGACAGAAACAATACACTGTTGTCTCGTGACGTGATATGACCCTAGGGCACATATGATTTTTTTAACCCCAATACTTTTGCCCTCGTTGGTAATAAATGAGTATATTTTGAACCAGTACTGTTAATTGTGTGTAATATTCTGAATAATCTTGTAATGCAAGATGAACAATAAACCACTGCCTGGACACCCCATGACAGGACACATTCTAATTTCACAAATTTCACTCAATCAGCAATAAATAGTATAATATGTGCCTCTTCCATGCTTCTGAGAGCCATAGCACCACTAATAGATCCATAACCCATTCCGACCCCGCCCAGTGCCACTCCCGCCCAGTGCCCCAACTCACCGTGCCCCGACCCCGCCCCGGCCCCACCCAGTGCCCCAACTCACCGTGCCCCCCATGTGCTCCACCAGCTGGTCCTTGTTGATGTAGGCCTGAATGTCACTCCGCGTCACAAACTTGATCTTAGCCGCCGCCTCCGCACTCAGCCAAGTCTTTATCACTTTCCACGCAGCTACAATGGGGATACAAACACTATCATGGATTTTAGACCTTCTAAAAATTAATTTAATGCGAGAGGATGTTTCTTATTTAGATCCATCCAACCCTTTCTATGTAATGTACTTTATGAAATGTTAATAAAGCATCTGTCTTTGATACAGATAAATGAAGCATATCACTGTACAAGTCTGTTTATTATTTTCCAGGCAGATTCAGTGGCTATATAATAAAAAAAATATATTAATCAAATTTATAAAGACATTTGTTTAATTTGTATTTGAACAGAAGGAAGCAGTTGTCCGTGGTTTGACTTGGAATAGCTCATCCAAATACAACCATTGCTCAATGGGACTGCCCATACACACCCGTTGCTGTACCATTTGCACGTTTTTTTGTAAACCTCATGCTTTTCATGCACGGTATCTGACCAACTACGTTGAACAGCATAACGTTATGAGTTGACATATTTATTGTTGTGGGACGAAGACGTCCATAGGACTCCAGTCAGGAGATTGTTTTAATAACATTAGAGAGAACTTCCATTATCAGGATGTTAATACCATTGAATGATACAAAGCAGTTAATTATTCACACTTTCGGTGTAATAGATTATCATATTGGCCCAAAAAAGTTTTAAACAAATATTTATTCAGATATTTTACATACACAGTTTAAAAAATCAACACGAATCTCACGAGACGAAAACAGGCAGGCAGTTATTTCCATCTCTGTATTCAATAAACATAATAAATATACATATAGATTATAAAAAACAATTCTTACCATTCAAGATCCAAGGCATCTCAAATATCAGCATGTATGCTGCAAACAGACATAATTACCATTATTACACATTGCTGTTACCATGGTTACAGTACTCATGTCCTACAGCCTGCTTAAGTTCATATTAGAAAATGGAGTCATGTTACGTCCAGGGGTGCACAAAATCTTACTTTATGATGTAACCAGGCTAAAATAGGGCTACCAAAACATGTCAGTTTCAATGTGCTACAATGTACTTTACAAAGCATCCTCGATTATCCAGGATATTGTCTCCATTCTCTTATGATGAAGATCCTGGACCCATTCTTTACCAGAGCTTTGGTTTGAACCATATTCAAAATACACACCACTAATGATAACCGTCCAATCAGATTACAGTGATGAGCAAGAAGAGATCCTGTGCTGAGTGCCAAAAGAAATAGAGATGGAGGTACCACTTCCAAATTGAAGCTACGGCGGCGATTGGTCCAGGGTATTGATAACAACAGAAAGGAGTTAAAACACAGGACAAACAAGGAGTGAGTGAGGTTTTACACCACTTTCCGCAATATTCTAGCAATGTAACGGCGGGGGGACACCAGAAACAGACTTCACACACTGTAACTATGTGGAGAATCGAACCCAGGTCTTTGGTGTAATAAGCAAATGCTTTAACCACTTGGCTACCCTGGTTCCCAATTAAGCAAGGATGAAAGCAGTGATGAGTGAGTGAGTGAGGTTTAACGCCGCTTTAAACAGTATTACAGTTATATCACGGCGTGTCAGCTTAATGTGGGAGTGAAACCCATGTGCACTGGTATGGTTCAAATCCATCATCATAGGTTCCTGGCATGCCCAAGAGATGTAACTCTGCACAGCAAACTGCGGCTCCTTAGACGACTAGGCCACCCGTGCACCCAGGATGAAAGCAAGAATGAGGCACCCATAATGCCCCCCCGCCCCCCTCCCTAGTTCCTGTCTCTGACATAGTAAGGAGCAAGGTCTCACCCAGCATACAGGGGTAGTAGTACTTGAAGCTGTTGATGACGTACTTCACGAGGTCCATGTCCTGCAAGCATCAAAACATCTTCAGCAAAACAAGGCTGCTTCAGGGTGTGGAGACACACAGAGTAGGGTTATGTCATGGATATCATACCACACTGCACACTGCATTGGTAACAGTTTCTATAGAATTATTTTTATATATCATATACAGTGAGTGAATGTTGTTTTATTCTGGAATTAATAGTAGAGGGACGATACAGGATGCGTCGGTGGATCGCAATTTTTTACTTCTCGATACAAGTATCAATCACAATCGCACACTAAGTAAAAAGTATTTGATTCTGTATTAAAATCTGTTAAAAATGTATTCTTTAATAAATGTTACACCAACCACTAATTACAAGTGAAAATGAATATGAAAACATAATAAATATTTTCATCCACTGCGCCACACTTGACACTGCCAACTGTTAATCATTAGTGTGCCAGGTATTTGGCAATCCTGTCTATGAAAAAGATGGCTTACACAACACAGATAAGAGCACATGCAAGTATCGTGATACGTATCGGAATGTGAGCAAGATATCGTGATACGCATCGGATCGCAAGGTTGGTGTATCATCCCAGCCCTAGCAATTAGTTTGGTGTTTAACTCAACACTCAGCAATATTCCAGCTATGTGGATGTAAATAATTGAGTCTGGACCAGACAATGTAGTGACTGACATCTTGACAACGATCCAGGTAATGGAGATATGATGACATAATATAATCAACCAAGTAATCGAGCCTGACCACCACCCAGAGTGACCTACACAAACCCAGAGTGAACCACACAAACTTTGAAAAGACTAACAGGAAGTCAACACTAGCAAATCAGAAAGCAGCTTTCTGGAGCTTTAAGGCACAAGCTTCAAACTGACCATGCTGACAACTTCCATTCCAGACTAAACTTTTGAAAATGTTTTTGATTCAAAATTCGAAAACAGAACAAATCAAAACCTCTGGAATGTCTAATAGATGGCCGTGATTGTATGTTTATCCCTTTGAAGCGAGACAAAGACAAGGATTTTGATGGAATAAGTCTTACAGCACGTAGATGTAATTCGGAATACCCCGTGTTGACCTTTTCAATGTTACACAAATTCACAAAGGAGACAAGCAGGGGGTCACAGGGACGTATTCTGCCCCAGAAACCCCCTAGGGGAAGACAGGTGTCACTGACCAGGTGAGAGAGTCCGGCATCCTGCATGTCGAACATGATGACCACCTGCTCGTGTGGCGTTTCCTTGAAATGCTGCTCCAGGTGATAGGAGAACAACCGCTTGATGATGGGCAGGGTCTGGGGGTCCTTCTTGTGGAGACACACCCGGATAGTCACTGGAAGAAGATGTATCGTTACATTGTAGAATCTTGCTGGGCAGTGTCCTGCTTGTGAGACACACCCGGATAGTCACTGCAAGAACATGTATCATTACATTGTAGAATCTAGCTGGGCAGTGTCCTACTTGTGGAGACACCCCCAGATAGACACTGCAAGAACATGCATGGTTACATTGTAGAATCTAGCTGGGCAGTGTCCTACTTGTGGAGACACACCCAGGTAGACACTGCAAGAACATGCATCGTTATATTGTAGAATCTAGCTGGGCAGTGTCCTTCTTGTGGAGACACAGATAGACACTGCAAGAACATGCACTGTTACATTGTAGAATGTAGCTGCACGACAGAGGGTGTTTCATTCAGGGTGTAAACTGGGTTTCACAATGCATCTCTGTCGGGGCAGAAAGGGCTTCACAAATGGTGACCTTTCAAATCCATCTGGAGCCTGAAAGTTTTTGTTCTACAGCACAGACCATTAACACAGGTGAAAACATTCTACAGAGATGATGCCTGAGCATTGTGATGCAGGGAATATGATGTCACATGCTAAAGAGTCACCTCTTTACCTTGATATTAGTGTGTGAGTAAGTTTAGTTTAACATGTTTAACGCCGCTTTGAACAGTAATTTAGTTATATCATGGCGTGTCAGCTTGGAGAGTTCACTTTGGTGAACTTATTTGACAGGTATAGTGCTGACAAAGAAAGAAACACAATCAGGGCAAATCTGGGATTCAGACCCATGATCATAGGTTCCTGGTACGCCAAAGGGATGCAACTCTGCACAGCGAAGAAGACTGTGCCATCCCTGCCCCCAGTATTGATGAGGTATACAATACACTCTTATAGGCATTTATCCAATATTCTGAACATGGACCAAATGCTGTGAATAATCTTGGAACAGCAACAAAAATAAAATTATAGGCTACCTGATACTCAACGTTACACTGCATACTTACAGATTTTGTGGCCATCCTTGTCTACGTTATGGAAAAATAAGGCCCCTTTGTCCCACACCCATCTGTCAAAGCTGTCCTCGGTCACATCTGAAACATCAACATCATCACCAAATTCAACATCATCAACAGCATCAAGGGGGAGAACCATTCCAAGACCTTTTGTGCAATCTTATAAGTGTGTGAGTGATTCCTGTCTTATGCTTTATCAAGTTGGCAGCTATTTCCAGAAAGGAACCCGATGACAAGACAGCCTGACAAATATGCTTTCTATTTGTATTAGATCAAAATATTACCATTGATATACCACTTCACTCTCCACTCCACTTTACTTGCCCCATCTAACCTCCACTTCAGTGACATGCTGCTAATATTTACCAGTTATATCCCACTTCACTTCAGTGACATGCTGCCAATATTTACCATATATATCCCACTCCACTTCAGTGACATGCTGTCAATATTTACTATTTATATCCCACTCCACTTCAGTGACATGCTGCCAATATTTACCATATATATCCCACTCCACTTCAGTGACATGCTGTCAATATTTACCAGTTATATCCCACCCCACTTCAGTTATATGCCGCCAATATTTACCGTTTATATCGCACTCCACTGACATGCTGCCAATATTTACCATTAATATTCCACTCCACTTCAGTGACATGCTGCCAGTATTTACCATTTATATCCCACTCCACTTCAGTCATATGCTGACAATATTTACCGTTTATATGCCAATCTAATCTCCACTTCAGTGACTCATGGACCAGATCAACCGCCTCGTCTAGCCTCTCCTTGCCTCTGATGAATGTCTTGACATAATCATCGCTCTCCTTCAATCTGTCTACATCTCGCTTGTCATACACATCATTCTTCTTCAGGTTGTCTGGGAGACGACAGCACCATGATTAACACACAAGTATCAGACAAGAGGCAAAAATTCAGACCCATGGTTGACTGAGTGAGTATGGTTTTACGCCACTTTTAGCAATATTCCAGCAATATCACGGCGGGGGACACCAGAAATGGGCTTCACAGACCCATGGACTGGGCCAAATTCTTTGGACAGAATCACCCACATCCTATACAAATCAAAGATACTATTTCGTTAATTTTAGCATACATTACATCATAGAATGTGATTCCAATTTCCAGTTCATAACACTGGTTAAGTTGAAATCAAAGTGACGAAACTCTATTTCTTTTTGTTCGTTTGTTGTTTAACAGCTGATCTGTAAATAATCAAGTCTGGACCAGACAATCCAGTGATTGACATCATGAGCATCAATCCACGCAATTGGGATATGATGACATGCATCAACCAAGTCAGCGAGCCTGACCACCAGATCCCTTTAGACGCCCTCTTACGACAAGCATAGTCGCCTTTTATCGCAGGGCCTTAAATACACCAACAAATGGTGAAAGTGATAGGCCTCCAACACTGATGATGGGGTCACAATCATTGTAAGTCCAGTCTGTGTCCAAAACCTTTGTGTCCACCTGCCTGAATACATCTTCCCGAGGCAAGAGAGTTAACAGACTTTAAAAGTCCAGTTTCTACCCTTGCCGAACTAGGCTGGAATTCCTGGGCTCGATCGTAGCGCCACCAGTGGCTGTTACGAGCAAAGTCCCTTCTATGCCTCTCCTATGGACCAATCAGATTCCACCTCTCATATCACTTGCATTTGCTTCAAACAAAACAGTGGCGCCCAGTCAAGACGATCTGATCGATAATCAAGATCTATATTGTGATAAAACGAGTCTTACATCGCGAAGTGCATCAAATCACGTGAGCATCTTGATTAAAAACATGAAAAGATTTAGAAAATATCTGTTGACAATGAGTTAGCGGTGCACATGCTTTGCAAATCCTGCAGTCGACCGAAATCTGCATGACACTTTAAGAACTGGATATCGATTTCAGTATGCGATTTTGATTGGACTATGCATAGACTTGTTAGTCCAGCCAAAATGTAACTCCATAATACCAGCCTAGTTCGGCAAGGGTGGAAACTGGACTTTTATAGTCAGTTAACTCCCTTGCCTCGGGAAGATGGCCTGAATATGATTTCTTGCATCATTTTAGTAGAATACAGATTCAGGATATGGACAAGACATTTTACAAGACACAGGCTTTGGACTTGTGGCTAAAGTTGCAAACTGGAAGTCATTGTCAACAATGCCACTTAATTTGAAGCAGTGATCATTTATATTTTCTTTCTAAAAATGTTACTATTTAACTTGCTAACCTACAACAAGTGCAAACAAACCAAATATTAATCCTGGCAGATTTGAAACAGTATCACCAACAATTTGGGAAAGATTTAATGCCTTGGTAAACAAAATATAAACAATGCCCAGCTAAAAATTGCTAAAAATGTAGTTTTCTAGATTCTAACAAGATTGTTTTGCTATTTTGTCAATATTTCAAACTTCAGTGGAATGATTACAAATCTCAGTTGTAATAATGTCCGTTTTGTAATTATGTAAACATGATAAGGAAAACTTGGTGTATAGCTGTGAATTAGCTGGGTCACTGCTCTTTTATCATGTAAAAGAACATCCTCTATACCTCTATATAGTGCTAGCTCAGGAGATACCATGCAGCAGTTTAACATGAATACCCCACTCAGGCACAGTATACTGACTTCGAGCCAACCAGTCCTTGTTTTAGCCCCTTAATGCCGAGCGCCAGACAGGGTAACAACAAGTACCATCTTTTAACGTCTTTTGGTATGACGCGGTCGGGGATCGAACCCCGGACCTTCCGCTCTCTGAGCGGACGCTCTGTCACTGGACCACGGAGGCGGTCCCTGCATGGAGGATGTGCACCTAGTGAACATAGTCTCCGAATACAGGGTGAGCTCAGGGTTTTAACGTGACTTACAAAAGTAGAGGTCCCCTGGACCCCCAATATGACTTTCCTGTAAAGTAATGTAATGGTCTTGTGTACTGTTCGTTTAGACAGTTACCTACAGCCTGTAATGAATCAATGATCATGTGGACAGTGGTCATGATTGATTGATGAAATAACAGACAAAAATAACTGGTGTTGACGCACTGAAGGTACATGAATATTATTCTGCGTCATTCGGAATGCAGTATATTTTTTTCTGTGTCAATTCTCTACATTTGTGCATACTGGATGCACATTTGTGAGTCGCGTAAAACTTTGTAGCTGAACATGCTGACAACTACATGTATCTTAATCAAATATCGGAGTCGCTATAGAATATAGGTTCACCTCTATTTTCATTCAAGGATCTTAGGGCTTAGGATAGAATTAAGGAAGCAGAGAGCAGCGATAGGTTCCATCCGTCACTACCCATCGTAGCGCTCGGCAAGATTATGGGTAACCTACTAGGGCTAGGACGGGTAACTCGGGTGGGTACTGAGTAGGACCCGGGTACCCACAGGACTACCCGGACCCGTAGTTAGTCATGTGATATTATTGTTTAATGGCAAAAATATCTTGAACTCTATGGTTACACTATAAGTGATAAATGTTCACATTTCTTTCTGACTTTGCACACATTCCTTTTGACTTTATATGTTTGCATAATGATAAAACATCAGTCAACTTCAGTGTATGCATGACCAGATCGGGTTATACCTGTATCATAATTTATTTTGACAGGAGTGCGGTCAATCTATTCCCAATCGGACATGTTTTACCTATCTCTTGCGACCTGCAGCAGGTACCCGGGTAGGGTCGGGTAATAGGGAGGTGGGTACCCCGGTAGTACATTTGGACTCGTCACAGCCCTATAACCTACCCTAACACAACTAACCCTAAGGTTCGAATTGGCAGGCAATACTAAAAATGCTAAATATTTTTTCTGAGATGCATCTAGTTTTGATGATACTATTGGGTGGTGAACATATTCTACCAATGCACCCAAATCACAATGAAACACCCTGCAGAACTTTATACATCCCTGTCATAACATTTAATTAAGATCTAGATCTATAGCAACACGGACCTAATACAAGTCCGTGATATCAATTGCAAAATACAAAATACATTCTAACCCACTTTAGTACAACAGTTACCAGCTTCTGATGAGATATCAAATAAATAAAACAGACTGAGCTAATCAGTATCCACGGACTATGGTCGAGTTTGCCAAACGTTTGAAACGACTTAACGAGATCATACGACTTTTTAAAGTAAATAGCAGTAGGCTAATCGTCTCACCTGCATATTTCTTCTCGAATCCTTTTCGAACATAGTCAATGTTTTCGGTGGTTAGCTGAAACATTAGAATACGAAAAATATCATACAAACGGGTTTGAAACAGCAAAAACACAGAGCCGCGTGGAAACCAACAAACGCCGACTTACCTCATCCTTCGCCATTTTTGTTTTGATTTGCAAGTACTTCCGGGCTCAAAGGTCACAGCAGTGAGATCGTCACGTGAAACTAATCTTTACGCGTGATCAATACACATACACTCCAGTTTGAAACTGTCGTTAGATTTTCCTTATCATTTACGAGATAGACGAATGGTGTGATAACCGTAAGCAAAAGAACCCTTGATTTGTGGATAAAATGTAGCTGTCATGGTAACCATCAACGCGACCATGCAAACTAAATTAAACCCTCAATTGTGAGGCGCTACGTTCTACTGCTAGCCGTTGAAAAAAACCATACAAAATAATTATTTAAAAAAACCCAATAACAACGAAAACATTTACTTAGTTTCAAAGATATTTATAACACGTTATCCCTAAAATATTTATTCACTGACTTAGTTCAATGGTTAATATATTAATAATCATTAATTCCCTCGGAAAGGGATGTTTTTTTAAGATGCAGTTTGAAGATAATGATAAAAACGCCAACAGGGCTTGTCAGTAAGCCTTTAATATATGTGCAATGGAACAAAATAATCTGTTATCGTGATATATGCAAGTTGTCCATAAATGTTCATGTATGATATTTTTATATATATTGAAGATTTTTGCAAACGAAATGATTCAGAAGAACGAAAAAAAGACAGAACATGTTCACGATGATTTCAAGAACAGCGAGTCCTATAAATTTCAAACCTTTAATGAAAGACCCGAATAAAAAAATATATATGTGAAATATATAACGCTTCAATCGCTGCTGTGCCGCTCTGAAAGTGGGTTTGATTTTATGGCGCTTTATTTAGATACGAGTGGGTTTTCTGGGTAACAAGCTAACACTCTAACCACTGGACTATCAATAATAAATATCAATACATACATACATACGACTAATCGCGAAAGAAAAATCCTAAACGCATTATTCTACATGACACAGGCAGTTTTAGGGTATTTAAACCTTAAATGCTCTGTTCTGCGTTCTGGATCAACCATAAAGATGATAATTTGCACCTTTTACAAAAGAAAGTATACGTCCACGTTTGATGGTGTCTAAAAATGAAACAAACAAAAATGGTTATTCGATGGTAATGTATTTAATGCAGGTATTAGAGTTATGTTTTTGACCTTAAGTTTGCAGTGTTTTGGGCGACTATTATGAGCCTTGTAACGTTTTGATAACGTTTGTACTGTTTGGGTCAAATTTTCAAGTGTATACTTTCTTTTACCTAGCAGTCAGTTTCTCTCTCATTAGGCTACGTGACCAGTTTCATTGGTGTCCCCACTCAATGTGATATACGGCTGTATATAAACGTAGAGTTGGATGTCACTTTAAGTGTATATGAAACGGAAACATGTGTCATGTTAGATAGGCGTCAATATCTGAAGATTTGAGAGAGGTGACTTTCCGTGTCCTTCCATACTGAAGGACAGTCACACAGCCAGCGTCTCATCATGTCGGTAAGTGCTTTGAAATGTTGCAGGCTTTAATTTGGAAATAATAATGCTGTCGGAATTGCCCGCACCACGCATGCATATATAGCCACGAAGATGCCACCTGTTTTGTTTTTGCGTGAATATGGTGCGTGCGTGCGTGTGTGTGTGATTTCGCTGCATAAGACTAATCAAGAATGGACATATTGTAATATCAGTTTCAAAATGAAACGAATCTGTTACAAAATGGACCCCAATCATCTTGGGGAAAACGCCCAAATAAACCATACTGATCCCCACACTGGTGGAAACAGTCACATAAACATTAACAACAACAAAAATATTTTAGCTCAACAATATAATATTTCAGTGTTGTGTAGTTAATTTCCTATTCAAAAACTGCCAACCGGAAGTAATGACTTAGTACTAGTATACTCGGACCCCGTGGTACCGCGGCATTCATCGTATCGCGGCATTTGTGATTTCCGGTAGTTCACGCGGGACACGCCTCTTATCAGCTGTCTATTAATGCTAATCAGTAAACAATTTCAATTTCCTCGGAATGTTCCGTCTGCTGTAAGTAAGGAGTTATTTCTGCGTTGATACATATTTCTGGCATCTTTTGTAATATTGCCTTACCCCCATCTATCAACGGCCGACGATATAACCCGCAGTTCCCCAAGTAAACTTTCTCTATCGACCTGAACTAGATCATCTGCATATTCATAGAGACTAATAAGGTAACGGAAGTTACGTAGTCCGCACATTTTGTCCCGCTCTGTGTCCAGAATCTATTGGGAGATCATAAGGGCCATAATGCCAAACTTACAGAAGTACGTTCTTCACAAGTAGCCAAAAGATAAATACATACTTTGGGCATACTAGGAGTGTTTTTTAAATATATTTATTGTTAACGTTTAACATTTTTCCATTATGTGGCAATTTATTTTTTATAAACGATCTTAGAATATAATTTCTGATATTTTGTTTTTGATTTTTAAAATATTTTTCTCTTACTTTTCTGTAAACATGCATTGAATAACTATTACAGATAACACATTTAGAATTTTACTTGTGCTGTCTTTGCACATGTCTGGACGAATCACTGATGTCTGGCATGATCATACTAAGTGGTTGGTAGAATTATGTCATTTTTTGTGTCCAATTCGGACCTCCATACACAACTTTTCTCTGTACCGCGATACGATGGAGTTCTCTCCCTTGTCAAACTGAGCGCGAGGCCCGGCTTTTACTCGGAGCTACTAATGTAAATAATGAACTTTTATCAGTAAAATATGCATTGTTAGATAAAATAAATGACATCTGATATAGAGAACACGAATAATCATAACGGTTAGTGAGTGCATTTTGTTCCGTCCAGCGTACATGACAAGTACCGCTATACCCCAAAGTTGCAGGCTATATATATATTTAAGACACAAAACACTATCATTTTCTTGCCGTACATCATGTTATAAGGAAGGATAAAGATTCAGCCTCTGTTTTATCATAAAGAATATGGCGAGTTCCACGAGTTGAGGTTTCATCGTCCTGCATTATAAAGTGCGTGCATGGTCTGCATATAAAGAGAAATCCTGTAATTCGAACTCTATTAACACGATATATCGATTAAAACAAATCTCAATGGTTCAGGCAGAATCTTTGCAGAAACACTTGGTCTAATTCGGGATCACCTGGTGTCTCGCTTATATCGGCATACCATGTAATATCATCTTCCCGAGGCAAGGGAGTTGACTGACTGTAAAAGTCCAGTTTCTACTGGACTTTTACGGTCAGTTTCAGTTTCGGTCCAGTTTCCACTGGTCTTTTACACTCAGTTAACGCCCTTGCCTCGGGAAGATGGGTATAATATCGCACGCACGGAGTCTCACTAATTTTGGCACACCTTGAGTCTCGCTAATATCGATATAACTCGATATATTGTGGATGGTCTCGAAGACTAGACATCGTGGTTTCACTGTACAACAAACATAGCGAATAGTTAATACAAGCTAATGTACTTGTGTTATGTGTGCGCGATGTTGGTGGAGACTGTTTTGGGTATATTTGTGGCGGTTGTCAGAGGCAGCTTAAATGTCTGAACTGCAAGTAAAAATATCAAGTGCAGTGGTTGCCAGATTTCAACAGTAGCTAATGGAGTTTTCCATGTTGGGTTTGTATTAGAATTGAGTTATCTCCCCTTGTGTGCATGTACACGACAGGATTCATCGTTCTCGAAGTTTCTGTATGGGACACACCTGGCTGTGTCTACCCGAGGGGCTTGTTTCTAATCTACTTGCGAAGTCCGCATTGGATACCTGTTCGGAAACATCGAATTCCTGCAATCATCGAGGCAAGGTTGTTAACTGACTTTAAAAGTACAGTGCAAACTAGACTTTTATAGTCAATTAACGCCCTTGCCTCGGGAAGATAATTCGTGACAGCTTCCAATACTATTCTGGATTCGAGTACTGAAACAGGCCCCTTTCTGGACATTTAGCGTGTCAACATGTTGAACATTCATGAGTGCAATTAAAGACTTACACTAATTCTTGGGTCTGTGACTAATTGCTGTTGCCACTAAGTCTTGTTTGACCCACTGTATTGCCTTTTTTCTTGTAAGCCTAAATCTGTGTATTTAAATATGATTCTATTAGGCATAGATCGTTTGTTGTCATTTACTGATTCCACAGTTTAGTTCTGTGCGAACCGATTTCAGGGTCAACCTCTGCGTGTCACATTTGGAAATCACATCGTTTGAGATATGTATTTTAATCGAATTAATCAAGTGTGGCTATCTTATAGGAACTTGTAATGTTCGGCTTTGTTGCGTTCTTGTGTTTTCGTGTTCTCGACCTTTGGTTAAAGTCACATTTAAAGAAAGAAATACTTGACAAAAGGACGAAATCGTCAGATATTGCATGATTTCCAAATGTCGCATTCAAAAAATTTATTATAAAAGGTACACTTTTAAAAAAGAGAAAGCGAGATTGCTTGAGAAATTCGCGTTCTTGCGGGTTCGCGACAGCGCCTCTTAAACGATATTCTCCGTGATTCCTACAATGATTGGAGTATCAGGATTGAGGATTCACACTGGGTACACGCAGTGTGTCAGAATACATTGCCTAGTGTTTCAATCCCTGCTTGACAAATACCTGATCATTAGCATCTCGAGCAAGCGAGGGGGCGACATGTTGACCTAACCTGATTCTGGAGGACATCTCCTTGAAATATTTACACGAAGTTACAAGTTGCCACTGAGGTCTCAAGCCAGGTCAAATATTTGTCTGGATATAGATACTTAAAGATTTACGGCATGGACGTGGAATGTTTCACAGAAGTTTTCACGTCAGCGTAAGACGGACCGATGTCCAAAGAGCCATAAGTGTGGTTTACTCGTTAATTTGCCATTTCATATATATGCGCTGGTCATAAACAATATTTGAATAAGGTGAGTTAACGCTGTATTGAAAGCTTATGCACTCTTTTCGACTTTATTCGAAGTTGTTTAATCTGAAGTTTATTATATTTGCATAATTATCAGTTAAAGAACTACATCAACATTTCTCAAAGTTTATAATGAAGATGCAGAGTGAGTGAGTGAGTGAATATTGTTTTACGCCGCCTTTAGCAATATTCCAGCAATATCACGGCGGGGGACACCAGAAATGGGCTTCACACATTGTACCCATGTCGAGGAATCGAACCCGGGTCTTCGGCGTGACGAGCGAACGCTTTAACCACTAGGCTACCCGACCGCCCCTTGAAGATGCAGAAAGAAGTGCAATGTCTATTTCTGGGTATTGTTACGTTTAAGAAAGGAAACATAAAACTGCCGGAAAAAAGAAACTATAAACTCATTTTTGAGGGAAGCTAAAACGAAACTCACAAGAAATGGTTGTTCGATGTTGATATCATAGACATGTTTTGTGGACCTTAGTTTTGCAGCGTTTCGGCGACTGTTTTCAGCCGAGAAACGTTCTGATAATGTTTGTGATTTGTTTTGTCAAATCCAATTTCCCAGTGTCTACTTTCCATTGCCCTGCAGTTCATGTTGTTTATTTCAGTGTGACTGGTCATGAGATCTGCAGCGTAATTACAAGTCATTATGATTACAGCATTGTCTTTGCTTAATGTAGGGGTAGATATTTGCCATAACTGAACAAGATTAATACAGTTCGAGTCGAGAAACCGTTTTGTGGGTTGACTACAAAGTTTATGAAACGTTTTCATAATAGCCCGTGTCACTGATTTTTAGTGATCCATTCATGCATTTTTCACCGCTGTTTTGCCTTTACGCCCAATGGAATCTGTTGTGGCAGATAATCGAGACTGGTTGTTCTCTGGAATTGACGTTTTATATTATTTATTTACCTATTTCAGACCATCAGACTCTATACATATATACATGAGCATGATCATAAACTTGTCAGTTTTCAAATTGTCTGCTGTGACTGCAATCATACGAATTATGACTGCGAAATGGTCCGAGCCTAGAGTCCCGTTAAGTGAGTATGGTTTGACGCCGGTTTTAGCAATATTCCAGCAATATCACGGCGGAAAACACCAGAAATTAGCTTCATACATTGAACCCATGTCATGCATGTGGGGAATCGAATCTGTCTTCAGCGTGACGTGCTAACCATTTAACCACAAGACAACCCCGCCGCCCCTAGAGTCAATTGTCTGTTGATATTTGGGGAAAACGAGTTGGTATTGTAGTCGTTTTTGGATATCGCGTAGAAAAATACCAACAGAAGATCTGTAGAATAGGCTTCACAAATTACACAAATATGTAAGTCGTGGATATGGTTGTATTGACTATTATGGAATATACTCACTGTCCTGTGTATAACCGTGCCGAAGACTGAAATTTAGATAATTGGAACTGGGAAGTTTAGGTCAAAAGATCAGCTTTTAAAGAAAATTTACAGGTTTTAGGCTGAGGGTAGCCTCACGGTTTTGTTTGTTTGTTTGTTGTTTAACGCCGCACTCAGCAATATTCCAGCTATATGACGGCGGTCTGTAAATAATCGAGTCTGGACCAGACAATCCAGGGATTGACAACATGAGCATCGATCCAAGCAATTAGAATACGATGACATGCATCAAGGAAGTCAGCGAGCCTGACCACCCGATCCCGTTAGTCGCTTCTTACGACAAGCATGGTCGCATTTTACAGCAAGCATTGGTAGCTGAACACCTATTCTACCCCGGATCTTCATGGGTCCGCCTCACGGGAAATGTTCGCGAAAGATGTACAGTAAAGTACGGTTATAACGAACTCAAAGGGACTACTAATTTTAGTTCGTTATAACCGTAGTTCGTTATAAGCATATATACAGCATAACTACATCAAATAGTCGGGACCAAAACAGTAAGTTCGTTATATCCGTAAGTTCGTTATAAGCGTGTTCGTTATAACCGTAGTTTACTGTATTATGAATAAAATCCGCGGTGGTACAAACAGAGGTGAGGTCTATTTGAGATGAGATGTACAGTTCAGCGCGGATTCTGGATGATTCTAGACCTGCGTGCACACCCAGTTGTAAAGCCACGTCCCATGAAGGATGTTTGGTGTGATTGGCATACATACTTTTCAGTCGTTAAACCAGGGAACCTGGCAAAACAAATGAAACACCGAGGCTGTAGACCACCTATTTCTGTATCAGGAAACTCGCAAAACCTGTATAGGCCACAGAAAAATAACCTTCCCGACCTGTTCTCGCAGCTTTAAATTGTGCCCCATATGCATTTCATTAGGCCACAGCGGTAAGATCGCTTTGTGGAACGGGGCATTGACGATTAGTCTGCAGCACAAGAATTGGAATTTACTTTTTTATTACCGATTTTTTGTTGTGAATACACAATGCCTTTTTAGAAAGTGGTCATATATAAAAATTAATGTTCTACTTGTGATTACATGTTCTTGGTGAAGTACAAATTCTAGTACTGTTTTGGGTTGTGTCCCATCCGGGATTCGAACCCACACTCTCAGAGTGAGGCTTCTAATCGCCAGCACACAAAGTCAGCGATTGAAAAAAAAGTACTGGAATTTTAACTTCACCTAGAAAGTGTAATCCCAAATATTTAATAGTTTGTTATATCGAACTTCGAATAATCCGTAGTCTACTTCATGTGTTGTATACATATCGATTACTGAAGGGGCAGATTGGTATCCTGTATACAAATGGCGAATTGTGAAAGAATTACAGTTTAACAATTTACATGCCAAAAAGTCATGTAGCCATTTAAAATGGGCGGAACATGATGCTGTTCTCTCTAAATGTGGTCCTCATTGTGTTGCTCAGGAACACCATATGCACTGTACATAATTAACGGAGCTGGCATGGTCTGGTCAGGTATGGTCTTCGAGACGCTAAATATAAAATCACATGTGTAACGTCATGATCAGGATAAGTTAAATTAAGACATATACCTACACAATGTTTAATGTTAAGTTAGACCCCCTCCGTGGTCTAGTGGTAGAGCGTCCGCCCGGAGAGCGGAAGGTCCGGGGTTCGATCCCCGGTCGCGTCATACCAAAAGACGTTAAAAGATGGTACTTGTTGTTACCCTCTCTGTCGCTCGGCATTAAGGGGCTAAAACAAGGACTGGTTGGCTCGGAGTCAGTATACTGTGTCTGAGTGGGGTATTCATGTTAAACTGCGGTATGGTATCTCAGTGAGCTAGCACTATAAATCGGCATCAGTCCGGACTAGTACAAGCAGCCACACAAACATACACGTACATGCACGTCGCTAAAAAAGTGCAATAATCTTGGACGTTAAACCCCATTTCACCTCACCTCACCTCACCTAAGTTAGGAAATTCGTTGAACACACAGACACATGCAGACGCACACACACGACAAATTACTTACACACGCACGCACGCAATCATACACAAACACGTACACATTACGACTGTTGTCACTTGTCAGAATCTGCAGACAGCGCCTCCGGTCGGCTACTGTTAATGCATCAACTCCGTGTGGATTTGTAGAAAGAATAGGTCAGTTGGTCGCACTCATCGTTGTTCATGTGTTCAATCACTGGTGTTCTGATCTAAATCCCGGTTAGAATTGGTCCCCAGCAACCAATGCTGGTGGCAAGAAGTTGCTTACAATATCAATCATTGGATTGTTTGGTCCAGACTCGATTATTTACAGGACGTCGAGTATTGTTAGGTATGTTAAACAATTGACAAATCAAACAAACAACATGAGGATATTAATAAGACGATTTATGACACCGAAACTGCTCGACAAGCAAGTGCCCATGCCTCGTATAATGTTTTGTTCCAACACGGCTGTGACGCAGCAATGACCCGCAACGTCACCAGTTCCGCGTGCACCCAGACACTCTCAAATGTCGTCTGCTTATAACGTGGGGCATCCCAAAGGCTGTTCCTGAATCTCGAGAACTAACCAGATCATGTAATTCAAATGTCGTCTGCTTATAACGTGGGACATCTCATAAACTGTTCTTCTATCTCGAGAACAAACCGAATTGTGTAATTCAAATGTCGTCTGCTTATAACGTTGGACATCTCAAACGCTGTTCTTTAATCTCGAGAACAAACCGGATTATGTAATTCAAACAAAATACATAGCTGACTCCTCCACTCGTGTACAATTTGTGCATATTTATTCATGCCGTGTCCTGTGTTATTTGAGTCACTTTCCCCCGGCCGTGCCCTCTCCCCCGGAATGTCACGTGCTCTCAGCCTCCCCATCAACATCTGCTTCGCGCTCACTGAATGTAAACCTAGATTTGTCTCCACCCCGACTGTAATTCAACAGGATTTGGCGGGAACCAGCACGTGACATCAACACCTACATATTACAGAGGCGAGAGTGTTCGCGCCAGTATGAAGTTGTAACCCAGAGATGTCAACTGTGACCATTATGCCTTCAATATGGCTAACGCTTCTCATTGGATTGTTACTTATTGTGGTTATAGCACTGTTGGTGAGTATGAGATATTTTTATCATTGTGTAATAATACAAATATATACTTATAGTTTTAGTGCCATTAAGACATTTATATTATAAGACTTTATATTGTACAGTTAGATGTCAGTTATATCATGGACGTAAATAACAGTTGTTTAGGTCCGTAGGTATACATATATACGATATAACCAGTAATCAAATGACCTCTATGCTATGTTGACAGGCTGTTTGAGTATTTCTGACGTGTCGTCGGAGATCTGTATATTATAGTTATTAAATGTTATATCGTCATACCCTGTGTGATTGCTAGCTAATATGTGTTATTAAGTGAACTTTGGGGGAAACAGTTGTAAACTGTTCAGTTGTTATTTACTCTTTGACAGCGAGAAACAATGTAATGCTTTTTATCTTTTTGGGGGAAGATAGTTGTCAATTGTTTTAATCGTCATTCTCTCTGAGACTGCGAGGTAATATGTGTTGTTGTGTTAAGTTTTGAGAAGATAGTTTCATGTTTAATCGTTGTTCATTCTCTCCGTCACAATGAGGTAAAATGTGTTGCTTAGATAACCTGTTAGGAAATAGTTGTCAGCCATTTTGGTATTGTTGATATTGAGCTGATACTGCAGCGATATAAGCTTTTAACAAATCAATCTCGTCACTTGGAGACGAAACTGAAACCGTAGTTTCATACATGAAACCCCTGTGCTGATAGCTACTGTTATTGGAACTGGAAGGGATTTGCCCTCATGTAAGCGCATGCGCGATGTGCCTTGACACGAGTCGTGGCAACGTCCGTGACATCATTAATATCTGAGTATAACCTGTATGTATATTGGAGGTTATGTACAGTTAACTAATAACATAATACCGTAAAATGTCTAATAATGTATATATTGGTTACATATACTTGAGATCCGAGTCATTGTAAGGGCAATGAAGGTATACGCTGTGCAAATTATGAACTTCCCATGTAATTTGTAAGGCAGTATGTCATAGTCATGTCAAAAGTAGTGTGAATAATGCGAACATGTGGATTTTTAATTCTCACGAAGACAGAAACATTACGTTATGTTATAGTTAACCAATGTGACCCGCCTAATAGTTTTTCTCGTACACGCAGTAACTACTGAATTAAAACTACCCCAAACTGTATGTCTACAGGTAGACAACACTTAGTCTATGAAAACATTTCTTCAAAATAATTGCAAATTTTGCTTTTAAAAGAACCTTTCCTCTGCTGTGGAATCAAGGAAACTAGACTTGGTTAAGTCTGATATAGACTTACCTAGGTTTGTAGTTAGTAAAAACAACATATATTATATATATCCTATAGTCATGGCGCAGGACTAAGCTACAGGTCACTTGTACTATTGGAGGTGAAAGAGGTTACAACTGGCGGATATACAGGTCAAAAACTTTCCCTGTTTGCAAGTTGTGTCCGTGTTCAGAACTCGTGTCGAACATCACAAGAACAATATACGCGCTGACGCCCACGACAGCTGTCCTTCATTGACGGTCTCATTGATGGGGGATAATCTCCCACTAGCTTCAGTTGAGTTCCATCCGTTTATTTTTGTAACATCCATGTGATATATGGTCCCCTGAAGGCCTTGATCATACAGTTGAGGTAGGGTTGTGGTTAAAGCGATCTTATGGCAAGCCGTTTTCACATTTATTACGGAATTACAGATATCTTCAATTGTTTTAAAGATATCTTGAAATGAATTGAAGATATCTTGAGTGGAAATGAAGATATCTTAAATGCAGATAATTGTAGATATCTGCAATAAAATTTAAGATATCTTCAATTGTTTTAAAGATATCTTGAAATGAATTGAAGATATCTTGAATGGGATTGAAGATATCTTGAAAAGAATTGCTGATATCTTAAATTCGATTATTGATATCAAAATATGATTTAAAGATATCAAAATGTCATGTTTTGTTCTGATGTCATTAATTCAATTCCTGATATCTTGAAACTAATTGATATCTTCAATTGTTGCCATTATTAAAAATGTTACATTAATAATGTTACTTAAATTAGATAACTGATATCAATAATTGATATAAAGAAATCATCAAAAGTATTAATGATATCTTTAATTGGATGTTTGATATCAGTAACGGTCAGAATTAATGATATCTGGAATTGAATTAAAGATATCTCTAATTGAATTAAAGATATCTCTAATTGAATTAAAGATATCTGTAATGCATTTGTGGATATGTATAACTTATTTCAAGATATCTTGAATTGAATTTAAGATATCTTGAATTTATTTCTAATATATTTATGTACTGTAGGATGGTAATTGTTTAATGATATCTTAAATACATTTAGAGATATCACAAACTAATTTGTTGATATCACCGTAACATTTTAAGATATCAGTAATTGTATCATGGATATCAGAAATGAATTTAAGATATCTTTAATTATTTTTTGATATCTTAAAAACATTATTGATATCTTTAAATAAAATACCGATAACTCTAAAACAATTGAAGATATCTGTAATTCCGTAATAAATGTGAAAACGGCTTGCCATACGATCTCTCTTCACGCCACATCCCCCAAGAAAACAAAACGAAAGAAACTTTTTTATTCTATAATATAATTTTAATAAGATTCTTAGTTAATCCAAATTGTGTACCATGTACAAACTAAATCTGCATTCAATTTTAAATTACAACTAGGTTAGAGTGACACACGCACCAACCCTCCCACGTTCAAAGGGCATGCAGGTTGCCGCTGTTACAGACTGTAATGTCTCCAGTATGGGGTTTACAATATCTGATTCATCGCTGTGTGTATAAGTGGGTCCGTATTTCACTACGCCCGTGTGTTTATTAATGCACTACTTAAACCAGTATTTACACCTCCTCTATAGAGTGTTGCAGTTAATCATCAAACGTTTCAGTTTCTAAAAATTGAAGGTGAAAATAGTTCAAAGGGTAATATTTTTTCATGACAAGACGAAATAGCTGTGCGCAGTGAAATGTTTTTGTCACATGAAAGCACTTACAAAACCGATATGAGAAAATAAAGATTAATCTATTATACAGCCTTCTTACCAATGAGGGGCGGTCGGGTAGCCTAGTGGTTAAAGCGTTCGCTCGTCACGCCGAAGACCCGGGTTCGATTCCCGACATGGGTACAATGTGTGAAGCCCATTTCTGGTGTCCCCCGCCGTGAAATTGCTGGAATATTGCTATAAGCGGCGTAAAACCATACTGTAGTGGTTGGGTGAGTGAGTGTGGCTTCATGGCACCTTGACCAGTAGGCCAATGAAATCCGCATGCACAGTACTCGTGAAACCAAGGTCCATAATCAGTAGGAAACTTGGGACGTGCGCACAAACCTCGCATCATCGGATGCGAATCTGCCCCTTACACACCCATAAAGCAAGTGTGCCAATTGGCCTAATGCGCCGCAATTCGCTGCACAGAGTTGCCTCCCCTAGTCCAGCCAGAACCCTGTGATCATGAATTCAAGTTTCGCCCTGTTTATGGTCCTTGATTTCGTATCCGGGAGCACCAAAATCATTGCTCGTAAAAGACGTCGCACACGAAATGCATGTCACGTACTTGACCCTGGTCAAACCTTGATTTACCAAGCTGAACGTCCGCTGGCAGTCACAAGATCCAGTTGTCACACGCAAACATGTCACCGAAAAGGTGTTTCTACCTTATGAACTCGTCATGATTGAATTCGTGTCACGGGTATTCGGGTGAATTTTTTTTATATTACTCAAAAGAAGTTAAGATCATCCAATTCCTTCATATTACTATTGATAATCTGCCATGCCATGACAAGACGGTGGAGACCGCGTCCGTGGTCTAGTGGTAGAGGGTCCGCCCGGACACCGGGGTTCAATCCTCGGCCGCGTCATACCAAAGGACGTTAAAAGATGGTACTTGTTGTTACCCTGTTTGACCCTCGGCATTAAGGTGCTAAAACAAGGACTGGTCGGCTCGTGTATACTGTGTCTGAGTGGGGTATTCATGTTAAACTGCGGCATGGTATCTCGTTGGGTTAGCACAATAAATCGGCATCAGTCCGGACAAGTACAAGCAGCCTCACACACACGTGCATGCACGTCGCTATATAAGTACAATAATCTTGGACGCGACGTTAACCACCACCACCACCTCAAGACGGTGGAGACCCGTGTTAGGGGTAATGTTTACTTGCATTTCAGGAAACAACACGATGTATAAACGACGGCTGTCCCAACTTTTTATAAATATTATTGTATTTTTTTATCAAACTTTGCTGAAAACTAGAAAATCCTGTTCAACCTGCAGCACGAGCCAAACGCACTCTCGTTAAATTAGAACGTACCTCAGGCGTTTGAAACTAAAGATGTGGAAATGTTAATAGGTTGAACGCCAGTAGAATATTACTTCGTTTATATCACGTAACAGCTTAATTGATGAGTTAAGGAAACCCCAGAGTGACATAGGTCCTAGATGTTGGCCATATATGGAGCGTATGGTGCTGAGAGCATAATAAGGGGAATCTTGGGAGACATGGACCGACCTTGTTCATCCTTTTCTGTATCACTACCACATTAAATGTAAATCCGCTATATCTAGAACAAACAAGAACAAACTGGTAAGAATGTGACGTGACGTTGTGGTCGTCAAAGCAGATGCCTTTCGCCTCCTCAGTTGCCACATTTGCAACACAAAGCTTTTAGCGCAACACACGCACATAACCACATCTGCAGCCGTAAGTGAGTAAGGTTTTACGCCGCTTTTAGCAATATTCCGGCAATATCACGGCGGGGTAACATCAGAAATGGGCTTCACACAATGCACCCATGTGTGGAATCGAACCCGGGTCTTCGGCGTGATGAGCAAACGCTTTAACCATGAGGCAACTCGCTCTGCAGTCATAAACATAAGACGTATGTGATAACTGATTTTTAAGTCCATTACATTTTAGACATAAAAACGTTAGTCTTGCGGAGTAAGGACAAACTGTGAGACACTTCACCCAGGAAAGTGTCATCGACTGCACGACACACAGATACGTTTCGATCGGGTTTTATCAGACACACAATGTTACATCCTTTACTTATACAAACGGACACTTGACGCATATATTTTTATCTGAGGGTCATGTGGGACGCAAAATATTAACACTGAACAATAAAATTTATGTTATTTATGTGATATAACTGACATTTTTTTTTCTGGTGAGAAATACTCAAAGTTCAAGGTGTCAGTGGGTGACTTTCATCTGGGCGTGTGCAGTGATATCATTCTTGGAAAGTGACGCATGCCGCATGTCGCCGGCGTGGGAATCACATGTTCATGCCTTGAACCCCTACAAATGTCATTGAGACCCCCCTGACTCAAACTTAGATAGACCCAGGAATACCCCTGCTCAATGATGCACTGAAGGCACCTATATCGCGACCCGTGAAGATCCAGGGTAGAATAGGTCTTCAGCAACCCATTCTCGCCGTAAAAGGCGACTAAAAGCGATTAGGCGACTAACGGGATCGTGTGGCCAGGCTCGTTGACTTGGTTGATGCATGTCATCGTATTCCAATTGCGTGGATCGATGATTGATGATGTCAACCACTGGATTGTCTGGTCCAGACTCAATTATTTACAGACCGCCGTCATATAGCTGGAATATTGCTGAGTGCGGCGTTAAACAACAAACAAACCAATGCATGTCTGCTCATTTGTTTTACAAGAATATTCCCTCGTACACAAATGACCGTCTCGGCGGTCTAGTGGATAGAGCGTCACCCCAGAGAGCGGAAGGTCTGTGGTTCGATCCCCGGCCCTTCATACAGAAATACGTTATAAGATAGTACTTGTTGTTACCTTGCATCGGCATGAACCAAGGACTGGTCATCTCTGAGTGTTCGTGTAGGGTATTCATTTAAAACTGCGGCATGGTAACTCAGTGGACCAGCCTTTTTAAAACCGGTATTTGTCCGGACTAGTACAAGCAGTCACACACATACACACACATGCATACACGTCGCTATATATGTGCAATAATTTTGAACGCGACGTTAAATCTCATGCCACATTACCTCGAACACAAATATGAATACGTATAATATTATAACACACTATGAATACGTTTACTGTCTAAAATATTATGACACATGTACAGTAACACATGGAAACAGTGTGATCCGAGTGTTTGGCATGGTGTTATATAATGTAATAGTGTTTAGTTTGAGCAGAATCGGTACACACATTATCCATTCCGTAACGTTACCTCGTTAAACGTATCAACGCCGTATAATCCACCGTCAGAAGCATCCAGCTCAACGCAGCTTGGCCATGACACCGTATTTCACCCAATAAATCACATGCTGGACAGTTGTTGACTCCAACCTGATATCTTTGTGTTCTACTCAAAACAAGTTAAGGACATGACATGACAGATTAACAAACCTCATATGTACTCAATTCTTTATATCTGTATTTGAGGCCAGTAGCCCATATACAAGAATAATATAATATACTATAACAACAATGAGAGATACACTCATATGGAAGAATCGAATCATGGCACGACAAATTAACTTCTTTTGCGTAGTATATATTGTTCTTGAGGGACTTTGCTTCTTTAAAGATATCTTGTAACTGGTCTTTTAATACGTATTCTCATTACCGTCTCTTGTGTTGTCTTAATCGCCATTGGGTGTTTACCATTGATTAGGGTTAACCACAAGGCACACTGTCGCTACAAAATATTGATCTTGCAAATATTTCAGTGATAGAGTTCATTCAGCAAAGTAATCCAAATGTATTTACAGTTTCACATATAAATATCCATGAATCAGTGAGTTGCCTTTAGTCTGACCGCCTGTGGTGCAGTGGGTAGAACGGCTGTCCGGAGAACGAAAGGTCGGTAGTTCTATTCCCCGCTGCGTCAAACCAAACGTCGTTAATATATGGTACTTGTTGTTATCCTGGCTAAAGTTTGGCATTAAGGGTATAAAGCAAGGACTGGTCAGCTCGGAGAATGTCTGAGTGGGGAATCAATGTTAAACTGCGGCAGGGTATCTCGGTGGGCTGCAGCTAGCACTATAAAACTGGCATTAGTGCGGACTTGTGGTACAAGAGGCCACACACGTGCATGCATATCGCTATACAAGTGCAATATAATCTTGATGGTGACGTTAAATACCATTTCACTTCACCCCATTAAGTCTAATTTACTAGCAGATTTACGGTATATGCCAACAACTTGCTCGATTGTGCCTTTGAGTTACACAATGGCATTACACTGATTTCTATGAACCTAGACAAATTCTGCTAGGCAAGATGTGTGTGGCTTCAGTGTTGGAGCTGAATTCACAGTGGAACTACTTTTGCCCCTTGCCCTCTCCCCAGGAACCTACTGATCTCTGAGACGCCATTTATCAGCAGCTATGGACGAAACAAACTCTTTCTATAACGATGAGATCGCCGCGGCTACAGACTTGGTAAGTCCCTGCACCGTAGTTGTAGAACTCTCTCACTAAACCTCACCTGCACGTGTGCCCTTCGTGTAGAGTTTGTGTTTGTTCCGTCTGTTTCCACGTGTGCACTATAACTAATGTCACTTGTTAATCACCTAATGTGGCTTTTATTGGATAACATGAATTGACATTAAAACATTAATCAAGATGTGGCTTAGTTGAGCCAAGGGCATTAATATTCGGCCGTGGATGAGGCATGCGAAATCAATTCGTTCATAATTGTAAATGAAAGTAAGGGAGGTAACTCTTTTGTCTTTGCGTAGCTAGATCCCTCCGGTGTTTATTGAAAATGACTATCAGATAATCTTGCCCATAATGTTTCTGCTCTTTTGGTTTGACCAAATATGAAATGACGACCTGACCTTATTTGTTCTTTTATTCTGTTTTGACAAACTCATTTTCAATATTCACTAACACTGACAGAAACGGTACAATCTAAAATAACGTGTTTATAATGCCCTGTTCGGCGGCAGCGATCCATAAACGTTCAGCAGGGTCGTGTTTAAACTGCACTTAAATGTATTACGAATTCCAGAGTACAGTAAAGTACGGTTATAACGAACTCAAAGGGACTACTAATTTTAGTTCGTTATAACCGTAGTTCGTTATAAGCATATATACAATATAACAACAGCATATAGTCGGGACCAAAAATGTCAGTTCGTTATATCCGTCAGTTCGTTATAAGCGTGTTCGTTATAACCGTAGTTTACTGTATATCCACGTGTACTCAAACTCCAGAGTCTGGGAAGACAAAAACTGTTTACTTTGTCATTCAAAGTCTGGCTAAAGTACCCTTTTATATCCATAGCTAATTCTTCCTAAAGTCACGGCGAGCAGAACGTTTCTTTCAGTTCGCATTTTTATTTCATTCTCTGACATGGGTTGTACGTCCATGTTATTTAGAAAACAACCAGAAGCCATTATGTAATTAAAAGGACGCAGTTAAATATGACTTAAACAACGCAGTTGGTGGAAATAGAGCTTATTAGCCGAGCATGTTTCTGTATCGATATGTCCTATATTAGGAGTAGATATATTGTATTTAGTGAGCATGGTACATATTTTTATTCCTATCGTATGATATTTACGATACTGAATAAACGAGGGAAATAATCTCTTTATCATATGTTATTCTTAAAATAATGGATATTTAAGACGTAATTGTACCTAAAACCGGAATTGCTTCGTGACATGAAGGACAGACGCAGGTGTTGTTCGCAGTTACAGCCAAGTTTATTACTGATAAATTTTTAAACCCTGAAACAATTGTAAAACATTCATTACACAAAATATAAATATATGCTGACATCAAATATTTCATTACATTTGATGATATATACAAAATGCTATAACTACTAATTGATAAATTTTACATCTCATCAAGACTTAATTAATCCTATATCATAAACATACTTAACCCGCATATATACTTATATATGCGTATCATATAAATAGAGTAACATAAACGTGACATGATACATTTACTATCATGTGTACATACAATATATGACAAATATATATAAAACCTAGTAAACCCACCAAGTGTGTGGACCTGGGTTCATCAGTCCAGAATTCTGAAGAAGCTTTAGAAATCGCGTATGAGTACATTTTTTGATTGAACCGCCCAATTTATCATATAGTGCCAAATGACTCGCAGCCATATTTGTTTCAATATTTGGGTGACAATAATTTATTGAAAAAGGAGGGATTGCATTGATATATAGAGCTTTAAAGTATTTAATCATTTGCATATTCATCAGATCATGATGCCAAGTTTATCGGATTGATTTATCGGATGATAACACAAGCCTTTATATGATAAAGGTTTGCCTCTGCAGTAATGGATTGTTCTATAAGAATCCACGTAATCAGCCTTGCAAGAGCTACTTATATCTGTAACCTTATATTCACCTAACTGGTAAGCACAACGTGGAATTCCAATGCCAAAAGATGACTTTTAAATCAAGTGCGATGGGGTAGCCTAGTGGTTAAGCCTTCGTTCGTCACACCGAAGGCCCGGGTTCGATTCCACACATGATTACAATGTGTTTACCCCATTTCTGGTGTCTCCCGTCGCGTAATCGCTGGAATAGTGTTGAGAGCGACGTACCCACTAAGTCATTGAACTCAAACGATGCGCACCACCCAGGGTAGATAACTCTGCAATGTCCGGAAGGTCACATGGAAGTGAGACTGTGTCTCTATTTGTACAACCAACCGTGCAACAAGCTTCTATCGACTCGACACTCGGGGCAAAGCACGCGATGCACTCTGGCAATAGCTCATTGTCTATATATTTGTATATGCTAATTATACTTATCTCCAGGCCTATGACAGTATACACCAGTTTTAGAGCAGACAGTGAACGCCTCCCAACACCATTCAAACAAACCTTCCCGCAGACTGTGAGTGGGCAGACAGATTTACTCTGGAACATCGCATTGTATAATCGGTGTGTGTTTTCTCGCTTCTTTCTAATAGTTCACGAACGTGGTTCAATACGGTTGCAAACACCGTTACGAAAATTGACCGAACTAATGACTTAAGACAGGGCTGATACCAATCTCGACGACAAAACGACGACGGTAACGATGAAAGTAATACGGTATGACCAGGGTTGTAACAAAGATAAGCTCAGGGTGATGGTGAAAGTGATGATAATGATGATAAACCCTGGGATTTAACGCAGATATGCTCATATTAAAGCACATGTTACACATGCGAGTCTCCTTGGGCAAGTGACTTTGTCCGAAATGAGCTTCTGTTTACCCAGCAGCGAATGGTTAACCTTCTAGCGCATAACATGCAGCTTGGGTTGTATACTCCCCAGGGAGCTGAGAATGATTCTTGAGTGATCACTGATCCAGTGACCGGGGTAAAGTGGTGTGGAAATACGCTCAATATAAATAGCCTTAGTATTATTATTATTTTTACGGTAAAACGAACACATGTGCCCATAAAGGCCATGGTGATGAAAATTATGTTAAAACGAGTGGTTTAGTATATGTATATATGTTTATATTATTAACAACGGCGATTTTTATGACGTCAGTGATGCTGTTGCTAAACATAACGATTAAACCAACTGAAGGTTTTTGAACAAATATGCTTATGATAAAATGATGATTATACATTGTTTTTTAACAGATTCGGTTCATATTACTAACGACAACGACGATTACGACGGTAGTGATGCTACTGAATCTACTAATGATAATATAGACGAAAGTAATGACGACACCGCTGTTGGCGATTATACTGGAGAAGTTGATGATGATGATGATGATGATGATGACGACGACGATTATACGGATAAGAATGATAATGTTGAATACATCCTTGTTGAGGATTTAGATGACATTCAGGTTGATGACGACGAAGGGTTAGTAAATATACGGCTCAAATTGTGATAGGAGTACTGAAATATTCACACTTACTTGAGCAGTTGGGTAGCCTACTTATTAAATAGTTCGATCATCACATCTAAGGCCCGGGTTCGATTCCTACATGGGTTCAATGTGTGAAACCCACTTCTGGTGTTTTCTGCTGCACATCTACTGTTGATGAAATATTGTTTAAAGTTCTAGGGCTTCGACCCTGCCAACACTAACGCTCATGTGACACATGTGGTGTTTCCTTGGACAGGTGACTTTGTTCGAAATGTGCCTCTGTTCGCCCAGCAGTGAGTGGGTACCCGGTGGCGGTTAACCCTCTAGCGCCTCACAGACAGCTTGGGTGGTATACTCCCAAGGGCGTTGAGAATGAAAATGGCGTGGATTCCTTGACCGGGGTATTAATGTAGCGCTTTGAGGACGTTTTATGGCATTGATCTTGGCGCATTATAAACATGAACATTATTCTTAATCTTAAGTGGCGTAAAATCACATTCACTCGCTTACACTGTTACGAAACTGAGCAATAGCTTGAAGTGAAGGTGAATCCCATCATCCCCAAACACGGGACCCGTGAACATCTGGAGTAGAATAGGTCTTCAGCAATCCGTGCTTGCCCCAACAGGCGACTATGCTTGTCGTAAGAAGCGACTAACGGGATCGGGAGGTCAGGCTCTCTGACTTGGTTAATGCATGACATCGTATCCAAATTGCGTGGGTAGATGCTCATGACGTCAATCACTGGATTGTCTGGTCCAAACTCGATTACTTACAGACCGCCGTCATATAGCTTGAATATTGCTGAGTGCGGCGTTAAACAACAATCCAAAGGAATATCCCTCTGAAACGTCGATTATGATATTTAATACCTGTCACATCTGAAACTCAAATTCCTCTTTAGTACTTTACTGCTGGAAAATTCTGTCAAATAAAAATACCTGTATTTACCTGACCCCATCTGTCGGTTCACACAAATATGCTTTCCGCTTCGTTTGGCGCGATCCTACGCTATTGACAGGTTTTAATAATATACTCCATCAATAACAACCGGAACTTTATTACTTCACTGCGACGGCTCGTTGCTAGGGTGACACGCGGCCAGATCTCTCCGAGGGTTATGGAGTTTGGAATATGGGGTGGGGCCGCGTTGGTCACACTTACTTTGGCGGTCATTATAGCAGATCTTATCGCAATGTTCTCATGGGAGGTAAGATATTTGTATACGTATCACTATTACAACAATTATAAAATATGCTGACAGTGTTTTTGTAACATACAAACTCTTTTAATATTATTTCTTCTTATTAATTTTAATCATTATTTCTGTCGAATATTGAATATTTTTTCTGATTCATGAAAATATACAGTAATCTGACATTATGTAGATATCTATCATATGTATATTGACAGAGATAAAGATGGTATCGAAACTGTCGCCCGTTAGGCCAAGGGGGAAATAGTCAAAATCGATCCGAGATTGTTGATTTTTAAATGAATGCAACAGGTACCTTTTTACAACATATTTCAACTGCATCGATAAGTCACAATACGGCACTATCTTCACGACGTCATTTCTAATATTCTTGTCTATAAATATATATTTGTAATGAAACAGTATTGATATTGATATTAGTATAAGACCAGTCAGTTTTCCATATATGAGCTTTAGTGCGTGAGGTATTCCAGTACTTAAAGCAATATTCCACCTACTATGCCAAAAAAATAGATATTTTGTTTTGAGATGAAAGTGAGGGAAAATGCATCAATGTGTGGCAATGACAGTGATTTATGTGGCAAGAACATTTCCGGTGAAATCAAGCTCTCAAACAAAACATTGTGATTGTCACGAAGAACGTGTTCTCAGACACCACGTGCAAGGGGTGGTTTGCCAGATTTACCATTGTCACTCAGACTGAGTGAGTGAGTGAGTAAGGTTCTACGCCGCTTTTAGCAATATTCAAGCAATATCACGGCGGGGGACACCAGAAATGGGCTTCACACATTGTAGACTCGGTTGTGAACAAACGCATGTTGTTTTCTTGCAACTATTCCCCCCAAAACATTATTGTAAAACGCATTTATTAATTAAGGAAGCAACAACATTGATTATGCGACGTTTGCAACGTGCTGTACGTTTACGTGCCTTGGGCGTGTTGCAGGTGGGCACACATCAGAATATTGTTGCCCAAACGCTGCATGTTTCTGAATCTGTCATCAGCACATTGTGGGCCCGATACCATCAAACACATAACGCCGATGATCGACGCCGCTCTGGACGCCTAAGGGCAACTACTCCAGCCCAGGACAGATTAGTCAGAACGATGGCATTATTTTTTTTTTTGCAAACTGCCACTCAGATAAGAGGGACTGGTGGCAACAGGAAAGAGTGTGGTGTAAGCGGACACGCCTAGACGCTTGCACCACGTCCACGTGTCATCCCACAACTTACTGCACATGGGGCGGTCGGGTAGCCCAGTGGTTAAAGCGTTCGCTCGTCACGCCGAAGACCCGGGTTCGATTCACGACATAGGTACAATGTGTGAAGCCCATTTCTGGTGTCCCCCGCCGTGATATTGCTGGAATATTGATAAAAGCGGTGTAAAACCATACTCACTCACTCACTTACTGCACATCCTTTGAATCAGAGGCATCTGTGGTGTAGGGAACATCAACACTGGGAAAATAGACTTTGGGCTCATGCCATGTTTCCTGATGAATCGAGGTTCCCTCTTGACTTCCATGTAACATCAAAGAGCAAACAAGCTTACTATATATGTGCTTTAAGCACCCCAAGGGTTAGGATACGTCGTCAGGAACGTATGTACGATGCGACTAAATGGTTGGTAAGGCAGGATCACTTGGTTGATTGTGTGTCCCTTTGGTCTGCCACAAACCTATGATCGTGGGTTCGAATCCCAGATTCGCATTGATTATGTTTCTTGGTATGTCAGCACCATACCCGTGCCCCAATGGGCTTCACCAAAGTGGTCAACGTCAAAGAACTGCATCACTTCCCACATAAAGCTGGGCCCAGTAGCCCGGTCGTCTAAGGCGCTGCCATTCGCTGTGCAGTGTTGCATCCCTTAGGCACGCCAGAAACCTATGATTGTAGGTTCGAATCCCTGTTCGCCCCGCTTAGGTTTCTGGGTTTGTCAGCACCACACCTATGCTTGAGGTTTTCACCAAAGTGGTAAACGTGCATCACTTAAGGCTTTCCTCCCACATTAAGCGGAGACGCCGTGATGTAACTGAAATATTGTTCAGATCCGTAAAACTGAACTCACCCCCACATAAAGGTTTACGCCGTGATATAACTGAAATTCTGTTCAAATAAAACCCACTCACCCACTCACTCACTGTCGAGACCAGAATGGTACCTCGTCTTAAACGTTGTATCGAGTAACATCCTCCAGCATGAACGGGAGGCCAAGTTGTTTAACGCGCCCTTCAGACGTGCCAAGCTACGCGTGTTCCTATCCAGGAGTCGCCTATACTTGGTCTGTGAGCTCCAGGCTTGTACATGATGATTTCGCTACTACGGTAAACAACCATGGTTGCTTCACGTCAAGCTTTCCTCCAGCATGAAGATGTCTCGCCACGATGTAACTGACATGCTGTTTAACGTTTATCTAAACCCACTCACTCATCCACAACTACTTTACTTGATCTGTGTAAACTGGTATACACACATTAGATTATTGAAGAATAATGCTTACTGTTGCCCCCAATAACAAGTTTCTTAACAAAAGAATTCACTGATTGAAACATAAGTGCCTATTGTGTTTATAACGGTGGGATAGCCTAGTGGTTAATGCGTTCGCGCGTCACGCCGAAGACCCAGGTTCGATTCCCGTCATGGTAACAATGTGTGAAGCCCATTTCCAGGTGTCCCCCGCCGTGATATTGCTGGAATATTGATAAAAGCGGCGTAAAACCATACCCACTCACTATAACGAGAATCATGATCGACATCTTCGGGAAATTTGCGACATTTCACTCAAAACTAGAGTTTCCTTTGATAGCAGGGTATGAAACTCCCAAAAATTTCAGCCAGACCACAGGACTGGCTAGCTGAAATACTTGCCAGCCCTGACCAAAACCTGCCTGCCCACTATAATCATATGTTTCTCAGGATAAGCTAACGGGGTTTCTTTTTGGTTACATTTTATCATTCATCTTTACTTGTGAATTAATGATTACCATCGGGAAATATTTAGAATATTGTCACATATGAAATATAACCCGACCGTCGGGCAGGGGGATTTGAAAATCTGGCAGCCCGAGTTGAAATCAACCCGTCTCGGACGGTCGGACAGGCAGGTATTTCGAACACTGTTGATAGCCATTCCGTTATTTATTTCCGTCAGTATATTGCCTTGTATGATGTGCCCATGGGATATGAACATTCATGTATAAGCTGTGTTTGACATTTACCGTTGTAACATCTGCGTGTATGTCCATCCACTGACGTCAATACTTGTCAACCTCGGTCACACGAGCTTGTGGAACAGGTGGTACCGACGCTTGCGTGGTTGAGTGTCAGTAACACTTCGTCAGCATATTGCAACACCATCACTGCGGGGGATACAAATAATGGACGTGTACACTGTACCCGGGTTTTTTTTAGGAATCAAACGTTTTTCATGATGAGCAGTGACATTAAGACTCTAGTAAACCCGTCCACCTTCAGCCATGGTTGTGTAGGTAAAGGGAATATAGTTTCTTATCGACCAGCGTTATCATTATTATAGAAATGGGAAGATGTTTTAAGAAATGAATGAGAAACGAATTAAGACAGACTTACTTATCATTTCTAGGTGCAGTGGGTAGCCTTGTGGTTAAAGCGGTTGCTCGTCACGCTGAAAAACGGGGTTCGATTCTCCACATGGCTACAATATTTGAAGCCCATTTCTGGTGTCCCCCGCCGTGATTTTGCTGGAATATTGCTAACAGCGGCGTAGAATCATATTCACTCAATTACCATTTCTGAGCCTTGTAATTAAGATATCAACGCTGCTTTGTCTGGTCCAGACCCGACCATCATGTCGGCCGCTGTGATGTCATGTACATCATGTCACTGCACTTGTGGAACCAGCTTTTTCTATGAAAGGAAGGATGCATTTTAAGATCATACCAGTGCCTTAAAAGGCACTGCCTTTGGTAGTCGTTTTTTGTATGTTGAAACTGTAATGAAATGAGTTCGTCATGTTGCGATCACTAGTATACACGATCATCCAAACTGCGTAAATGTTTATGCTCCCCTAACCCGTCACAGCCCACCCCGTCTCCTCTGGATCCACCTACCAGCTGGTTAAATATTTATTATATACTTCAATGTAAAAGGCTGAGCTTTCCGAAGTTGAGAAAAGTGATATTTTCACTGCAGTGAACATAACACTTGGACGTTACTATTGTCATACACGAGTAACCTTCCCGCAAATTGTCTCCCTTTATCGTAAACGTCAACTCCTCACAGCGATATCCCGTTCTCGGAGCGGTGTCACGCGATGGGAAGGAGCTTGTAAATGTCTAGCCCGTACCCAAAATGTTAACTTCCTTTTTACGTTAGTTCCACATTGACACATCCACAAAATAATGACAGATGGTCGTTTATGGAGTTAATGTCGCTTCTTGTCGTTTGTTATTCTCTTGAAAATGTTTCGTTACAAATCTCGTAGATGTCAAGAATTTAAGTTGATTCTATTGTATCCAAATGTATTATAAAGAATTTCCCTGACCCTAAATATTTTTTGTTACTTTTATTAATAATAATTTAAGATTTTAAACACGGAATTAGTCGCAATTACAAGGGGTGGTGAAACGGCCCTGTTGTTTTCATATGCGGTATAAAGTATAATTTAATGTGAAATGTATAAGAAACCATAAGTGTTTATATGTCAGTTTCAAGGATGTGTGCTATGATCTCATATCAACTGGTTCATAAATAATATTTTTGTCGTATGGCTAATCAGGTTATAGAGTTTGTTAATTATATCTCCAAACATCTGGCGTTATAAACGAGTTTAATATCTTTCCCGTTTAATATAAGGAATGTAGCGTAACCATGTGTAAAGGTGTCAGATGTGCAGTGAATGTAATACCCACTTCATATTACATCCACTTCGTATATAGTCGGTCAATTAAGGACACGCGGACAGCCCTTCAACGATGTTGTGTCTTCTGGTACGGCTGACGAGATGAAGTCGTGTTGTAATATATCATACCACGCATCAAATACCAGCTTATGTCCGGGAATGCGAACGTCGGTGGAGACGAATGTGGAAGAAAATCAGCATGGAATGTGTGTTTCAACAGGGTGTTTTTTAGACCACTTTTTGCTGCGCAAAATAGACAACGCTTTGTTTAAGCTTGCGCGGCCCGCAATCTGACGGATTATGTGGTATTTGTGCATTTGATGGTGTGTTTGGACACCCTGATTGCACCCACTGTTTTTGTGACGGAGCAGATTTTGTGCGTTTTTTGTGCAGTGGAATTTACTGTGATGTTTTTGGAATTCAATGCTTTGATTGGACGGCGCCTGTCAATCAACTGGGGATGAGTTGTATGTTTCAGGTTAGTTAAACACATGGAGGATTGAAGCCAGGAATAGATTTCGTTATCGCCTGATCCATTATTCTAATCTAGTTATACATTGTATATAGTTGATACACGTGTATTGCCTAGTAATTTCACTTATATTCTCTCTGTATTGACGTCATTTGATTCTGGTGGCTGCGGGGTAGCCTAGTGGTTACAGCATACCCTAGTCTCACATGGGTATGATGTGTTAAGCCCTTTTCTGGCGCGGCGTAAAACCATACTCACTCACTCATGTGTTTCTCAACAACTAGACCTCACCAATTCCAATGCCTTAGTTTGTTTCAAGTCATTCTAAATCCATTTTTAGCTAAATTCACATTTACCTTATACAGTGAAAACTCGTTAGTCCGGACCCTGATAATCTGGACACAGTCCCGGCGATGTTACTCATATGGTTCGTTGATCAAGTATTTCATGAATCCGGACGATATGCCGTCCGGATTGACGAGGCTTCTATGAAACATGACACTTATCATATCGTGTAAACCTGGACTACAAATGGTCAAAACTTTAGGGAGCATTGTCCAGGAAATGGTAATACATCATCTTTTTTAAACCATGGCTGTTTCATTAGCGGTACATTTGCGGGGCCTGTCCAGTTCTGCTATTTGTATCTATAATGAGTTGTTTATGTGATGTGATAGTCACTGTGGTGTAGTTTATACTTTATGTGATGTGATGTGATGTGATGAGTAGTTTATAGATGCCATAGTGGTGTGTCCGATGACAAGGCTCGTGCTGTCCCAGGTTTTATTAACGTCTTTCAAACAACACTTTGATTGTCATCAACCCTAATTGTATGATGTAAACCAATCTAATACTTAATGGTTACCCTATATTCACAATGACAATGTCTCAATTTGTCACCAGTTACACCATCTACCGACACGGCGAATGGGTGCCAAGCCGGGGAACGTCCCTCTTTAAAATAACATGATCTTATGAACGCGTCCTTCAGTTAATATGTACACCAGTATTTGTTGGCGTAATTGTTTACTGAGAGGTAATCAGATCAATACAGAGTCTCCGCTTCACAACAGCTGTCTAAAGCACCAAACACCGCCTAACTTATTTGATATAATTATACGCTTGATATTGAATGACGCTTCACGCGATTAATGCACAACTACACAACGAACACGTGATTGAAGCGGACGGTAAATCCCAATAGTAATACCCTTCTCCGTTTATCCCAGTATTTGATTATGTTCGAGATATTAACCTGAATGCAGTGTTCGAAATAAGCGCCTGTCCGTAGGCCCGTGGCAGGTAGAACTTGAGTCGGGTCCGTAGTTTTAAAGTTGTATGGGTTCTTATGGCCTACAGTAAATGTATGTGTCGATTTATTTTTTACAATACACAAAAGTTGTTTTTTTCTTAAATGAGGGCCAGGGGAAAGTTGGTCAGGGCTTGCATCTTTTATTGTCTGTGGGTCACGATAGCAGCCTCGCATTTTTAAAATTTCAAACATTGCTGAGGCTTAACGAGCCAAGGCTCGCTAAATACAATGTTCATTCCTAATACAGGATATTTACCATCCCCAAACACACTCGCGTGATAACCTCTATATGACCGTCAGTGAAGACATGTCGTGATATAACTGAACCACATGGGATATATATAGATATAACGTCAGTGTAGATATGCCATTATATAACTGAAACACATGGGATATATAGAGATATAACCGTCAGTGTAGACATGTCGTGATATAACTGAACCACATAGGATATATAGAGATATAACGTCAGTGTAGACATGTCGTGATATAACTGAACCACATGGGATATATAGAGATATAACGTCAGTGTAGACATGTCGTGATATAACTGAACCACATGTGATATATAGAGATATAACGTCAGTGTAGACATGCCGTGATATAACTGAACCACATGGGATATCCAGAGATATAACGTCAGTGTAGACATGTCGTGATATAACTGAACTACATGGGATAGCCAGAGATATAACGTCAGTGTAGACATGCCGTCATATAACTGAACCACATGGGATATATAGAGATATAACGTCAGTGTAGACATGTCGTGATATAACTGAACTACATGGGATAGCCAGAGATATAACGTCAGTGTAGACATGCCGTCATATAACTGAACCACATGGGATGTATAGAGATATAACGTCAGTGTAAACATGTCGTGATATAACTGAACCACATGGGATATATAGAGATATAACGTCAGTGTAGACATGCCGTGATATAACTGAACCACATGGGATATATAGAGATATAACGTCAGTGTAGACATGCCGTGATATAACTGAACCACATTTGATATACAGAGATATAACGTCAGTGTAGACATGCCGTGATATAACTGAACCACATGGGATATATAGAGATATAACGTCAGTGTGGACATGCCGTGATATAACTGAACCCCATGTGATATATAAAGATATAACGTCAGTGTAGACATGTCGTGATATAACTGAACCACATAGGATATATAGAGATATAACGTCAGTGTAGACATGCCGTGATATAACTGAACCACATGGGATATATAAAGATATAACGTCAGTGTAGACATGCCGTGATATAACTGAACCACATGGGATATCCAGAGATATAACGTCAGTGTAGACATGCCGTGATATAACTGAACCACATGGGATATACAGAGATATAACGCCAGTGTAGACATGCCGTGATATAACTGAACCACATGGGATATCCAGAGATATAACGTCAATGTAGTCATGTCGTGATATAACTGAACTACATGGGATATCCAGAGATATAACCGTCAGTGTAGAAATTAAACACGACACTAATCACTTATAACTGATGCGATATCTTCCCATGGAATAGTTTGACCCGATAAGTTAAATTACCAACATCAAAGCTGGTAGAGAATTTACGACGAAGATGCAGGCGTCCTAATGATGTCCCAGCGCTGCTGCTAATTATAATACCAGTCAATTTATCAGAGACGTCGTTGACATTAATGCTTCATGTCATAGATGTTTATAAATAACTCACCGGAGGCGGAGTAATTCAACCCTCATTATAACGCTCCCCGGCGGCTTCATTGGCTTTCCGTTTAATTTTAGTGCACTTTAAGTCGTCGTTTGTCAGCGCTGAGTTGACATAAGAAAACGCCTTACTTCTGAAGGACTATTGATTATGTGGATACCTCGTCCGTTTTGATGACGAAATGGGTGACATTGTTTTTTATTTTATGTCTTTAAGGCGACAATTTAAAAAAATAAAATAACGTCCTATGTTTAGTTTGCAATATTTAAAGCTGGCGTTGTCAAATCTACTTTTTTCATGGATGTAATATAAGTATACTGTCAGGATATGTTTCCTCCTTAATCAAAAACAAATAGTTCCTTTCATATTTTCATTTTTAAATTTGAGTATGGTTGAATGTTCGTGATGTTGTTTAACTCCGTTGCTAGGTTACATGATTATAACATCGCCTTGCCGCATTGATGACATTGTCTCGGCCGATTCCCGTGGTATGAAGCAATATGACGTTGAACTTCATTACATCAAAGTCAATGTACACTACTCCAAATAAATTCTTTCATATTACAATCGTAGGATCGTCATGGCGCGACACAGTTATCTATAGTATATATACAATCTATAAAGTTTCATCATGACATAGCAAGGGCCTACATTAAATATTCTAAGTGTGTTGATGTGCACGAGTGATGGTGTGTTGTTAGAGACGCTTTTATCGTCTCTCCCCACCAAAACACATAAACTGCCAGGCAAAATAAAGTATACACCCATGTTTCATGGTGACTGAAAATGAAACAAGGTGAGGTGAAATTGGGTTTAACGTCGCGTCCAAGATTATTGCACTTATATAGCGACGTGCATGCACGTGTGTGTGTGGCTGCTTGTACTAGTCCGCGGACTGATGCCGATTTATAGTGCTAGCTCACTGAGATACCATGTCGCAGTTTAACATGAATACCCCACTCAGACACAGTATACTGACTCCGAGCCGACCAGTCCTTGTTTTAGCCCCTTAATGCCGAGCGCCAGACAGGGTAACAACAAGTACCATCTTTTAACGTCTTTTGGTATGACGCGGCCGGGGATCGAACCCCGGACCTTCCGCTCTCCGGGCGGACGCTCTACCACTAGACCACGGAGGCGGCACGAAAATGAAACAAACAAGAAGTGGTAATTCGATGGTTATGTTTAGGATACGGGTATTAGAGTTGTATTTTGGACCTTAGGTTGTAGTATTTTGAGACTGTTTTCAGCCAAGTGACGTTTTGACAACGCTTGTATATTTTTTGGCCAAGCGTATACTTTCAAGTGTATTTTATCAAGTGTATACTTTCTTTGGCCTGGCAGTAAAAAAAATCACCAGCCAAACTTATGGCTGGTCAGTGTTGTTTTTCCTTACGAAGATGCACAATTTCCCGACAGCAGCTGTGGTTATTAATCGCCCAGCAGGATAGAGACTTAAAAGCTTATTGACCCCCAATATTATTACTGGCCCAGGGATAACAGACGGGTAGCCATTTCAAACGTTGATGTTGTGACGCTGGAAGGTGCCACGAACCATGTTTAAATGTGTTCTGTAAGGAACGCATCATAGGCGGTATTAGCCTCGAGTGCCGCTTTAACTTGCCCAATTAGTGACAGACTCAAATAACACACGACCAATCTCACACCGACACAGCCACCGACAACACACTACATCCCCGCTCCACAACAGCACCTTAGCGACAGAACGTCACTCCCAGCCCTGTAGGTATCGCCTCCATGATAACGCTTCCCCATAACCGGTGACACTGACGCTCTCAACCCATTAGTTTGTGGGACTATCTATGCGCCTGATTACCGCCACACTGCGGAAGGATACACTGTCAGAGTGGCTAATCGGCGGATATTGGGCTGGATCGTGGGTGTGATGGATGGGAGGGGTCAAGGTGAAATGATCACTTTTTGGATGAAGACTTAGAAGAGGTAAATTATAGATTGACATCTTTATTGATGGTACGTTTGAAGGATCTACCGATTGCATGTACCTGGTTGTGAATTACTTTAGAGGGGCGGTCGGGTAGCCTAGTGGTTAAAGCGTTCGCTCGTCACGCCTAAGACCCGGGTTCGATTCCCGACATGTGTGAAGCCCATTCCTGGTGTCCCCCGCCGTGATATTGCTGGAATATTGCTAAAAGCGGCGTAAAACCAAAACTCACTCACTCACTTCAGAATAGTCAAGGGTATTTTTAGCAATAGTTTACTTTAAGTACGGATCTGATAAGGTACGATGTATTACAATATGTACCTACTCAAATGAACCGGGTTAGAATAGATCCCCAGCAACCCATGCTGGTCGTAAGAGGCGACCAATCGGATCCGGTGGTCAAGGCTCGATGACTTGGTTGATTGCATGTCATGGTGCCCCGACGACGTTGATCGTTGCTCACAATGTCAATCACTGGATTGTCTGGTCCAAACTCGATTATTTACAGTAATATATCTGGAATATTGTTTGGACCTATTCTAATCTGGAATCAACCCGGGATCAGTGGAAGGATGGGTTTTCTGTGTTAAAACCAAACCTAAGGCTGAAGAGTTGGTATTTTAATGGCATTGAGGTGAGGAGACTGTTCCATGCTGGTTTTGCATTTAATGCAGTTAATGTCTAATAAACGTTGTTTTGTATATTAAAATAACGAATCAGGGTGCCGTTGTACAAAACAACCTAAGCGCTACGACTGTCGTCTATGTTAAGATATGGGAGATACGACCACCTTAGCGCTAATGTCGCTTCGTACAACGGCACCCTGGCTTACAACGAACTAAATTTAGTTCCAACGTATCTTACCTCCATTCTATTATAACGTATATATAATACTCTGGATAATCGGGGATGCAAGTTGTATTATAGTCACCCAGTCACTTGAATAAACTAAAAAGTAAATCTAACTTAAGTCTAGAATAATTTGTCATGTCTAGATTGCCTCAGCTCCTGAAATTAAGCATTGTTCTGGACTCCATTTGGATTTTAGCTTTTATTTTGTTTATATTTTTAAATACGATAACTTTATTTCGGCGACTGAATGTCAGTCTAGTGCTACTGCTTCTAATTCGCTCTTCGCGAATTTGAGGACAATTTAAGGGAACGCCAGTGATAAAAGAGTCACCTCGACCCGCATTCAGGAAAGGTTTGATTCTATTTCCCTCGAAGTAGGAGACCAACCTGTACTTATTAGTCCGGACATAAGACCGCTGATTAATGAACCGGTAACTTTTCCCTACACTTGTGAAGCTGTTGATAAATGAAGCACTTAATTGAACGTGACAAGTTGCGTCAGCGCATTTATGTCTGATCACCGGTTCTGCTACCACTACGGATTTTTCTTCTAACCACGTGTTTCAGAACAACGGCTATGTAATAATAATGTGTATCAGCTGTGCAGCCACCCTGACACTGCGGCCTAGTGGTCAAAGGGCGTATGGGCGATTGGTTAGCCTAATGGTCAAAGCGTTCGCTCTTCACGCCGAAGCCCCGGGTTCGATTGCCGAAATGGGTTCAATGAGTGAAGCGCATTTCTGGTGTCCCCCGCCGTGATATATTGCTGGAATATTTCTAAAAGCGGCGTAAAACCATACTCACTCACTAAGGCCGTGAGGTACGCCATGCAGAGTTACGTCCCCTACCTGTGTAAGGATTCACTGGTCAAGCGTTCGAATCCAAGAATCTTCCTTGTGCTGATCATATTGTGCTGGTCGGTTTCACCAATGTATTTCACGTCTACGCATGCGCCAGGTGTTTGCTTTACCCTACATTCCTAACGACAAACTGGTGGCCGAGTGGTTTAATGCTTGCGAAGCTACGTGTGTTTGGATCCCGGAATCGCTTACTTGGGCTGTCAACACCGTATTTATGCCCGTTGGTTTCACGAAAATGGTAAACATACACATCTGCTTCACTTTGGCCTTTCATCCAATATTTGGCTGGCACACGTGATCAAACTGACTCAGAAATGCTGTTCAAAGCGGCGTCGTGCCCCAAGGACTCTCTGAAATTGTAGGAATGGCGAAAGCACGTTGCTTCATGGGAGATAAAAAAGAGAATCCCTTTGTCCTGCACTCTGTGGGAATGTGTCTACAGTTGCCTGGGATGCAGTGCTGAGTGGTACAATGGCAACAAATGACTTCGTACCCGGAGCGTGGCCCCAGGCATGCGCAGTTTGCAAACCATTGTACACTGGAGCTCAAAAACAGCAGCCTCACCACAAAGACACAAACTACACTGTTGTGACGTGTTGTTGTTGTTGTTGTGCTACAGTTGTCCTTCACAATAAAACAGCAATATATCAACTTTTGGTCCTGAAAACAAATCACATTTTAATCTATATATCTATATCATCCCTGTAGATTTGCGAGCCAGCATGGCGTTATCCAGCTATACCACACACGCTGGCACATCGTGAACTACCTGCTTTAAGGCCACAAATAATAGTAGGAGGTGAGGTGAAATTGGGTTTAACGTCGCGTCCAAGATTATTGCACTTATATAGCGACGTGCATGCACGTGTGTGTGTGTGTGTGTAGTTGCTTGTACTAGTCCGGACTGATGCCGATTTATAGTGCTAGCCCACTGAGATACCATGCCGCAGTTTAACATGAATACCTCACTGAGACACAGTATACTGACTCCGAGCCGACCAGTCCTTGTTTTAGACCCTTAATGCCGAGCGTCAGACAGGGTAACAACAAGTACCATCTTTTAACGTCTTTTGGTATGACGCGGCCGGGGATCTAACCCCGGACCTCCCGCTCTCCGGGCTGACGCTCTACCACTAGACCACGGAGGCGGTCAATAATAATAGTAGGAACTAACGCTACCTTAATATACTGGTACATATATTTACACACAAACACACACACATCGCTTTCAAGATTATTTCACTTGCATAACGACGTGCATGAACGTGTGTGTAGGTCTCCTTGTCCGCTTGTACTAGTCCGGACTGATCCTGTTTTATAGAGCTATTCCAGTGAGGTACCATGCCACAGTTTAACATGAACACCCACTCAGACACAGTTTACTGACTGTGTGCCGAACAGTCCTTGTTTTAGCCTTTTATACCGAGCGACAGGCAGGGAAACAACAAGAACCATCTTCAGACGTGTTTTGGTATGACGCGGCCAGGGATCGAACCAACGACCTTCCACTCTCACCGGAAATTGGCTTCACTTATTATACCCATGTGACCAATAGAAATGGATCTTCATTCGGCTTGCTAGGCATATGCACCTGCAGTTTAATACCACCCATTCCTTATTTTTGTTCACCCGTGCAGATCCGGGCTAGAATAATTCTTCAGAAACCCATGGTTGTTGTAAGAGGCCACGATGCTTGTCGTAAGAGGCCACGATGCTTGTCGTAAGTGTCGACCAACGGGATCGGGTGGTCAGGTTCGCTGACTTGGTTCATGCATGTTATCGTATCCAAATTGTGTAGAACGATGCTCATGATGTCAAGCACTGGTTGTCTGGTCCAGACTTGATTATTTAAAGACCTCCGTCATATAGCTTGACTATTGCTGAGTGTGGTGTTAAACAACAAACGAACGAACAAATTCCTTATTTTAATATAGCCTTCAAATAACTTACATGTGTATTTATATATACGTTTGACATTGTTTGACAAATGTCAAAGAAGCAGAGAACAGCTATAAATCCATGGTATGATTTCGGTTTTGGTGTTTCAAAATGTGTATGACACTTTGTCGACAAAACGAAAAATGTTTAATCAGAAACTTACTATTATTCTTTTTAATTTTGTATGGAAATAATTTTAAGGTAAGCCATGATTTAGGTATGTTTTCCGTTTATTTAACACGAGAAGAGAATTTGCTTTTGCCCCAAACATTTTCCGAAATGTTGTTAATTAAATATCTAAAGGTAGTAATTAATTTCTAATCGTATTATTTTCTTGGTAATAATTTTCTATTTTAAAACTATTCCCACGTACAAATAATACATTTGCTGTAGCCTAAGCCTTTTCAGCGCCAGCTGTGATTCTGCATTATCGAAAATCACAGCTTTCTCGAAACCTGATGATCCTCCACCTGTCCAGGTGTGTCGCTGATAGTGTTCACGTCAATGTTTGCCGCGTGTATATACATATAGTTTGTCAGTAGACGAGGGCCGTGTCATAACGCCCATGTAGCTGTGTGGGCAACACTGGCACTGAAGCTGTAGAGCGTACCTGGTCGTATATGCCCTTGGATACAATGGCTGATATTGATGAGGTAATGTTTGTATACAGTGAAACCTCGTTAATCCGGACGGCACCGTTCCCGCTGAAACGGTCCGGATTAGCAAATTTCCGGATTAACGAATCATATATGGTCCGCGCGTATGGTTCCATGCAGTATTACCTGGAAGGTGGGGTTTCCGGAATAGCCGTGTTCAGATTAATGAGGTTTCACTGTACATCATGAACATGTATGTCAAAAGTAAAAGATCGTGATTCTAATTTCTAATCAACCATTAATTGTTTCAAAACAGTTTCGTAAGAAAAGACTTGTTTCGCTTAGTGACTGTTTCGTCAATAGGGCGGCGATAGTGAAGGGGAAACAAAGAAAAGACTTGTTTCACTTAGTGACAGTTTCGTCAATAGGGCGGCGATAGTGAAGGGGAAACTAAGAAAAGACTTGTTTCACTTAGTGACAGTTTCGTCAATAGGGCGGCGATAGTGAAGGGGAAACTAAGAAAAGACCTGTTTCACTTAGTAAGAGTTTCGTAATTAGGGTGGCGATAGTGAAGGGGAAACTAAGAAAAGACTTGTTTCACTTAGTGACAGTTTCGTCAATAGGGCGGCGATAGTGAAGGGGAAACTAAGAAAAGACCTGTTTCACTTAGTAAGAGTTTCGTAATTAGGGTGGCGATAGTGAAGGGGAAACTAAGAAAAGACTTGTTTCACTTAGTGACAGTTTCGTCAATAGGGCGGCGATAGTGAAGGGGAAACTAAGAAAAGACCTGTTTCACTTAGTAAGAGTTTCGTAATTAGGGTGGCGATAGTGAAGGGGAAACTAAGAAAAGACTTGTTTCACTTAGTAACAGTTTCGTCAATAGGGCGGCGATAGTGAAGGGGAAACTAAGAAAAGATTTGTTTCACTTAGTGACAGTTTCGTCAATAGGGCGGCGATAGTGAAGGGGAAACTAAGAAGAGAACTATTTCACTTGGTAACAGTTTCGTGATTAGGTGGACGAAGGTGAAGGGGAAAAAATTGTTTCACTTAGTGACAGTTTCGTAATTAGGGCGACGGTAGCGAAGGTGAAAAGAAAAGAAAAAAAGAATTGTTTTAACTAAGTGACGGTTTTCAATTCACAAATAAGAAGCTAAATCACAAAAGTATGTTTTTCCACCCATCGAATTGCAAGTTCATACTCAAAGCTGTATAACTGGACACATGGGTAGATCGGCGACACTGTTACAGAGGAATTGGTTCTTTTTTTCCTTATAAGAGGAGGGTCTTGAGAAGATGAACCATTAAGGACCACCTTACCGTTATCACCAAAATGTCAATCACTCCTCCCAACACTTGATGGAAATCCTCCCAAAACTTGATGGAAATAAGTCATTAGAATATTACTTTCATATCTTATCTACTAGTGTCATGCATCTAAAAATAAATAAAAATAAATAAATAAAAGCTCTTCAAACCTAATCACTCACTAATACTCATCAACTGTCCGTTACGATAAACATGCTTTAAATCAGTGTTCGAAATACCTGCCTGCCCGACCGTCCGAGACGGGTTGATTTCAACTCGGGCTGCCAGATTTTCAAATCCCCCTGCCCGACGGTCGGGTTATATTTCATTTGTGACAATATTCTAAATATTTCCCGATGATAATCATTATTTCACATGTAAAGATGAATGATAAAATGTAACCAAAAAGAAATCCCGTTAGCTTATCCTGAGAAACATATGATTATAGTGGGCAGGCAGGTTTTGGTCAGGGCTGGCAAGTATTTCAGCTAGCCAGTCCTGTGGTCTGGCTGAAATTTTTGGGAGTTTCATACCCTGTTTAAGTATTATCAAATTAGGTAGTAATAACATCATATTGAGAAACCATTGTACCCCGCGTTACGAACCATCCGTTACTGATATGAACCCTTGTCCTGGCATCGTCATGGCAACCCGAGATATCACCCGGATCCGGTCGCGGTGTGCTCTTTATCTAATAAAGTATATTTTAAATGCGACAACTGTTTTGGAAAAATACATTGTTGACCTTGCATTCGAAAAAGGCCCAACGTCGTCGAGCTGTGTTGGTCGTGGTTACTATTATTCAGCATATCACGAACACGGTTCATTTCCTGAAAGGTTTTCCCACTCCACTCCCAACAATGGTCATGTGAGTCTAACTTGTAATTGTCCCAGCTGAAACCTTCCCCATCGGCTATTCTCAGCTATAGCCTTAGAACACAATACAAGTGTTTCACAAGTACACATTGTTGGGGTGCATGAAGTCAAAACGTCATCTGAATGCCCCATTCAGTGGCAGCCAGTTCCGTGTCGAGTTGACAAAGATATTGCGGAGAGTTGTGAAACAACTGAATGATTGTTTTCCTGGTTAAACGCCGTTATTTCATGCAAACTATAAACTCGCCTAACGTCATACTACTTTTGTATTATGACTTTTTATATATGTTGGCAGTTTATTCGTTTCTGCTCCCGTCATCGCGGTTAAAGGGGAGCTACTTTCAGACAAATCAGCAGTCCTAGCAAGTTTGATTCAAGTCTTCAAAACTCCAATGTTGTAATATTTAACCTGATACTAACAGATAAATTGATTGCCCGGATTACAAAGAAACAATGAAAGAGAGGACAGCATCTTTATATTTGTACTGTGAAGCCCCTATAATCCGGAAAGCCAATTAATCAGAAACCTCGTTAACCCGGAAACCCCGCTAATCCAGAAAAAAACCCAGTTAACCCGGAAATCGCGTTAATCCGAAGACCCCGATAATCCAGAAAACCCGTTAATACGGTAGCCCGTTTACTGTTGGAACTCAATACCCGGGAGACTTCCCTGGGACTGGTACCGTCCGGATTAGCGAGGGTATTTCTCCTGATTAATAATGTCTATCAGCGTAAAACACGATCTAATGCAGACTATTACCCTCTCTATCCAATCTACTCGGGAATAATCGAGGGGACTGTTACATTAACACAGTTCTTTTCACTCACTCAATACCTGTTTACTGGTATCTGTATGGGATTTACGAGAAGTAGGAGCTGATTGGCACTAGCATCTCGAGTACTCAGTGTGAGTGGTGACGGAGTGACTGATTCACTTGTCAGCTGTGTTTTGATTGGGCAACTCGGATACCCGTGCAGCCATGTTGCTTGGATATTGTTGTCCTTGAAACTGTGCATGATTTAGTGTATTCGAAGTACTTAACGCACTCCACACTATGTAAACGCACGCACGCACGCACGCACGCACGCACGCACTCACACACCTATCTCGTTACAGTTCCGAAATTGCAGGGGCGGTCGGGTAGCCTAATGGTTAAAGCGTTCGCTCGTCACGCCGAAGACCCGGGTTCGATTCCCTACATGGGTACAATGTGTGAAGCCCATTTCTGGTGTCCCCCGCCGTGATAGTGCTTGAATATTGCTAAAAGCGGGGTCAAACCATACTCACTCACTCCGAAATCCCACCGCAGATTTGACACGGTTCTCTTGCGGAATTAACGCAGTAAGTTTGCGGAAATAAATCGGAAAGTTTGCGGAATTACCGCTGTTGAATCTCTAAAGTTTTGCTAACAATTACGCAAACATGAGGTATTAACTTTTGAGCAGTTGTATGTTTTACTTATTCACAATTAGAATGACGTCGAATGATGTCTGAAATACGCAATACACACGTGTCAGTTTGATGAACTTTGGCAGACATGAACGTGTCATTGTGACACACCTGGATACGCTTCATATATATGGCCATGACAGATTAACTACTGTCATCTGAAAAATTCGGGTGTTCTTTAACTTCTTTTTAGTAGTATGCGTGATTAGCAGTATATGGCACATGAAGAATGTATTACTGAAGCACCCGGGAATAAAAAATCTGATAGATATTAAATATTTAACAGCTCGCTCCACCGCCAGGAAACAATTATGCTGACTCTTTTAGCAGCAGAAGCTCCCCTGTCACTGATACATGGAATATTGCTGACTCGGCGAAAACAACAATCACTCACTCACTCACCACCTCCTCTGGGACATAACTTATTTACAGCTAATCTGGGGTACCCCGATAATGGGTCGTCTGCTATACAAGTAACATTATATTTGTAGAGATGACACAGACGAAATAGTTCCAAAGCGACTACAATAAACCTTTGTCATTTTTCGATAGATATCAACGACAATGACAATATTTACCATTGTTAAATGTTGCAGTTGGAAATGTTTGTCAAAGTGTAGGTTTCTAGCTCAACATGTATTAATGCGCACGTAGCTTTTGAGTGTCGTCTGCTCCCAGACTCCGCGACTGGTCGATAGTTGCAGAGTCGGGCGGTGTCTCCAACAGCGTGGCTCTCTGTCTAACATAGCGTCGAGACTACTGAGCAATATCAGCTTTTCATCTTATAAATCTGGAATTACATGTCCTGAAGGCACAGAAAGGATATGAAGACAGTGCCCAGTCGCTAAAGTAACCGACGACATAATGGCCAAGCTCTTAGCAGGGTAGTGACACTCGCTCCACATTGACCGCTACACGGACTGGTCGAAAATCGCTGTTCGGAGATTCCAGTCGAGGTAAATTTTTCGTCCTTTTGGTTTTGCTAAACTACCTAGATCTAATGGAATAAGTGTTTTGACGGTTAGGTACCCAACGGGACTAACCATTCCGAATCTCAAGGGATCTTTCACCGCAGTACATCATCACACTTGTGCAATAGACAATTTTAGAACCTTTTCGCTACAAAATATAACAAAACGTTCCCCCCTTGGTAATAACTAAGGTGAACAAAAGTTAATATTTCCATCACGTTCTCAGATGAATCTATTGGACTCGTGATCGCAGACCGGTGTCTGCAAGGTTAGCAACTACCGTTAAGTAATGCATCAAGTCAAGGACTAACCTCAAGAGACGTCCTAACTTCAAGGAACGTCTCGTTGTGGCAGTACGCCATGGTCACAATGTGACTTTCTGTCATCATTCCTCCCCTAGAATAAATAGAGAACCACACTGGGGATTGATCTGCTTTCATATTAGATCCAAGCGTTCCCTGGGATCCTATCTGTTTTGCACAGCAATATTACTCAACAAGAAAATGAGTTATGTGTCGTTTCGTATATCCGCCTGATCTGATGTGAGTTGAGTTGAGTTTTACGCCGCTATTCCATCAATATTACGACAAAAACTACCAGAAATGGGCGATCTGCCCAGGAGGAACTAGGTAGATGTGATCCGGTATTCACTGGTCGTGGATTATTAACATTAATTCATCATCGAAATTAGTTATCAGTACAGATGTACTGACACTGGCTCTGGGAAGGGCTTGCGTGTTTATTGGTGAGTTAGCAATATTTCTGTGACCTACAACCGGAGTGTTCTCGAACCAAGACTATCATTCTCTCGAAAATGTTTTGACCTTTTCCTCCCTTGAAATCATAACATTTGTTTTTATTAAATTTGATAACACGTCTCTTTGTTATTTGATACAGTTCCTCAGATGAGTAGGTGGGCCATTTTTATTTACCGTTCGGAGGATTTCAGTGTTGAAATTTGGGTACATCGTATATGAGAACAACTCTTGGTGTTCCGCCGCGATATTGCTGGACTAGCCCTGCTCCATAATGCGTCACCATGTGTGACATCCGGGTCACAAAAGTCCCAAGTATTCCCTGGTCGGCGACTAAAATGGGGTTGGTTCGTCAATGTACGTGACTGTTTATTGTGCTTCCTCAAAATACCGACCCAACCCCCCTCCATAGTCTAGTGGATAGAGCGTCTGCCAGTAGAGCGGAAGGGGCGGTCGGGTAGCCTAGTGGTTAAAGCGTTCGCTCGTCACGCCGAAGACCTGGGTTCGAATCTCGACATGGGTACAATGTGTGAAGCCCATTTCTGGTGTCCCCCGCCGTGATATTGCTGGAATATTGCTAAAAGCGGCGTAAAACCAAACACACTCACTCACTCAGTAGAGCGGAAGATCGGAGGTTCCATCCCCTGAACATTTCGTACTTAAACACGTTAAACATATACTTGTTGTTGCCCTGCCTGCTGTTCGGCATTAAGGAAAAAAACAACAAGGACTGGCCTTACGGGGTCAGTATACTGTGTCAGGCGTATAAAGGCGTCCCTGATGTAGCTGGAATGTTGCGACCTTGATGTAAAACAACAACAAATGAAACAAAACATAATGATTCATAAAGCCATTCCCACTCAGTTGTGAAATTATTCATTGGTAAAATAATTATGTATGGTGGAAACAAACATTTGACGAATCTGTGTTAAATATATATACACACTTCATGTTTCTTGTGAGGAAACAGTTTTTTCTGGGTTTGTCAGTGTAGATATCTGTATATATGACAACCATTTTGATAATTCATGGCCAACCCTCCCGTGTAATATACCCAACGCTTCAGTTACACCAAGGCCCCGTTTCACTAATGACAACAGCACTACGGCAGTCGTATGTCTGTAACACGGGTACTTGGGTCTAAATGGTTTCGGGGCGGTCGGGTAGCCAAGTGGTTAAAGCGTTCGCTCGTCACGTCGAAGACCAGGGTTCGATTCCCTACATGGGTACAATGTGTGGAGCCCATTACTGGTGTCCCCCGCCGTGATATTGCTGGAATATTGCTAAAAGCGGCGTAAAACAATACTCACTCACTCACTCACTCACTTAATGGTTTCAATATACAGACAGCGTAGTGACTGTGGCCTTCCGTGCTCTTGGCACGTCTTTGGAAACGTCATCCAGATGAATTCTACCTCAGCCTGCTTGAACCAATTTTGAGAAAAAGAATTTAATGAAAGAGGTCTTGATGTGTTTTCTTGACGAAGAGTCTAATGTCTGAAGTTTGTTTGTTGTTAAACGTTCCTCTCAGCAATATTTCAGCTATATCACTGTGGTCTGTAGGTAATCGAGTCTGTACCAGACAATCCAGTGATCTACGTCAAGAGTATAAATCCACGCAAATGGGATATGACGCCATACATCAACCAGGTCAGCGATCCCGACCACCCGCCTCTTACCACACGACAAGCATTGGTTGCTGAAGACCAATTCTAAACCGGATCTTCACGGGTCACAGATACAGAACATACCAGAACAATTTTGTCCATGTGTTTCTGTTCCTGGCTCTGGTAGACATTTGCGGGACTGTGAATCCAGATACTTTAAATATATTCTGCCTAAATGACTCTTATTGAATTCACAATGCTGCATTTCCTAACAGCGGAATACATCGTGTCGCAGGATGTGACCAAATAGAACACCATGTGACCACCCCGTCAGCCCCACGTGAACCTCAAACCACGCCCTGCTCTATTTTGGCCATCCCCTAGGGCCCTAATGATCCATCTCCAGATCAATAGCTGTTATTCACTCTCTGTTGTGTAAATACTGATACGGGACCACATCGGTATTTATCCTCGTTATATTAGAAGGCTGGTTCGCTATAATTAATTGGGATTTCATTGCTTAGTTAGTTTGTCCCGGCATGGAAATGTGATTAGACCATATTTTCGCCATGGTCCTGGTGATACTGTTGAAAGCCTTTGTGCCATATTCTGCATGAAGACGGAAATATCTCTCGGCCCATTTACAGTCAGAGGGAAACCTGAGCATTACAACCCACTTGGGGATTGATTTAAGGTTACGCGATAGTAAAACATGGCTCTTGAAGGAACAATCGTGTAACCATATAAATAACGTCAAGGTTTTTGCGATCTTACGTCAAATTAAATATTTCCATTTCAATATTTAGTTTTAGTGAGAGAGCGATAGTAAAACAAGGCACCTCTAACATTATAAATGTCGCCAAGAGAGAGTTGTGTGCAAAGTGGATAAAGAAAAATATTCCAGTAATATCACGGCGTGTCAGATTAAAGTGACACAGGCCATAAACTCTCACCATTATGACGCGTATGGTGCTGACAAACCAGATCGCCTGTTTCACAAAGTGAATATAGCTCTAAGATGATCGCAACTCCCATACTTTAATGTAGACGCACGACAGTCGAAGCGGTACGATGGCTTTGTGGAACAGGGCACAGAGCGAACTGTGGCGCGAATAAGGGACGCAACTCTGCACAGTGAATTGCGGTGCCTTCGCCCACTGAGCCAAGCTCATTAAAATCAGATCTACGTTCTCGCTACCGCTAAACATAGCGGTATCGAGAACTAACGTATTATTTTAATGAGATTGTCCACTGAACCAACCGTCCCCCAAATGTTTCGTTTCGTTGTGAAGTATTGGTCGCGTGACGCCAAATCCGTTGTATGTACGGGAGGGAATCTCAGTGGGTTTGAGATTGTGTTGGTCTTCGCTGCTCACTCTACCTTGTACGGCAGAAATCAATAGCTACACTGACTTTTTATTTCTAATTCCAGCAGTTAGTTAGTCTGGGCATGAAGTTTATTCAGGAATACCACACGTATCCTAGAATATCGTTTTACTGTGAATACATCGGAATCGTAGAACGGACTGCATTTAGCAGAAATTTCTTCTGAGTATAGATCGGAATCGTACAACGAAATCTGCTTTTAGCAGAGATTTCTTCTTTGTATACGTCAGAATACTCAGCTTTGAGCAGAGATTTCTTATGATTATGTAAATGGTTTTGTCACCAGTAAATAAATAATCCAAGAAATACTGACACCTCACTTCTTAATATAATAAACGATCCCTCCCGACCACTTAATTATAATGTAGTCATATGAAGTTTATTTTATATTTCCATATGAATACATTATTTAACTATACTTGGTATGTAACCAGTCACACGTACACCACTGAGCTTAACACATTAACAACAGATCAGCACTGTGTCACATTCCTGTCTTGTCGACAAGTGTTTAATTATGTATGCCGTGAAGGTTCCGGTTGCACTTGGCTGACATCAGGGTCTCGCGTCTTATCGCTTTGTAACCGGCATGCATCGCTTTGTCCTCGCACAATGCTAGATCTTTTTGGCTTTGTGGGAACGGTTTGTTCGCAATTCGTCGTGCAGAGTTACGTCCCTTAGGCGTACAGGAAACGTAAGGAGTGTAAGCATCTGAGATGCGTATCACACACGCAGTGATATAACTGAAATTTTGTCACAAATCGGCGATAACCAAACTCACTCTCTCAACACGTGAAAATCCGGTTTAGAATTGCTCTTCAGCAACCCGTGCTGAGGTGTAAGAGGCGACTAACGGGATCGGCTGTCAGGCTCGCTGACTTGGTTCATGTATGTCATCGTATCCCAATTGGCTAGATCGATGCTCATGATTTCAGTCACTGGTGTGTCTGGCCCAGTTTCGATTATACAGACCGACGTCATATAGCTGGACCATTGAGTGCGACGTTTAACAACAAACAAACAAACAAACAAAGAAACACTCAATCTTGTGTGTTTATGTTTAAGCATAACATAATTGTGTGTGTGGATTATCATTGTCCTGATTTAGAGTGGGCAATTCGCTATGCAGAGTTGCGCCCCTTGGCTACGCAAGAAACCTACGATTGTGGATCCGAATCCCGGTTCGCCCCGATTTTGTGTTCTAGGTTTGTTAGTACCATACCCGTGCTCGTGGGTTTCATAAAAGAGGTAAACGTCTGATACCTGCATCACTTCTGTCTTTCCTCCAACATTAAGCTGACACGCCGTCATATAGCTGGCACTATAGTTAAAACGGCGCTGAACACACTCAGTCACTCACTCACTCACCCACCGTCTGAGGCAACTCGACTCACTGGAGAGTGACAGGTGGAATGTATGGAGGGTTTTACCTCTTTGAACAATATATTTACAACTTTGATGAAACCTACCAGCACGAGTATGGTTTGGACAAACCAACGATAATGATCGAGAAGAGGCTAGGATTCACACACGACACACGGATTATAACGACCAAAGAACGCAAAATTGCACAGCGAATCACTTCACGCCACAAGGCCTCCAAGACAGGACTGTAAATTCGGAAATACCAATACAGGGGTTACAAACGGGGTCCACACAGGATTCGAACACAGGACAACCGAAGCATCACACCACTGTGCTATTCTACCTGTCCTTAAGTCCGGTGTGTCCTCCAGCACATACTGTATAAAAGCATGGAGAATATATAGTCTTTATATAGTTTCCCTGATAAAAGCAATGCTAAAACATGTGCTTGTTCGTCTTAACTACATTACTATTGAGACATCTCATCATTCCGACCCGACATCAGGGTTCCTACAACGTCAGGGAGTTTCTCGCCTCATGGAGACCGAGGTGCTACGCTTTGGTATGCCATCATGGCTCATTTTGTACCCCATCAATGACGTACTTTGATGTTTTTACTTCTCGTGGGACTTGTTCGTGGGAAACGATTGATTTTAGGTCCCTGTTCTGTGGTTTGTAGATTAAATTGACACTTGTTTCTTTAAAGTCAAGGCAGCGGACCATTCGCTCGTTTAAAGTCATCAATTTTAAAACAAGACCTATAACAGCCAGTACCCTGATTCGATCTTCTCTGAAATGACTTTCCGGAGTTTGCAATTGGTGTAAGACAAGGAGCCCTTCTGCAGCCGTTCTTTTTGATGAGTTTTTCAGTGGTACCGAGTCGGTTGATTCTGCTGACGTGGTAGATGTAGACGTGTTAAATGAACGCTATCTATATGAATTGGCCATTACGTACAATGTCTCATCAGTCGGACATCACTCCGCTAAGCCTTCATCGTATCGTGTCTAGTCTTGTCTAGTTCTAGTTCAGAGAGTGCAAGGTCGTTGTTGAACAAAGTAAGTCCCATGCTTAATATAGATATCACTGGGTTGTGTTATTTGAACTGTTTGCATTGCTGAATGATTTATCAGTAGCACAGTATAAATGAATGACATGATTCACCCGATTCGATGTCTCTTTCAAAACCTCTTCGGGGCGGTCGGGTAGCCTAGTGGTTAAAGCGTTCGCTCGTCACGCCGAACACCCGGGTTCGATTCCCTACACGGGTACAATGTGTGAAGCCCATTTCTGGTGTCCCCCGCCGCGATATTGCTGGAATATTGCTAAAAGCGGCGTAAAATCAAACTCACTCACTCACTCAAAACCTCCTCGCCTCAAATTATACCATGTGACCTGATTATGCCAGACAGTTTCAAGTTATCAGGACCGAAATAATCGTTTGAGTCATCATGTTCAGTGAATATAAAGTAGGTTACTTCCACAAGTTTTTATCAATAAATAATTTATACCGGCCTAAAGAGAGTACGGCGCACAGTGCAAATACAAGCGACTAAACACTGTCCATAGTCCCCTGTACGATTCGAAAAAAGGTTCGAGTCAAGTCAAGTTATTCTTAATTTCGAAACTTTACTAATTCCAATGACAGCGCCGTATGTTGACCTGACAAGGAAACCCAATAAACGTCATGACAGTGTGCACTTTAATCAGTGATAGCAAGCGCAGTTATGCAGAGTCTCTCTTTGACATTTTACAGGCAGCTGACAACTAGACTGGTTACTTGTATGCTGTGCGTAGATGAGATCAAGAGTCCGGGCGCCGCTCTCTCTTTAGTTAGGGTGATATGGTGCAACGTTCGGATGGTATGCAGGCCCGGGCAAAAGAAAGCATACACTTGAAAAGCGGATTTGATTTGGACTACAACGTAATGAAAACGCCAAAACTCTGCAAACTTAAGGTCCAAAACACTATGATACCCATATCAAATACATTAAGATTTAACAACCATTTCTTGTGTATAACATTCTTAGCCACCATCAAACATGGTTGTATTCTTTCGTTTGCCCGGGAGTATATTTCTTCATGTAATTCTAATATCTCGGTGACGCTGTTAACACGTGAGGCAGGGGCGGTGGAGTGGCCTAGTGGTTAAAGCGTTCGCTCGTCTCGCCGAAGGCCCGGGTTCGATTCCCATGACATTGGAACAATAAGTGAAGCCCAATTTTGTAAGTTCCAAACCTTGGATGGTGGGACGGTGATTTTTGTTATCGAGATTAGATATTTTTAAAGATACAGGTACAAAACGGATATGTTTATATTTAAAACTATATTTTTTGTGGCATGCAATTTCTTTTTTTAACAGTCTGAAGCATAATTATTATTTTCAAGAATTTTCGGGGACAAATTATTTTTTCGATAAGAATCCCAGCCCCGATTGTCCTGAGACGTTGACTAGTAATCGCTGCTTGTTTATATATGAGGACAGCGGGACATGCCGACAGTTCATATAACGTTCGTGTATATATATATCCACAAGTCGGTTGATGTTGAAATTAAATATTGTGTATGCTCCACAGTCGAGAACCCAAGCTAGGTCTATTCTTTGTCATTAACTCTATGGTGACAAATTGAGACTTTCTCTATGTAATATATTATGCTCATCATTAACTGCAAGATTGAAACACATCATAAACCTTTCGTTAGCATACAAACAAAGATGTGATTGGCGGATTTTAATATACTTTGCCGGGACCGCTAATTTGTCCAAGCCTTGTGCCCCTTTAAGTGTAGACAAGACACTGACCGTTTTAAGATCTCAATCGAAACTGACATAAATGTCTCCTCGAGAAGTACCCGGAAGGTGAGTGCCATCTGAGTGTTATATTATCTGTGTTGTCTACTCCGGCGGTTTTATAGTGTTCACACCTCTCATATAATGTGTAAGAGTCATCGACGATGGTTTGGTGTTGACCTTGACCTCCGCTTTCGCGATTTAAGCACCCCAGAGTATATAAACCGATCACCTCCTTCCATTCCATCCCTCCATCAGCTCTATACTCAACCCTTTCTGTTCTTTCAGCCTATACTCAAGTCATTCCAAGATTTGTTTGTCTATACACAACCCATTTTCCGTTCTTTCAGCCTATACGCGAGCCATTCTCAGCTATATTAGTCTGTACTCAACCCATTCTGTTCTTTTAGCCTATACTCAACCCATTCTCAGCCTTATTAATCTATTCTCAACCCATTCTCAATGCTATCATACTATACCCATCCCCTTTCTCAGCTCTATCAATCTATACTCACCCCCCTGTCAGTCCGAGCAGCCTATACTCATCCCCTTCTCAGTTCTATGGGTCTATACTCATCCCCTTCTCAGTTCTATGGGTCTATACTCATCCCCTTCTCAGTTCTATAGGTCTATACTCAACCCCTTCTCAATTCTATCAGCCTATACTCATCCCCTTTTCAATTCTATCAGCCTATACTCATCCCCTTCTCAATTCTATCAGCCTATACTCAGCCCCTTCTCAATTATATCAGCCTATATACATCCCTTTCTCAGTTCTATCAGCATATACTCAGCCCCTTCTCAGTTCTATCAGCCTATACTCAACCCCTTCTCACCTCTATCAGCCTATACTCACCCCATTCTCAGTTCTATCAGCCTATACTCACCCCATTCTCAGTTCTATCAGCCTATACTCACCCCATTCTCAGTTCTATCAGCCTATACTCAACCCCTTCTCAGTTCTATCAGCCTATACTCATCCCCTTCTCAGTTCTATCAGCCTATACTCACCCCATTCTCAGTTCTATCAGCCTATAATCAACCCATTCTCAACTCTATCAGCTTATACTCAACCCCTTCTCAGTTCTATCAGCCTATACTCATCCCCTTCTCAGTTCTATCAGCCTATACTCATCCCCTTCTCAGTTCTATCAGCCTATACTCACCCCATTCTCAGTTCTATCAGCCTATACTCACCCCATTCTCAGTTCTATCAGCCTATACTCACCCCATTCTCAGTTCTATCAGCCTATACTCACCCCATTCTTAGTTCTATCAGCCTATACTCACCCCATTCTCAGTTCTATCAGCCTATACTCATCCCCTTCTCAATTCTATCAGCCTATACTCACCCCATTCTCAGTTCTATCAGCCTATACTCACCCCATTCTCAGTTCTATCGGCCTATACTCACCCCATTCTCAGTTCTATCAGCCTATACTCACCCCATTCTCAGTTCTATCAGCCTATACTCATCCCCTTCTCAATTCTATCAGCCTATACTCACCCCATTCTCAGTTCTATCAGCCTATACTCACCCCATTCTCAGTTCTATCAGCCTATACCCATCACCTTCTCAATTCTATCAGCCTGTACTCATCTCCATCTCAATTCTATTGGCCTATACCCATCACCTTCTCAATTCTATCAGCCTGTACTCATCTTCTCAATTCTATTAGCCTATACTCAACCCATTCGCAGCTTCTGAAATTAAAAGACTTGAGGGTTATTTAATAATTTTAACCCCATGAAAAAAAGTAATTTTCCTTCAAATTGTATGTAGTGACCTCGGGGTACGCTTGGACTAGCTTGTGTCACTGTTATATCTGGTGATTTATGAGGTCATGTATACAAGGAATGACTCCTCTAGTTGTGTCGATGTTGGGTGACCAAAAGACATTCGAGATAATGGGAGTTTGTGGTTCGAGGAAATAACATAGATAGGTGCATGCGAGAAGACTGGACCAGTCACCTTTATATGGTATAATGTCTTTTCTGACAGTACATGAAACCGAAAACATAGAAATGACTAACTATTTATTTTTGAAATAAAACTATTGAATATCAAACACACAAAAGACGGAAATTGAAAGATAACTCTGATTTTTATAAATTAAAAGCACAAAAAATATTTTCAGAAGAGACCGAGTCTAGTCTATATGATGGGATGTTATCAAGCATTACTTCGAGATATCCGGGTTCGAGATACTCATACATTTGAACATATCGCACATTTCCGTCAAATTGCTGACGTGTCGATGTCCACGTGTTTGACGACCACCCACCTCCCGGCTGATTAAATGAATGTGTTGTCCATGCCAGGTGTGCAGTGAGTGACCTTGTGTACATTCCTTACTTCTCTGTGCATTCCATCTGTACATGTCTCTGTGTTGTCAGGAATGCGGCGGGACCGTACAGGAAGAGACTATATATGTCTTTCTGTCAATGACGAAACTAGACTTGGTACAGTCTGTAATACATGTGTAGTATATGGAGGAGCCGTATAGGAAGGGACTATATATGTCCTGTCAAGGACGAAACTAGACTTGGTACAGTCTGTAATACATGTGTAGTATATGGAGGAGCCGTATAGGAAAGGATTGTGTATGTCCTGCTGTCAAGGCCGGCCTGTGATGTACAGTCTATGACACGTGTAATATCTGACGTGCCCAGTGAGATGAATGTGACTGTCTCCATCTGACTCATCAGTCATAGCTAAATACTACTGACCCCGGACGGAAACGATAAGAGGTCATATCCTTGACTCCATCCCTTGTCAGAGCAGGCTGCATAACAGGCACTATATTATATATATCCCAGCCAACCACGGCCACAGGCGCCTATTCTCCTCGCGCTGAATGTGGCATGCAATGAGCCTGTATCGACATGTAGATCGCAACTCCACACCCCGCGTGTCCACTCAGCTACAACACTCCGGAGGAAGGGCACATGGCCAACCTGCTTCTGATGTCGACGTACACTCCTTGGCGTTGTGTATGTGTATGTTTTAGGGTGGGGCCTAGATATATGACCAGACAGCCCACCTTTATGTCCCCACTGGACAGAAAATCCACCCTGACACCCCCACCCTCACTAACTTCCTGCTCTCTGATATTCACGTACCACTTCATCCAAGCCACGCACATTTCTGTATTATACTACTCAACTTTTGACAGGGATAACCAGTTATGATTTTAAAATATCATCAAAAGTGGAGAAATATAGACCAGATTTACATACAACTAAGTTAAACTATACGTGCTTCAGCTCACTGGTTTTCTGGGTTTTTTAAATATATACAGTGAATAATAATAATAATAATAATAATAATAATAATAAAAAAAATAATAATAATAAGGAAGAGAATAAAACTTCTAGAACACAAAAGAAGTTGACATCCATAAATTCCCTTCCTTTTATGTATCACTTCTAAATGCCTTTCAAAGATAATAATAATTATAATGATGATAAAAATAATGATAATGATGGCTATTTTGAAGCAAGACGTCCGTTGAGAATGTATATGCTACTACACCTCGCGTGAAACTAATCTGTTGAAACTATTTTAACAAAAACTCCCGCTTTTCAATAATTAATTACCCAAGTACATAATATTGAAATAATAATATTGAACAGGGTGGATCCACTCTATGCATACATTCACTCTCAGATCTACACTCACTCACCAGAATACACTACCACCCATCAAGCACCTTGCCCCAGATTCAAATGCCCCGAATACTGGGTAAGTCCAGTGAATCGTGCACAGATCGATGTTGCCTATGGCCCCGATCCTGTATATACCAGTGCTGTGATATAACTCATGCAGACAGACATACATGTATCCATAGCTTCTCCTCTGCCCGAAGTATACAATGGATAAACTGACTCAGTTCATTGACAATACGTACACTCATTGAGGAAATGCTGGGGCGAGTGTTGTGAACGGACAGTTGTGTCACAGAAACATTTCGGGTTTGTCCACACGTGTCCTACTCTCCAACGCTTATCGCCTGGACTGAGACGGTTTAAAATTTGTTTGCACCCACGAGGAGAGTATGAACCGGAATATATGTCGGGGAGGGGAACGTCGCTTCTCTACCTCTTAAATAGTGTTAGGGACACAGTGCACGTGAATATATAAGCCAGGAGTGTTGTCACAGGCACTGGACACAGGATTTAGGATTTACTTTGTCTCTCCATTCAGGTAAGCATATTTACAATTCGTGACTTTTTCATCTGCCCGTCCTTGTTGATTTTTTGCAGTTGTTTTCATTTCTGGCTGGCGGCCCTTCATATATGGGTGCACAAATGTTGTCTGAGTCGTTGCTAACAGAGAGGGTAGACGTTGGTAAGCGGGGGGACGTCGCCTGTAACGTGATCTCAGTTGTGTTACTATCTGCCACCATGGGCGTGTATCCTAAATGTTCATAACAACGTTGAGGGTCGCGTTCTCAAATAATTACTCGCCACAACAAGTTTGTCAGATGGAGCTGAGTGTTTAGTAGACACACAATGTGCGTGTATATCGTTGTTGGTAAATTATGGAACATTGGTGTTTGATCATGAAGTGAGTGACTGAATGTTATTTTACTCCGTAGTCTGGAGTAAGTCAATTACAGCACGGCAACCAACTGGGAGTAATCTAACCTGGTCAGGAGAACCTCTTGAACTGTTTTGAAGGAGAGAGTGGGGGTCTGGTCTGGAGGGTGGAGGGTACACGTGAAAAGGGTGGAGGGTAGATAGTGCACGTAACGAGGGTGGAGGGTAGATATGCACGTGACAATGGTGGATGGTGCACGTGACAAGGATAAAGGGTAGATGGTGCACGTGACAAGGGTAGAGGGTAGATGGTGCACGTGAAGAAGGTGGAGCGTAGATGGATCACGTGACATGGGTGAGGTTAGATGTGCACTTGACGAGGGTGGAGGCTAGATGGTCCACGCGTCAAGGGTAGATGGTGCACGTGACGAGGGTGGAGGCTAGATGGTCCACGCGACAAGGGTAGATGGTGCACGTGACAAGGGTAGAGGGTAGATGGTGCACGTGACAAGGGTAGAGGGTAGATTGTGCACGTGAAGAAGGTGGAGCGTAGATGGATCACGTGACATGGGTGAGGTTAGATATGCACTTGACGAGGGTGGAGGCTAGATGGTCCACGCGACAAGGGTAGATGGTGCACGTGACGAGGGTGGAGGCTAGATGGTCCACGCGACAAGGGTAGATGGTGCACGTGACGAGGGTGGAGGCTAGATGGTCCACGCGTCAAGGGTAGATGGTGCACGTGACGAGGGTGGAGGCTAGATGGTCCAGGCGACAAGGGTAGATGGTGCACGTGACGAGGGTGGAGGCTAGATGGTCCACGCGACAAGGGTAGATGGTGCACGTGACGAGGGTGGAGGCGAGATGGTCCACGCGACAAGGGTAGATGGTGCACGTGACGAGGGTGGAGGCTAGATGGTCCACGCGTCAAGGGTAGATGGTGCACGTGACGAGGGTGGAGGCTAGATGGTCCACGCGACAAGGGTAGATGGTGCACGTGACGAGGGTGGAGGCTAGATGGTCCACGCGACAAGGGTAGACGGTGCACGTGACGAGGGCGGAGGCGAGATGGTCCACGCGACAAGGGTAGATGGTGCACGTGACGAGGGTGGAGGCTAGATGGTCCACGCGTCAAGGGTAGATGGTGCACGTGACGAGGGTGGAGGCTAGATGGTCCACGCGACAAGGGTAGATGGTGCACATGACGAGGGTGGAGGGGGTGAGAGTGTGGATAGATCAGCTGACAACACGGTGTCCGTAACCCATCTATCTCAGTATTGGGGGTAGGGGTGGTATCGATGGTCGGTGGTTATGAAGATGGGCAAGGGTGTAGGTCGCTGGTTTGACGGAGCAGCGTCTAAGGGACGTGTGGACAGTATCAGAGCGACCCACCCAGGTCATTCTTGTGCAGTAACGAAGGTCAGGGCGGGACAGGGCTGCTGGTTGCAAAGTCGGAGGGTTGGTGACGGTGGGTCAGGGTGTGGTTGGGTGGGGTGGGGTGACGTTGTCATCGGGACATGTATGGACAGTTTCTGAACGACCATGTTGGGAAGGGCGGGGCGTGGTCTGGCTAAGTGGATGTGTGGTAATTCGATAACGGTGTGTACACCTTTAGTGTCGAAAACAGATTATCTTGATATTTCATATTTTGCATGAGAAATAAAAGTTTAGAAGCACGGACGTTGAACGCTGATCTCACACGGCCACAAAAATAACATATAAACATACATGATTGCTGTATAGTCACCCAGTCATCTTTGCATAACGTTGGCTACGGGATACACATAGACTTACACAAGTCTCTTAAGAAATTATAAGTTCATATCATAATTCCAAAAATATACAATAAGAACAAGTTGCCCCTTTTGACACGACTTCCGTCCTTATGTAAACTTGTCTGTTATAAGGATATAATTACTATACATCCATTGACTTATCATTCAGTACAGAGGGGTGGTCGGGTAGCCTAGTGGTTAAAGCGTTTGCTCGTCACGCCGAAGACCCGGGTTCGATTCCCGACATGGGTACAATGTGTGAAGCCCATTTCTTGTGTCCCCCGCCGTGATATTGCTGGAATATTGCTAAAAGCGGCGTAAAACCATACTCACTCACTCACTCATTCAGTACAGCCTTGGAGCAAGGCTAGATACATCGATAGGTACTTGATTTGTTTGACGCTGCATTATTGCAGCTACATGGCTGCGGCCTGTAAATAATAAGCAGACAAGCCAGAGATCAGTATCATGAACAACGCTCCAGGAGTTGGAGTACAATGGCATGCAAATCAACAAATCCACCGAGCATAACCACCCGATCCATTAAGTCGCATTGTGGCCTCGTAACCAGGACTCCCAACGGGGGTATGCGTAGTTCAACACTATATTTGAGCAGCGTGTCATTGTTGAAGTAGGGGAGATTGATGAAGGCAGCCTTGTGAGGACAGTGGGGTCATTATGTACACATGTGTCTGGGAGGATATATGTAATCCGTTGTTAGGGTAACATGATTTACCCCTGCTGACCGGACCTGCTGTGCAAGAGTATATGTCCATACTATACAGTAGGCCCCAGCACAACACTCTCGCCTGTGTTGGTGGATAGGGGCGTGGTCGAGGATTATACCCATCGGTCTGGTGACATGTGCGTACATATACACGTATACTATACAGTAGGCCTTGCACAGCACTCACTTCTCATTATCCTGGTGTCGGGGTGGGTGGATAGGGGCGTGGTCAAGGATTACGTAAATCGGTCTGGTGGCATATGCGTACATATACACGTATACTATACAGTAGGCCTTGCACAGCACTCACTTCTCATTATCCTGGTGTCGGGGTGGGTGGATAGGGGCGTGGTCAAGGATTACGTAAATCGGTCTGGTGGCATATGCGTACATATACACGTTTACTATACAGTAGGCCTTGCACAGCACTCACTTCTCATTATCCTGGTGTCGGGGTGGGTGGATAGGGGCGTGGTCAAGGATTACGTAAATCGGTCTGGTGGCATATGCGTACATATACACGTTTACTATACAGTAGGCCTTGCACAGCACTCTCTTCTAATTACCGGGGTGTCGGGGTGGGTGGAGAGAGGGCGTGGTCAAAGATTACGTAAATCGGTATAGTGACATGCGTACACTATGATATACACGTATACTATACAGTAGGCCTTGCACAGCACTTACTTCTCATTATCCTGGTGTCGGGGTGGGTGGAGAGAGGGCGTGGTCAAGGATTACGTAAATCGGTCTGGTGGCATATGCGTACATATACACGTATACTATACAGTAGGCCTTGCACAGCACTCACTTCTCATTATCCTGGTGTCGGGGTGGGTGGAGAGAGGGCGTGGTCAAGGATTACGTAAATCGGTCTGGTGGCATATGCGTACATATACACGTTTACTATACAGTAGGCCTTGCACAGCACTCACTTCTCATTATCCTGGTGTCGGGGTGGGTGGATAGGGGCGTGGTCAAAGATTACGTAAATCGGTCTGGTGGCATATGCGTACATATACACGTTTACTATACAGTAGGCCTTGCACAGCACTCTCTTCTAATTACCGGGGTGTCGGGGTGGGTGGAGAGAGGGCGTGGTCAAAGATTACGTAAATCGGTATAGTGACATGCGTACACTATGATATACACGTATACTATACAGTAGGCCTTGCACAGCACTTACTTCTCATTATCTTGGTGTCGGGGTGGGTGGAGAGAGGGCGTGGTCAAGGATTATACCCATCGGTCTGGTGATACATATACACGTTTACTATACAGTAGGCCTTGCACAACACTATCTTCTCATAATCGGGGCAGTCTTTGTTTGTCGTAATGGGACTAACGGGATCGGGTGGCTGACTTGACTCGCTGACTTGGTTGATGCATGTCATCGATCCCAATTGCGTGGATCGATGCTCATGATATTAATCACTGGATTGTCTGGTCCAGACTCGATTATTTACAGACCGCCGTCATATAGCTGGAATAATGCTGAGTGCGGCGTTAAACAACAAACCAACCAACCATTATCGGGGCATGTGCAGGGCGTGACGGTGGAGGTGGGCGTGGGCGTGGGCGAGGATTGTGTACATCGGCATGATTACAAGTGTCTACATACACACGTATACAGTTGTCCCATTCACAACGCTCTCTTATCATTTTATGGCTATGTTTTGGGGGTGGGATGGGTTGAGGGAATGCGCAGGCGAGGAATGTGTACATCGGCGTGATGACATGTGCGTACTTATCCGCGTGTCCTTATACACCAGTGTAGATACACTACACAATAAGGCCACACAACATCTTTTCTTGGGGTATGTACCATGCGTGTTGGGGTGAGGGGCGTTGGTCACTGTGTGTACATCTACCTGCTGACATGTGTGTAGATATACACCTGTACAAAACAGCTACACCACACACCACATACCGCCAGGTGGGGCTAGGGGCATGACCGGAGGTGGACATGCTGACTGTCAACCTTGAAGGCCGATGACTGATGGGAACAGGCGTCAGGGAAGGGAAACGTTTTCAGGGCATTCTGGAGTGCCTTCTGCACAGAAAGTATTGATGTAAACACGCTCGTCTTCTTCCATCATGAGCGACTGAAACGTTAAATTAAGATGTCGATATGAGTTTCATGGCTGATTTGATCGATATATGGTGCCGTTGCATCAAACCATGGCTATATACATGTAGTTCAGAAATCTGCTCTTGCGTTATAACATGTAAGGTGAGTTGTTTGTTTTTTGTTAAACGCCGCACTCAGCAATATTCCAGCGATATGACGGCGGTCTGTAAATAACCCGTTTGGACTGGACAATCCAGTGATTGACATCATGAGCAACGATCCACGTCATCGGGGTACGTTGACCCAGGTCTCCGAGGTTGCTAGGGACCAATTCTAACCCTGGATCCCCACAGATTGTGCAATATTAACAGGGAGTTACATAGTAGGCATACAGTAACTGCCTCTTAAACATACCATATATTGTACTTTAGATTACAGACAAGCTTCAATATGCCGACTATATTACTGAAACATGTTCAACCGACATATTAACGCTGACTTGTAGAGTGAGTTGGTAGTTTACGTCCCCTCAGGAATTTTTAACTTTTTAAAAGCCTTATATATGAAGTGAGTGTGTGTGAGTTTGGTTTAACGCCGCTTTTAACAGTATTCCAGTTATATCGCGGCGTGTCAGCTAAATGTAGGAGGAAAGCCCGAAGTGATGCAGGTCTAAGACGTTTACCACTTCGGTGAAACCCACGAGCACGGGTATGGTGCTGACAAACCTAGAAACATAATTGGGGCGAACCGGGATTCGAACCCACAATCATAGGTTTCTGGCGTGCCCAAGGGACACAACTCTGCACAGCGAATCGCGGCGCCTTAGACGACTGGGCCACCCGTGCCCCTTATATATGAAGACCCTCACGGTGGAGTGGGTGAGTTTGGTTCAACGCCGCTTTGAACAGCTTAATGTGGAAGGAAAGCCCGAAGTGATGCAGATCTTAGACGTTTACTACTTTGGTGAAACCCACGAGCACGGGTATGGTGCTGACAAACCAAGAAGAAACATCGGGGTGAACCGGGATTCGAACCCACGATCGTAGCCTTCATATGTTTCTGGCTAGCCCACCCTACGGTCGAGATGGTAACTGGTGGTTTTCTGTGGTTGCCAACGTGTCAGTCACTTCGTGGGTTCCCAGGTCCGTCTGTGAATCTCACATCGACCCAACATCCAATTTTCACAGTGTGTTAATTTGTCGAGAATAATTGCTCAGTCGAGCAGTGACCACGAACCAAGCCACTGTCTGATTGCCATTGCAGTGAAATCGGTCACAGTTCTTTTTTTCTTCTAATCTATAATGATAAAGTTTCACTATACTTCCTGTAGAATCAATGTTTTGTCTCGAGCGAGTTCAGATCGACTGTAATGGGGATCGTATTTCCAGGATTGTCTCAAACCAACACGGGAAGTAACGATGCATCATCGTCTGTGTCTCCGGAGAGAACGCACTGTTCTTTGCATTCGTCACCACTCGCCCCTTTCCGTAACCTGCAAGAAGACTTGAATGTTATGTGCGAAAATACGACAAACCAATCAGAATGCGCGTATGATTTCAAGTTCTTCGTCAAAGAATCCCTCAGAAATAATTTTTGATTTTACATATGTCTTGCATCTAAAAATATACCCAGAATTATATCATACTGTATAATTCCGCATGTCCCGATTTGCTCTAAATTGCATCCGAAACATATATAACATATGGGGAAATATATGTGAACCATTACGCAACGAGTTGCATTGACAATTGTTTCACGTATCCCCATTTGCGCTAAGACGGAACCCGGCCGCAAAAATGGCCACGAGAGTGGCGGCTTGTCCCGGAATAACGCGAGTTGGTCAGGAATGTGTTTTTCGATGTATCTCGGCAGTTTCCGTGACTGGCATAATCATACAACAAGCGGCATTTGAAGAGTGTAGGTTCAAGTCATGCAATGCTGCCATTACTATCCAGAATAGTAGGGGTTCACCATTTTCTGTATGTGGTATCTATAGTGCCCACAGGGGCACACACTTTATATATACTGAAAACGACCCACATCAAACACCCATTATGCAGGGTGAAAAAAATGTCCATGTGGAGTTTTCTCTTTGATTGGTTCATAATCATCGGCATCGTCATCATCATCATCATCATCATCTTCATCATCAGCATCATCCAAGGCAATAACATCATCACCTCCGTGGCCCAGTGGAAAAAGCAGAAGGCCGGTAGTTCGATCTCCAAAAGACGTTAAACGTTGGTACATGTTCCTAACTTGCCTGACGCGGGGCATTTAGGGGATAAAACAAGGACTGTGTCAGAGTAGGGCGTCCATGTTACACTGCGGCATGGTCAGTTGGCTAGCTCTATATCCATAATGAGGCCGCCTCTAGCACACACACGCGCATACTCACACACACACACACACTCTCTCTCTCTCTCTCTCTCTCTCTCTCTCTCTCTCTCTCTCTCTCTCTCTCTCTCTCTCTAACACACACACACGCATACACACGCATACTGATGATATGTTATAATGATATATGATATGCTAAATTTATAAATGTAAAGTTTTGAACACAACTCTTATTTTTAATCACTGTAAGCGTTATGTTCACAACAGGTATATCATTGAAAGAAATATTTCTTGTAGCAAAAGCCAACAATCTAATTTCTATACCAAGTGGATGCTTTACTATGAACCAGCTAATGTAGATATGTCTACTTCTGTACCTCAGTGATCTTTTCTTACATTTATGTTTGATGTCACTATATAAAACCTTTTTATGGATAAGTATAGAAAGTATGTGTGAATGAATGTCAATATCAATGTCCAATTTAATAAAATCTGAAATCAAAATGTCCGTACCTCTAACATGAATCCTACTTGTAGTATAAACATGCATAGCAATAACTTCTGGAACTCATTTTATAACATTGCCTGTGGTTCCTAAAGTTGTCTGTATATTTCTTTCTTACATGCGCCACACAGGACCCTTGGTCCAAGGTAGTATCTGTAACAGGGACTCAGAAGTAAAATGTCAATTACAAGAAAAATTAAAAACTTTTTTAAAGATATCCCCGTTGAAAAAAAGGGAAAAGCAAAGTACGTCCATTACGCTTACCGACCATCAAAAGTTATCCCAAACATACCAATTTACACTGTCGTATACTAGAACAAAATATAATCGGAATTTATAAGTGGGTTCAAGCAACTGAGCATTTATATGCGAACTGATAAATCATTGTCATTGTAATTATCTCCGCCTGAGCCGGGAGATATAGAACTTTATAATGACGTAATGACATTCCAGTGTGTAGTGAACATGGGGTGTGTGGCAACTGCTTCTCTGCTCCAGTCTTACGCCTCCACGATCAGTGAAGAAGTATACCGCCTCGTTCTACAAGCAACATCCTCCCGTATCCAGGGTAGTTTTTCTCCATTCAGTAAGGATAAAATACCCTTCACCCATTCGCCACTGTATCTTCGTTTAGGACGTGACGCCACCATCGCCAGCTCTCTTATCACAAGCCGTGCACAGAATTGCTCTCGCTCATGTTGGTAATTTGATTTGAAGGCTGCGATGGCGTCTTCACATTCATATCTATTTGTAACCAACTTATGTCATTCTGGGACAAGCCCGATTGCGACTTGTGCCCCTCGAGAAATATTTCATATTGGAGTATAAATATCAGAACTACTTTTAAACAAATTTACATGAATTGAACGACAGGCATTACTTAGACGTTGACGGTGACAAAGTAGACACAATGTATGGATAACAACTTCTTTAATACTGTAAAGGCGGCGTGTCGGTATAGATCCTTATACCGTTTTGAGTCTACTACCAATAATTGTAAAAATAACACTCGCGTATTTCTGCTTGGAAAAGAATTAAACTTCTTTGATATATATAACAATATTCAAGGTTTGTTTAAAAAGCAAATTACCTTAATCATTCTGAGCTGTTCATCTTGTATTTCCAAATGTAAATGTCTTCATATGATAAAAGATAAGTTCAAACGACCTTTCAGTAAAAAGTATGTGTATTTTAGTTTAAATGTATTTCCTTCAATTTCCTCGACATTTCAGATAAGTATTTGTGATTAATGTGCCATTAGCATCTTGTGACACGTACTCACTCACTCATCAGTTCTCTCACTAGAGTTCACTCTGCCTATTGACTTGTTATTGTGCGGAACTACAACATGACCAAACGTCCAGAGCAATACTTCCTAAATAGGGTGCATGTGTACTCGCCCTTGCCATCAGTTCCTTGCCAAATTGTAGCTCAAGGACCAGGAACATATTCTAACACCAGCCATCATCGACCTCTACTACATCTTCCTAATGATACAGCACGTCCATACTAAACAGCGTTCGTCAAAGGGTGGTCACTTTCCCTCATCTTCTCGTTGACCTCTGTGAAGCCCCCGACAGCCTGAAGACGATTGAGCCAGTCAGATCATCAGCTGGTTCAGAATACAATTGTAAACCAATCAATATAGTTACCCAACCAACAGTCTTCTTAAAGAACTATCTTGATTTAGCTAGGTAATCGTAGTTAAACTAGAATCAATTCTTGATGTACTCAAGTAATGCTGATAAGCGTTCGTTCGGTTTGCGCTCAGGTCGAGTCGGAAAATAATCTTTAACAACCATTAACTCAAAGGCCTAGTATTCCATTGCTGGTTCCTGTACTAAAATTATTCATTACTGTAGTTCAAAATTTGATTGATCTTTGAAGCACTGGCGCGGGAAAGGTCTGGGGGGTAGGGGCAGGAAGATGCAAGTCATCATCTCAGAAGAAACACGTCCTGAGAAAGGGGGTGTTCTGTCCAAAACATCGTCGCCTCAAGTGATATGCCGAATGTAGCCCTCTAACGAGAAATCAATCCTTCGTCTCCCCTACCTGGTCAATAGGAATGATGTGTAATGATAGGTCAACATAGAGGGGGAACCCTTGGGATGTGGATGATTGTTTGAGACTTTGACTCTTCATGTAACACGGGCTATCTGAGGCTGTGGAGACCGGCAAATTGAGTGCCAAAACTTGTTTTGAAGTTGCCGAGCAGAATTTACGTTTAAATCGATAGATGCGCGAATTAAGTCACTTCAAGGTGTTCATTGACAGATTACAATGAACATGTACTGGAATAGCGGAGTTCGAACGTGACCTGAGGATTTTGTGACGTAATGTTGCCTTCCAGTGTATTTGATTGCATTGCGCATGAGGACTATTTATTACACTACTGAAAAAGGGTTACCACCCTATTCTCTCATATTAGTCTGTCATTGCATTTTAATACATTTCGTAATTATCGATTTTGCTATTTCTGTCGATTTCATTCTTGAAATACCATACGATTAGGACTACAGAAAATAATCTTAGTAGAAGTCTTTACCCGTGAAGACCCGGGGTAGAATAGGTCTTCAGCAACCCATGCTTGCCGTAAAAGGTGACTATGCTTGTCGTAAGAGGCGACTAGCGGGATCGGGTGGTCAGGCTCGCTGACTTGGTTGATGCATGTCATTGTATCCCAATTGCGTAGTAAGTGTCTGCCAAGGTTCACTCACTCACTCACTCACTCACTCACTCACTCACTTTACAGAATAGCTTTATGTGGAAATTGGTGTCAGCTGTTTCTTTGTATATGTGGACTTTGATATATTTACATGTGGTAATAAGATATGTTAGCAATTCACTGTGCAGAGCTGCGTCCTTTTGGTACACCAGAAATCTGTGATCATGTGTTCGAATCCCGGTTATTTTTCTAGGTTTGTTCGCACCATATCCGTGCTCCGAATGGTGAAGGTCTGAGACATGCATCGCTTCGGGTTTTCTCCCACATTAAGCAGGCTCGCCGTGATATAACAGGAATAACAAAGCGGCGTTAAACCAAATTCACTCTCACTCATTTTCCACTGAAACTATGACCTTACGTTTATCCTTGCTGAAGCGTCTAGATTTATTTTGATATCAGTGCTCCTAATTCATAACCTTTACAAACTCATGATTTTATGTGAAATTCTTTAATTTTGTGCCGTATTTTATATAAAGAATTCACAGAATTAAAAGAAGCTAATTTCTGTTGCCCTATTACATAATCCTTTACAATGTTTAACATGTTCAAAATAATATATAATTTAATATAATTCGTATTATTGGAAAATGTTTTCTCCAGTACCACAGCTCAGATAATAGTGTTACTTGGCGTGACGTCAGTTCCATTTCGTACCAAAATTCCTACACATCCTCTTGACGTCGCTCGAGTCAAAGTACGGGCTATAAGTACTCGTGTAAAATGAGGCAAACATCATCTTCATTGGGTCAACAAGGGTTAACTCCCTTAGACCACAAATCAATGCAGAAATGTGATTACTCTTAGGATGGACTTTTTAGCACTGATTTATACCTCGATGCTGTCAACTTCGGGCTGAAAGGAAAAGTTTCAGAAAAACACATAAATGAATTGTGTACATGACACGAGGTCGGTAAAGGCCCTATAGATACATGTAGTGGTTTTGAATGGTAGAGTTCGACCGAGGTGAAGGCTGTGTTTTTAGAATGAACAAATGTGCCTCGGCTGTATTGAAAAACATACTTTATCACTCTTGTCGGTGAAGATGTTTTTGAACGCTTCGTATAATGAACAAGTATTTTCTATGTTTTCTGTTGACAACCGAAAAGAAAAAATAGATCATCTGATTATATATGTCGTTTGTATTTTGTTTTGTACAACGACAAGGAGAGAACACTCACGTGAACCTTAGTTATCGCTCAATGTTCAAAACGTGACATTTGAATTTTAATATATTTCTTCATAACTTTGAGTAATCTTCTCATCTGTTACAACTATTTATGAAAAGTCTAAATCAAACGTGGATTATTTGAAAATTAAAATAAAGCGAGTTTCATCCTTTAAGTCCCCGTTATAGCATCGATTACCAATATCCTCTATTTAGAGTGACGGCAATCTCGCCACAGGTTGCATTGAGAGGGACATCTGGCAGCTGGGTTGTGAATCAATGTGTGACGTCGCAATAGGCTCAGTGCTAATACTTAAAGAGCTTCTATCGACTAACTTTGTGTTCGGTAAAACAGACCAAGAAAGTTAAACATGTTATCAAAATGTTTAGTCCATGAACACGTCCGAAAAACGACAAATACACAACAATATAGATCGCGTTCACTTAAAATAGCAGGTGACCCGTGAAGATCCGGGTTAAAATAGGTCATCAGCAACCCATGCTTGCCGTTAAAGGCGACTTTGCTTGTCGTTAGAGGCGACTAACGGGATCGGGTGATCAGGCTCGCTGACTTGGATGATGCATGTCATTGTATCCCAACTGCGTGGATCGATGCTCATGTTGTCAATCACTGGATTGTCTGGTCCAGACTCGATTATTTGCAGAGTCATATAGCTGGAATAATGCTGAGTGCGGCGTTAAACAACAAACAAATAAATAAAATAGCAGATCATGGCTTGCGTAGAGACACCGCAGCTAATATCATATCATGTTCGGGGCCAGAACCCGGTTCAAATTCTAAAGTTGATTAATCAAAAACAAGAAAAGGTTCCCATCATACATGCTTGTCGCACGAGGCGACTAACGGGATCTGGTGATCAACTCGGTTTCTGTATTGATCGCGCGTCATCTACCCCACAACGTGGGGCGTTGCTCATGATGTCAATCACGGGTCTTTCTGGTCTTCATTCGATTATTTACAGGCCGCCGTCATATAGCTGGAATATTGCTGAACGCTTTGTTAAAAGATAAACAAACAAAGTTAACCAGGCTAATATGTATACACATTCAAAAGGGCGATAGGGTGGGACAGTAGTTAACGTGTTGGCCCGCTACTCCATATACCCAGTTCGATTCCCCAACAATTTAAGTCATATGCACAAAGTTACAGACGGTAGCTTGTTTGAAACATACGTCCCACGAGGAAGGTTTTCGTAAATACAGCTGTAAACTTTTATCTCTTAAAAAAATAAGAGATCAAATACGATTTAACGCCGAAATGGGTTGAGCCAAGTTTCATTCGTCACTCCGAAGACTTAAACGATTTAAAACATGGTTACAACTTTTGACTCCCTTCTTTGCCACACCCACACCCTCCGTGATATAGCTGCTCTACTCGCCAATGCCCCGCCCCGTCACGTCAGACAAGAGGCCTTTCATTCAAATCGTGCAATGAGTGAGTGAGTGAGTGAATGAGTGAGTTGGGTTTTACACAGTTTTGAACAGTATCAATCACACCAGGGCGTATTAGCTTACTGTTGGTGTAAAACCCACCATGAAGCTGGTCACTGATGTTTACTATGAGGATGGGTATGAAGCTGACATGACAAGGATCATAATCAGAGCGCATCAGGGATTCGAACCCACGCCCAGCGGCCTAGGAACATAACCCTAAAGTGACGTAACTTGTGTCACTATGAAACCTTTCGGTTGTCTGCGTCCATTTAACGTTTACATGAAGAAATACGAAGGAAAAAAACTCTCGTTGGAAAATATGACAATTATGTTATTAAGCTTTCAAAACATTAAAATTGAAAACCTTGAATTATAAAAATTAGAAAGAACCTTTAATTCATTTTTTCCCAAGAACCCCCTACTGGCAATGTTTTCCCCCGTGAGTAGTTTCCCGTGTGACGGATCAAGGCATCAAATGTACACTGACGGAATCGTAAGATAATATTTATTGTTGGTCTCGTTCAAACCGAAAGCAATCGAAATGTTATCTCAAAATGTAGCTTTCCCTTTAAACAAACCGTTCTTTTGCCTCGCTGGAAGATACGATCTGTGATTTTCTTATGAGTGTTGCCAGGCTTTAGACTTTTATCGACTTGTGCAGATAAATTTCATTTCAAAAGACACTCGGTGAGAATCTCTTTATCCTTAACAGAGGAAATAAGTCAGGGAAATCAACTTATTAAGCCCGAATAACCACTTCAAAGTTCAATGCTCCCATTCAGTGGAGTTTTCAGCAACGGGATTGACGAATATCAATCAATATTCTACACGACATTCACACTTAAATAAGGAATGTATTTATTTTATAACTGTCTTTATTCTCATATTTTGATTAATTATTTCTTATTTATTTCCCGTTTAATATTTCCTGGTTGGGTACAATGATGAATTTATAGAACCGAACGAGGAAACATTAAGTCATATAGTTAATGTTCTGTCAATCTGAACAGTTTATGTGTCTTTAGAATTGCCCGTGTCATAGACCAATTACCAATCTGTCAATATCGTATCAATATCGTCTTTATTATAAACATCGTTATATATAGGTGTGTGAGGATGTTTAAATACAGGATTAAGGAGTATGTACACAGGTAGTTAATATCTGTTCCTTATGGGGGTATTAGTATGTCACCATTTTAATGTGTAACGTATGACACCCAGGATGAGCGACTTTTACATTACAGCCGTTATCGCGTCACGTGACTCGAGAGCGGAGTCTCGAATTAATAGGTATCATTCTCCTCACATCAGTGTAAATATTTGATGTCAGTTTAACCAGAAGAAGGTGATTAAACCATGTGTGTCTACCATGTGTCTAGTTTGGTGCGGGGCGGTCGGGTAGCCTAGTGGTTAAAGCGTTAGCTCGTCACGCCGAAGACCAGGGTTCGATTCCCGACATGGGTACAATGTGTGAAGCCCATTTCTGGTGTCCCCCGCCGTGATATTGCTGGAATATTGCTAAAAGCGGCGTAAAACCATACTGTTAGGCCACCATCAGATCTGTGAGGTCACCATCAGATCTCTTAGGTCACAATCAGATCTGTGAGGTCACCATCAGCTCTGTTAGGCCACCATCAGATCTGTTAAGTCACCGTCAGCTCTTTTAGGTCACCATCAGATCTGTTAGGCCACCATCATATCTGTTAGGCCACCATCATATCTGTTAGGTCACCATCAGATCTGTTAGGTCACCATCAGATCTGTGAGGTCACCATCAGCTCTGTTAGGTCACCATCAGCTCTGTTAGGCCACCATCATATCTGTTAAGTCACCGTCAGCTCTTTTAGGTCACCATCAGCTCTGCTAGGTCACCATCAGATCTGTTAGGTTACCATCAGATCTGTTAGGTCACCATCAGCTCTGTTAGGTCACCATCAACTCTGTTGGGCCACCTTCAGATCTGTTAAGTCACCATCAACTCTGTTAGGCCACCATCATATCTGTTAAGTCACCGTCAGCTCTTTTAGGTCACAATCAGTTCTGCTAGGTCACCATCAGATCTGCTAGGTCACCATCAGATCTGTTAGGTTACCATCAGATCTGTTAGGTCACCATCAGCTCTGTTAGGTCACCATCCGTTCTGTTAGGCCACTATCAGATCTGTTAAGTCACCGTCAGCTCTGTTAGGTCACCATCAGATCTGTTAGGTCACCATCAGCTCTGTTAGGTCACCATCCGATCTGTTAGGTCACCATCAGCTCTGTTAGGTCACCATCAGATCTGTGAGGTCACCATTAGCTCTGTTAGGCCACCATCATATCTGTTAAGTCACCGTCAGCTCTTTTAGGTCTCCGTCAGCTCTGGTAGGTCACCATCAGATCTGTTAGGTTACCATCAGATCTGTTAGGTCACCATCAGATCTGTTAGGTCACCATCAGATCTGTTAAGTCACCATCAGATCTGTTAGGCCGTTGTTAGGTCACTATTATGTTTGTTTGGTCACCGTCAGGTCTGTTAGATCACCATTAGGTATGTAAGGCCAACATGATGTCTATTAGGTCACCAACTGGTCGTTGTTTGGTCACCAATAGGTCTGTTAGGCCGATGTAAGGTCACTATTATGTCTGTTTTGGTCAACATCAGGTCTGGTTGGTCACCACGAGGGATGTTAGGTCACTATCATGTCACCATGAGGTATGTTAGGTCACTATTATGTCACCATGAAGTATGTTAGGTCACTATTAATTCACCACCAGGTATGTAAGGTCACTATTATGTCACAATGAGGTATGCTAGGTCACTATTACGTCACCATGACGTTTGTTAGGTCACGTTGAGGTCGCTGTTATGTCTGTTATGTCAGTTAAATAAACAGACACGTCTGAATCAAACGTTGTTTCTTGTAGCTAGTATTAAAGTGGCCCGGCACATGTTTGAAAATAGATATTCAAACACAGTAGTGTGTCTAGTGATAGCCACTCATTCACAGTATACGTACATGCGGAAAGGAAAGATAGTGGGTCCACCAACAAATGTCCAGACCTTTACTCAGTCCTGTATTTGATAAAGTTTCAAACAGCTATGAATTATTTATTTAAACACATTATCAAAATAGAAAGCATTACGGTGTAACAACTAACTTAAAGTAGGCGTAGGAGTCTGAAACCTGTTTTAATAACTGGAATATGATGGAATGTTTCCTCAACGTGGGTAGCAGACGACAATTACGGGTAATGGTCTATGTGAGGGCGCTTATCTCCACCTACAGGATGGGTGTGCGACGAACTGGGTCGACCTGCAGCTACACTCCTTGCGTTATATTCTGGGTAAACAGGACGATCCAGGTCAACAAAACCTGAACGTGTTTTGCCCAGAAATAGGAATAATAATGTAATCAGTTGCTGATGAATATTGAACATCGTCTTATGGAATTGAAAATTTGGATAAGACGACCTGGTGAAAGTGTGAATTTATGAAGGCTAATAGCAAGTCATAATACCCTGAGGTGAGTAATCATAGTTTAAATTCCATCGTCATGGCCGGTCTGCTTGGCACAGTTTGAATGCCCGAGTTGGGTTTTATCTTATGTTTGGACAATGGATGACACTGTTGATTGTTTTCCGATATGAAAATATGTGACATTTAAACAGGATATGGGGCATTAAGCATATGATACTGTTTCAGGTTTGGTCCAACATGTCGAGCCTGTTCAGGCGGGTGTCGAACCTGGTATGGGGGTCCCGGCGTTCCGCTTCAAGAGAAAAAGACAAAAAAAGCCCCAAAACTGGGAGAAAAAAGAAAGGAAAGAAAGACAGAGAGGAGCAGACGACACATGACGAGGTTAGTTCCGTGAAACAAACTATAAATAAGACAGCGACGGATCAAGCTGTGCTACTCAACCGTGACCGTCACGCGCGCACAGAAGACATGGCGGACACCGCAGTAGCAGACGACACGACCCATGACAACAAGTCCAGCGTTGAAACTCACGTGCGAGAGGAGGAAGCACTGAAAAGTTGTGATAGGGGACAGTTAAACAGTTCACCGTCTTGTGGAGACGACTATGTGACTTTGCTTGCATCACAAGCTTCAGGCGACAGCAAACGCGAGAGCGCGCATACTAAATTTGCACAGACAGGCTCGAAAGAAAGTGAATTGACCGACTCCGGCGAGTCGCAAACCTCAAGCTTCAGTCAGTTGGAGAATATATCTGAGAAAGAAGCGAGTTTACTACTGAACGACATGTACAGCGAGAGTTCTGTTGATTCGGAACATGGAACAGGGTCTGGAAAAGAAAATCAAAAACCGAAAAAAGGAATTAAACACATACTTCGTCGAAAAATAAGCGCGACGTTGACGAATATTGATTTGGAGCAGTGTGATCCTGAGATTTGTGTTAGTGTGTTAAAAATCCCATCTGTGAATACGTTCGGAGCTTTGAAGAAGAAGGTGAAGTCCAGTGGGAAAGAGTGGATGCAAGGATTCCTGGACGCCAAAGGTCTGGACGCTCTCTTGGACTGTGTGGACACACTTGGAAGTAAACGGGTAACCCAGCTGTCGGATGCCTTGCTTCTTCTGGAATGTGTGGCTTGTATCAAAGTGGTGATGAACTCCAAACTGGGCCTGGAATGCCTGGTCCAACATCCCGATTACGTCAACAGACTTGTCAAAGGTAAGAGAAATATATATAAGTACTTTATGAATCTTAGCGCCGTCACGGTGACGTTACAGCCATTGACATTTATGTTATTTGTTGCAAGACCCAAACCCCCTCGAGTTTTCTTATCGTCCTGAAGACGTACTCAATAGCCGTCATGACATATATGATAAATGGTGCACGGGGCGAAAACACACTCTTTTGTCGTCATTGTGACGGTAATCTATAACTGGCATGACATAGTAAAATTGTAGTGCTTATTGTGAACAAGAAATATATCGTATCGTCACGAGGACGTACAAGCCATATTCATGATGTCAGTGATCATGAAGAACATGGCAAAAAACAAACAAACAACCCTCTAACCTTCCTGTCGTCATCAAGACTCACATATATTGTTATGATGTCACTTTTCATATAAAGTACATGGCGAATATGAACCGCGAATGTTAATGTTAGCAGGAAGATGTGCATCAGTTGCCATCATAATATCAGGGACATTTGATGTTTCTGGTGATTTTGTTTGTTTGTTGTTTAACGCCGCAATCAGCAATATTCCAGCTATATGACGGCGATGTGTAAATAATCGAGTCTGGACCAGACAACCCAGTGATTGGTTTCTTGTGCCTCGATCCACGCAATTAGGATACGATGACACCAAGTCAGCGAGCCTGACCACCAGTCGCCTTTTACGACCAGCATGGGATGCTGTAGGCCAATTCAAACCCGAAACTTCACGGGTGAAAAGACACGAAACGTGTATTCGTCATGAAGACGTACTACGACTGTCATCATTATACCAGTGATATTTACTGATTGGTGTGAAAAAGACTCAAATTGCTTTGCCGTCATGCGGAAATGCATCTGAGACTAACTACCATGTGCTTTTGGTGCTGTCAGTGCTTTTTGTCGAAAAAGACACTAATCGTATTGTCGTCATGAGGACGTACAACTATCGCCATCGTGACATTATTCATGTATGGAACATGGAACTGATGTAGGTATGTACTGATATTACTAGAAGATTGCTCCTTCAATATGTATTATCAACCCCTCATCTGAAAAATATCAGACGGAGGTTCTTTCTAGTTTTATCAAATGCAGACCTAAAGTTCAGATCCTGTTCAGTAACAAATTGAATAACGATATTTTTGTGGGAGGTGAAGTGTGTGATAATTGTTCGAATGGGTGCTCAGAGAGAAATCATATCCTTGTGAACCTTCCGACATGTCTCATTCACAATTCAGGTTTTCCTCTCACTGTTAGCCTACACGCAATGGCAGAAAGAATACTGGAATACTGATAGCGTCATAAAACACAACTTAGTTGGTCGCTCAGCATAACGGCAATGCATGTGCGATATGGCTGAAGATACAGATACATGTATTTAACATAGGGACAAACAGTCTTGCACTTCATCATTATTTGATTGTTATGTCAAATGTACGTATTCATTCAAATCTGACTAGGGATCACGAAACAGGCGTTGTTCAAGTCCTTTGTTCTCAAATACAAATTTCGTTCCTTTCGAAGAAATATACGCTCTTATTCGTGCAGGAGTGTGGTAGCCCTGTGGTTAAAGCGTTCGTTTGTAACGCCGGAAACCCGGTTTGATTCCTAACATGGGTATATGCCCGGTGCAATTTCCTATTTTAATCTCTGCCATATGTTCCCGTGTTTTTTTCACTCGAACATTTGGCTAACATTACTTATGTTTTTTTGTCTGTTGTTTAACGTCACACTCAGCAATATTCCAGCTGTATGAAGGGCGGTCTGTTAATAGTTGAATAATAACCGAGTCTGGACCAGTGATTGACATCATAAGTATCGATCTGCAGCAACCAAGTCAAGGAGGCTGACCACCCGAATCCGTTAGTCGCCTCTTACGACAAGTCTGGGTCGAGGTACGCTCACCTTTTCGCGAACACCTGATATCGTCACAATATACCCGGATTCATAAACTTGCTTTTGTTATAGTCGGAATGGTACAAGGGGGAGATTTCTTATGAATATAGAAATGGGTCTACTTGCAATACGTGTAGGCCATTCTTGAAGTACCCCAACATCCCCACCCTACCACCCAGTCCAACCCCCACCTCCACCCACCGCCAACCCCCTCCCCACCCCAAAAAATCAAGAATACTGATGACAGCGACGTGAAACCTTACCCCATTCAACGAACCCGTCTTAATTCTCACGAAAAAAAAACAGTCACAGAATTCATTGTTTGACTGCAGACGTAATAAATTAGCACAAACCATGGCCTGTGGACATTTTCAAATGAATCGATTATGACGTGTTGACGTAAGAAGACATTGTGCCTTGATTAGACGTGTTGACGTTAACGTAAGAACATGATAGAAAGCCTTTGTCATTGCAGATCACATAACTTACCATGCTCCAATCACTGGAGGGCGGTCGGGTAGCCTGGTGGTTAAAGCGTTCTTGTCACGCCGAAGACCTGGGTTCGATTCCCGACATGGGCACAATGTGTGAAGCCCATTTCTGGTGTCCCCCGCCGTGATATTGCTGGAATATTGCTAAAAGCGGCGTAACACCATACTCACTCACTCAAATCACTGGAACAGTTGAGTGGTCACGTTGATGAAAGCGTTTAGATAGTCTTCATTCTCTGTTGACAACAACCGTCAACTCTGTATAGTATAAGCATTGGGGTACAACATTGGGGGCAGGGGTGGCCTACTCGTCCCTCAGGCGTGCCAGAAACTTTGGCTGTGGGTTCACAAATCAAATTTCAAATTCCATCTGTAACATGCAATTTCTTGAAAATACAGACAAGGCAGCATAACCAGTCATTTTCCATGATCGGTTTGATCAATGATCCATGATAAAGGCCCTAAAATAATGATACTTATAATAATAATTTATAAATCTAACGCCGAGTACAGGCAGGCTGCTCACGGGGACTTAAGATTATTATTACCCGGGTCAATGGATCAGCGTTCACTCGATTTCATTCTCAGCTCCCTGGGGAGTATACGACCCAAGCTGACTGTGAGGCTCTAGAACAGCCGCATCCAAACGGGGTATCAATTCACTGTTGAGTGAAGGAGACACCTCATGTGCTACAGTGTGGGGCAAGATCAAGGTCCTAGCAACCCCTGCGGAACAATACGTAGTTATGTTATATCGCTGAAATAAAACTTATATATATTCATTCGCGTCAATGCCCCTTTCATTTGCACACATCAATATGTTGCCTGCAGCGTGTTGGATTTCATCCCAGGGTTCGAGGATCACGGCCAGGGCAAATTACTTATAATTTATTGCCCTTCGAACATATTATCAAGGTCATTTCTAACGTGCTGCGACAGATTTTCCCGTAAAACACAATACGCGGATACATTAAACACAGGAAAGGAAAGTTCAGTCGACAGATTCAACAGGAAGGTGTGAAAGTTTCAGCCAATTTATTTGTTGTTAACTTTTTTAAATCCGTCAACATTTATAAAAGGGTAATAAATTTATTTTTGATTGACTATCACGTGACAGGTCAGGTCACCATTACATCCGTTAGATCATTGTTTTATTTTTGCAAACCTGATAAAAGCCTAAAATTACACCCAAAATAGGAAAACAAAGCACGGATGTAGCTTTTTGCAAGGAAGTGTGCATTTATAAAAGGGTAATAAATTTAGGTGGGTAGAACAGATGGATAGGTGGTAGAGCAGATGGATAGGTGGGTAGAGCAGATAGATGGGTTGGTAGAGCAGATGGATAGGTGGGTAGAGCAGGTAGATAGGTGGGTAAAGCAGATGGATAAAGCAGATGGATAGGTGGGTAGAGCAGGTAGATAGGTGGTAAAGCAGATGGATAGGTGGGTAGAGCAGATGGATCGGTGGGTAGAGCAGATTGATGGGTGGGTAGAGCAGATGGATAGGTGGGTAGAGCAGATGGATAGGTGGGTAAAGCAGATGGATAGGTGGGTAGAGCAGGTAGATAGGTGGGTAAAGCAGATGGATAGGTGGGTAGAGCAGATGGATAGGTGGGTAGAGCAGATGGATAGGTGGGTAGAGCAGATAGATGGGTGGGTAGAGCAGATTGATGGGTGGGTAGAGCAGATAGATAGGTGGGTAGAGCAGATTGATAGGTTACCACACAAAAACACCGTTGGCATGTGGTGTCTCCTTAGGCAAGAGAAATATGTGCCTCTGTCAGCCAGCAGTGAATGGGTACCCGGTAGGATAACATGATAATGTGACTGTAGTCCTTCCAGCACGTTATACGGTTGCTTGTAATAGGGTGTGAGAATGAAATTAGAGTGCACACTGATCCAACGACCTGGGTACAAATATTTTTGCGCCATGACTATTCATTAAGTGATTGAAATCTGATGCATCATGAATGGACTGTTATAGGTGACCGGACCATGGGACCATTTTGCACTTAAATCTCGACAATCTGACTTGCATAGATATCAGTAAGATGTTAGGAATCTTTTAATATTTCATTCATTCTTTTATAATGTTTCAAGTGCAATATATTTTTCATCCTACTTCATCTGATTCGAAAATGACATTAAAAGCATCTGTCGTGCCCAACAAGCCATCAAGGGTCATGCACCGTCCCTGTGCATGGAATAGATCACGAAGCTGTGATCTAAAAATGCGGTCGCCAGTTTTACAGCATTCTATAAATTTCAGATCTTGCTCAGGCAAACATTCATCAATGTTCTTGTCGCCACTGAAAAAAAGCAAACACCATCTTCGATGAAAGGTAGTCGGATGGTCAATACCCTGCGTACCGTGGTCGGCAACATGGTCAAACAGAAATTAGCTAGCTAGTTAGTTTTGATTTGAGTTTTTTTCCACCAGCCTAAGCCAGGCAACGTTTTTTCTTGATCGTTTTTCGACAATGCAATGGTAGTTTTTTGTCCAACAACAACGATCAAGAAAACACGTTGCATGTCTTTCGTTCGTGATGATAAGCTCAAATCAAAACTAACAGTTTGGAACAAATTATAATAAAACACAACTGAATGTCGAAATTATACGATTTTAGTTACAATTGCGTGAATCACTTTTTTAGCCTTGAGTTTCCAACTCTGTTCGAGATCCGCGCTCAGATCAGTATGAAACAGCCGGTTTGAGATGGATTCCTAATAAGGGCGTACAAGATCTCCCTTATTCAACACCATCCTCAGTAAACATAGTTCAAGAGCATTTACATAGCCAGATGGAATTTTCCGGGTCTAAGAGCTGTATAGAAATGGACCTCATTTCTTGCTCTTGTACAAGGGTTGGCGTCAAACACGTGACGTGATTCCAAAGACTGCAATACAGATGAGCGAAGGCGTGTTAACGGTATTGTATGAATGCATTGCTGGTGCTAACGGTAGGGCAGGACATGCTGACCCTTTTTGCGAATACCCGGTGTCATCACAGATTTTCAGTGGACCATTCATATAATTTTCACAGCTATTTGACGCCAAGTGGAATCTGTTTCTTTGGATAATCAAGACTTGTTATTCTCTTGATTTGACGTTTATATGTATTGGTCAACGATTGACTTATAAACAGATGGTCGTTGTAACCTGTCTACAGAGCTTCGCGGCGCTCGGGTAGCCCAGTAGTTAAAGCGTTCGTTTGTCACGACATAGACCCGGTTTTAATTCATCATATGGTCGCCGTGTGTGAAGACCATTCTTGGTCTTGGTCTACATCCTCGGTTATCCAGAGTATTATATCTCTTTCGACATCATCAATTCGTTTGGAGTCCAACCCGAAGGACGTGACGCTAGATATAGACAGCCAATCAAAGTACTGTTATGAGCGAGAAAAATTATGTGCTCAGTTGGAGACAGGAGAGATGGGGGTGGGGATATTACTTTCGAAAAGTAATAGCGGTGAGTGGGTCCGGAGTTCGTTTCCATATAGCTAGCTCAGGTGTAACATAGATATTTTTCAGAGGCGAAGCTATTTAACGTTAAATAATTAAGGCTACGGCAGATGAATTATTTATTATGACGGGGGATGAAAACGGTTTTGTTTTTAAATGACAACATTCAATAATGTTTTGTGGAAAGACTTTTTTATTCGCAGATGCTACCTAATGGAATTGCGATCTTTAGATATGAGTGATAACGCCATTACTTGGAATGTAATGATAAGTGCTATATTACACTGTTTCGTTATGTTGTGTCATTCGGGATCGGGTGGTCAGGCTCGCTGACTTGGTTGAAGCATGTCATCGATCTCAATGGCGTGGATCGATGCTCATGATATTAATCACTGGATTATCTGGTCCAGACTCGATTATTTACAGACCGCCGTCATATAGCTGGAATATTGCTGAGTGCGGCGTTAAACAACAAACCAACCAACCAACCCCTTATGCTACTGTCAATGTTCAGTCAGAATACAACAAAACGCTCCAACGCTCCGTCATGTAAGCGTGATATGATTATAGAGATTCATGTACATATTTCCGTCTGTGAAAGAGTCTGTTTCTCACACCCACCTTTAGATTGTGTCTGGCTGTGAGAGCAGTGTTTGCACGTACATGTACCGTACATGGCCTGGGTATATGCTAATGGAGACCCTTGAGCTGAACCGTGCATATTCATTGTTAGTCTTTAAGCTGGAGGCTTCGAAAGGTGTCAACACGACAAACCAGGACTCAGTGCACATACACACGTTCAATATAGCCACTTGTACACTGTTGTCAGTACGCTATACAGTAAAGTACGGTTATAACGAACTCAAAGGGACTACTAATTTTTGTTCGTTATAACCGTAGTTCGTTACAAGCATATATACACTGTCAGTATAACTACAGCAAGTAGTCGGGACCAAAAAAGTAAGTTCGTTATATCCGTCAGTTCGTTATAAGCGTGTTCGTTATAACCGTAGTTTACTGTATGTAACTACCAACTGGACATTCACGTACTTGCATTCATGCAGCAAAAATGAGGATAATCGTCGACAATCTGTATACAGCTGTACCCGCATTTCGATTTATTCACTCCCGTGTGCTTTTTTTGTTTTTTGTTGAACGCCGCACTCTGCAATATTCCAGCCATATGACGGCGGTCTGTAAATAATCGAGTCTGGACCAGACAATCCAGTGATTGACATCATGAACATCGATCTACGCTATTGGGATACGATGTCATGCATGAACCAAGTCAGCGAGCCTGACCACCCGATCCCGTAAGTCGCCTCTAACGACAAGCATTGTCGCCTGTTACGACAAGCATGGGTTGCTGAAGACATATTCTAACCCGGATCTTCACGGGGCACTCCCACATGCACATGTGTACAGGTGTAAATGCTGTAGACCGTAGTCGTACGGCCATGAAGTTTATGCTGCAAAACCTTAAGTACTTTCTGAATATAAATATATGAATTGATGTAATCAATATTTATCTTATTTTGTTTAGGGAATCACCGTTGTGTTGGAATGTTTCAAAAAAGAAATCCGCTGATAATTACGGGCTATTTAAATCCATAAAGCTCAGTTTATCTAAAACAATAAAAATAATTGTAATGAAAAGTCAAAATGGTCTGCATGGTCTAATGGCAGAGCGTCAGCCCGGAGAGCGGAAAGTCCGGGGTTCGATCCCCGCCCACGTCATACCAAAAGACGTTAAAAGATGATTCTTGTTGTTAACAAGGACTGGTCGGCTCGGAGTCAGTATACTGTGTCTGAGTGGGGCATTCATGTTAAATTAGTACAAGCAGCCACACACACACGCATACACGTGCATGCACGTCGCTATAGATAAGGGCAATAATCTTGGACGCGACGTAAACCCCATTTCACCTCACCTCACCCTTTTGAAATAAGTTTAAGTGAGTGAGTGGGTGAGTTGGGTTTAACGCCGCTTTTAACAGTTTTTCAGTTAAATCGCGGCGTGTCAGATTAATGTGGGAGGAAAGCCCGAAGTGATGCAGGTCTCAGACGTTTACCGTTTCGGTGAAACCCACGAGGTATGGTGCTGACAAACCTAGAAACATAATCGGGGCGAACTTAGATTCCAACCCACAATCATAGGTTTCTGGCGTGCCCAAGGGACGCAACTCTGCACAGCGAATCGCGGCGCCTTAGACGACTGGGCCACCTGTGCCCCCGAAATAAGTTTGAAGTTTGATAATATTGTGTATGTATTAACTCTATATGTTGTTATATTCAGTTTATGCTCTAAATATGATAATTAACTCTATACTTGTTTCTAAGAATTAATTGTGAAAGGTACATACGTGTGATTATTCTATGATTTCTTAACTCTTCGTGCCCTAAACCCAGAAACCCGTTTATCCAGATGACTATGTTCAGATGAATGAACTCCGAGGAAATGTCATTTCTCGTCTATCGCGTCGTAACCTGCATGGGTTCCATTGAGCATACTCATGTTATAAGTCGAAGCTATATATTTATAATGCCCTATTAATGGTCTTTGATGTGATAATAGTCCATTCCCTTCAAATGTGTACACCCCGTTAATAGTAAGTCAAAAGGTCACTGCCATTACATTTAGGACTACCGTAAAAGCTATTGTGGACGCACAGTGGCGTGCTAGACTCTCTGTACCCTTTGTAGATGGCCCTACAAATATGAAAGCTGGGTGACATTAACGACATTGTTCTCCTAAAGGATCGATCGTAAATTACAAGATCAGTGGGGCTCTAGTACAAAGCGCCCGCACAGGTCACCAAGCATTCTTTTTATAGTCACTGGCACTATGTGTTTTAGTAGACATGTGACCGAGTTCCGCGTCAACACGTCAACACAATCTGTCATATAGGAATGTGTGATTGTATCTGAAAGTGACACGGTGCCCCATATATAATGCATACACATGTACTATATAGTCTACGTTGTTATTCTATGGCTTGACTAATACTTAGTCTGTGAAAACAATTCTTTAAAATTATATATTTTTTCAAAACCTTTCCTCCTCTGTTGTGGAATCAAGGAAACTAGACTTGCTTCTGAGTCAGTCTGATCTAAACATGCCTAAGTTTGTAGTAAAAAATAATTGAACAAATGTGAACAGCGAAATACACGTGACCGTGTCAAAAACGTTTTGCTGTGCTGTGAGTGAATCTATATTTACTACAATAAAACCTTGCTAACTCGAAGTCCGTACGAGTTATCCGTAGTACGAGGGGTTTCGGATGAAATTGATTAAACTTACTAATAAACCGTTTGTTGTAAATGTAATAACTTTTGAATCTGTGTAAATCAAGTGACAAGATAGTGCGGACTTTTAAAACGTTGAAGTCATGCACAAACTGGAGCAACGCCTGCCTGTGATTATTATAAGGTTGCGTATATACTTTCGCGGAGGATCTTTTCCCTTCAATAGGTGTGTGACTTTAAATATTAAATCACTCACCCTTATTAGTGTTTGACATACTGCAAGCAGTAATCCCAGCTGCGAATATTGAACGAATGAGTGAGTATGGTTTTACTCCGCTTTTAGCAATATTCCAGAAAAATCACGGCGGGGGCACCAGAAACTGGTTTCACGTTGTGGGGAATCGAACCGGCGCTTTGGCGTGACGAGCGAACGCTTCCTCAACTGGGCCACCCCACCGCCCCCGAATATTGAACGACACCAGTAAACGTTTGTGATGAGGTTGACGCTTTTGATCCGTCTCATAAAACTGTGTAAATATGATTTAATTGAAGGATATGTGTCTCTGTTATTTCTTTCCTTACTGTAGATTCTGGTGCAGACCGAGCCACTTAATACCCATATTTCTGTAAAAGTACCTTTTGTGAAACATTATGTGATGTGACGTTAGTGTATCCAGCAATTCTATCGACTCGTCAGCAACATGTGCGTCCAAAATTGATCAAATCAAATAGTGTTAAAAGCGACCATATTAGATTCAAATTAATTCAACCTAACACTTGAAATTAGTGTACTATATCTATTTAATTTTGAAATGCCTCCACCTAATCTCTCTAATCTGACATATATTCCCACTTGCAATAATTGAAACAGATTGAAACGGACAACCAACCCATCTGTTCCATCATGCACACACATGGCTTCAGAACCTTGATACGATCCGAGGACGCGGGTGGCACCGTCATCTAAGGGGCCGCAATTTGGCTGTGCAGAGTTGCGTCCCTTGGACATGCAAGAAACCTATCAGCGCTGATTCCGAACCCGGATTCCCCCCGATTATGTTTCTAGGTTTGTCAGCACCATATCCATGGGTTTAACCGAAGTTGTAAACGTCTGAGACCTGCATCACTTCGGGCTTTCCTCCCACATTAAGCTGACACGCCGTGATGTGGCTGGAATACTGTGCAAAGCGGCGTTAAAGCCAACTCACTCACACACTTAATAAAATCTCATCTGAACAGCATGACTTCAGGGCCCCCGAACACCGTGACACCATTTGTGTGTTAGTTTAATATGCGTACTGTCTAGTTCGAAATGACATGATCAAATGTTTTATAGTATGGTTGACATTTAATGTTGATTTCATAACATGCTTGTTGTGTCTGGATATTTGCAGCTTCAATTAGTTTTATATCGGGAACACCTGCGTTTTTGTTGATGCAGACGTTGGTTGTCAAGACCGTCGACGAAAAGCTGGAATCGATGATATTTATTTCTTTGTATATGTAGAATGATAACGAGTTTTAAAATTAGACGAAAATGCGTTTGTAACAAATGTTATATTTGGGATAACACTTTCTTAGTAAAGTGCAGGTTCTCGTACTTTTTTGGGTTGAGTCCCGTCCGGGATTCGAACTGAGTGGGTTAGATCGCTGACTTTGTGTGCTGGCAATTAGGTGCCTCACTCTGGCAAGTGTGGGTTCCAAAAGCTGGACGGGACTCGAAAGGGCTAAAACAAGGGCTGGTCGGCTCGGAGTCAGTATACTGTGTCTGAGTGGGGTATTCATGTTAAACTGCGGCATGGTATCTCCGTGTGCTAGCCCTATAAATCGGCATTGGTCCGGACACACACACACACACACACACACACACACACACTCTCTCTCTCTCTCTCTCTCTCTCTCTCTCTCTCTCTCTCTCTCTCTCTCTCACAGGGGAGGTCGGGTAGCCTAGTGGTTAAAGCGTTCGCTCGTCACGCCGAAGACCCGGGTTCGATTCCCGACATGGGTACAATGTGTGAAGCCCATTTCTGGTGTCCCCCGCCGTGATATTGCTGGAATATTGCTAAAAGCGGCGTAAAACCATACTCACTCACTCACTCTCTCTCTCACACACACACACACACACACACACACACACTCTCTCTCTCTCTCACACACACACACACGCACACACACACACACACACACACACTCTCTCTCTCTCTCACACACACACACACACACACACACACACACACACACACACAAAGCGTGAAACTAGAGCAGTAAGTCGGTTTTCTATCAGCCAAAGTTGAATCAACAACACGAGATTCGATAAAACGTAAAAACAAATCTTGTGCTCAATAAAGTCAGTTCAAAAAAACATATTTACATCTGAGCATGTTTTCCATTACGCGACAATTACGGATTTTCTTTACATAACGCTCTACAGTTTGGCACAGGCTGCGAACATGAGCTCCTCCTTCTTGCCGAATGTGTGACGGGGACACTCGACAGTCGGGATCGCAATCTAAGAGATCCTGGGTATGTGAGCTGAATGCAATGGATGCACTTTCCCCATGTACAGCGTCCGCCACTCGCTGTGCGTCGTGTCACCTCTTTGCACAAGCTTCTCTAAACACACAGGACAAAAATGTTCCCTGAGTTCTGTGCGACTAAATCAAGCGAGGGGAGGTGGGGACAGGAAAACTCCACATGACTGTTGACACAGCGGTATTTTTACAGCAAAACAACTCTTTTCGTCTCAGCATCATTTTGCAACCTGTTTTCACGACCTTGAGTTCTTGCATCCATCGTGTATTGATGGAGCAGTTGGTTAATGCAATATGGGTTCTGCGGGAATTTTGCGTTCGTGTTGGTGATGTCGACATCTTGTGAAGGATTAGGGAAACAAACTTGTGACATTTAATTGGATCCCAACTGGGTCAGCTATAGCCTGTTTCAGGCGATGTGGACAAATTAACAACAGCTTAACATAAAATACACTTAACATGCTGATGAAATAAGGACAAATATGGACATTGTCGGGGCATATTTATTGTCTGGTGCTGTGTGTTATTAGCAGGAAGTTATGTTATTAAGACTGTTTAATTGTTTAATTGTCATTGAATGTATCTCGGAAAAAGCCCATGTTGTACTTGGTCGAATGTCGGCCTGTCGCACATGTTGACGTTACTTGTCATTCGATTTCCTTAAGTAAAAGATTCATTTTACAGTACCCGTGAAGATCCGGGGTAGAATAGGTCTTCAGCAACCCATGCTTGCCGTAAAAGGCGACTATGCTTGTCGTAAGAGGCGACTAACGGGAGCGGGTGGTCAAGTTCGCTGACATGTTTGATGCTTGTCTGTGTATCCCAATTGCGTAGATCGATGCTCATGATCTCAATCACTGGATTGTCTCGTCCAGACTCGATTATATACAGACCGACGTCATATAGCTGGAATATTGCTGAGTGTGGCGTTAAACAATAAACAAACTAGAGAACTTGGGATGAGCCACCTCCATAGCTTAATTAGTAGCTGTTATACAAAACCAATGATTTCTTTGATTTGTTCTTTTTTAGCACTTAGGAATATTATAGCTCTTAATATTAAGCTCATCATTAACTGTGATCTATTTCTTTCAATAATTTCTTTTCTGCAAACCCATTAACGATGTGACGTGTGGTGAGTTCTGTTCGTTCTTTAACTTCGTTCTATGACAAGGTTTCTAATTCTTTCATTCTTATAAATGGCCGTTCTTGATGTCCCCACATGTATATGGCTAGGGGTATGGGTCATGTTGTCTAAGCAAAGGACATCGTAAATCGCTGTTCACAGTAGCGACCCTTACCGGGCCAGGATCCGCTGATCGTGTTTTGAAACCCAGATTCGTCATGTCTCTAATCCTTCGTTTGTCAGTAGCATACCCGTGCTAGCGAGTTGTATTAAAGGTTATACGTTGGCTTTCCTTCCACATTTAGACCGCCACCGTGGTCTATATATAGCTAGTGGTAGAAGGTCCGGGGTTCGATCCCCGGCCGCGTCATACCAAAAGACGTTAAAAGATGGTACTTGTTGTTACCCTGTCTGGGGGGCGGTCGGGTAGCCTAGTGGTTAAAGCGTTCGCTCGTCACGCCGAAGACCCGGTTTGATTCCCGACATGGGTACAATGTGTGAAGCCCATTTCTGGTGCCCCAGGCCGTGATATTGCTGGAATATTGCTAAAAGCGGCGTAAAACCATACTCACTCACTACCCTGTCTGGCGCTCGGCATTAAGGGACTGCAAGGACTGGTCGGCTCGGAGTCAGTATACTGTGTCTGAGTGGGGTATTCGTGTTAAACTGCGGCATGGTATCTCAGTGGGCTAGCACTATAAATCGGCATCAGTCCGATCTAGTACAAGCAGCCACACACATACACACACGTGCATGCAAGTGCAATAATCTTGGACGCGACGTTAAACCCAATTTCACCTCGACCCCTTCCACATTTACATAACACGCTGTGATATAACTGACATAATGTTCGACGCGGCGTAAAACAACATACATTAAGTGGCTGCGTTATTGCCATAATTGACATGGACATACACTTGGTATGTTGGAATAGTGCTGAGTGCGGCGTTAAACAACAAACAAACAAACTTGGTATGTTGATTATGGATAATATAATGTTTATTTTACATTCGTCTTTTATCATTATAGCGCCATGTAATGTGTTTAGCCGGTTTAAGACATATACGGCCCTCTGTGTATCAGAAATAAAAAAGATGTATTCCCGAGAAGATGCTTCCTGCTGATTTCCGTCATTAGGCCACACTTTCTGTTTCTGTTGGAATATTTTACAATCTGAACGTGTCTTGTCCGCTTCTCCCTGAACAACGCGTTTTCAATTTTCTTTATCGAACGGGGCCGATGGGATAGTCTAGTGGTTAGAGCGTTCGCTCGTCACGCCGAAGGCCCGGGTTCGATTCCCCACATGGGTACTATGTGTGAAGCCCATTTAACGTGTCCCCCGTCATGATATTGCTGGAATATTGCTTAAAGCGGTGTAAAACCACATTCACTCACTCTTTATCCAACGTATTCTAAACATCCACTATTTGTGGCCCGCATTCATGTTGAAATTGCTTTTAATGATCTTTGATGGCATTTCTATTTAAGACGAGTTCCGGGAACGCGAGTTAAAGCGTAACATAAAGAACAGTGTGTGTATAATGTCCCGTCTGACTTGTAAATGAAGTACATACAGTGATACCAGTTTTTCCGGTTTTGCTACAGTTCGGTGGACGAGCGACACTTGCGAATGATCACGTCCTTATTCCCATGTCACGGCGTTATAGCCTGTACCAAACACAGGGAATATTATATACAGTAAACTACGTTTATAACGAACACGCTTATAACGAACTAACGGATATAGCGAACTTACTTTTTTGTCCCGACTATTTGCTGTAGTTATGCTGTATATATATTTATAACGAACTACGGTTATAACGAACTAGAATTAGTGGTCCCTTTGAGTTCGTTATATCCGTTGTTTACTGTACTTCACTTCTCGGGATATGTCAATTATGCGCACTTGGAAAACATTCGTCAACATTTCTCCGCATGGTCAAAATGACAAGACCCCACACAAGGCGTCTACGCGGAAAGCCCCATGTCTTGGCCTGACGGGAGAACGCATCATGCAGCTACTCGTCGTTTGTACTTGATCTCTGTCGACGATTCCAGTTTCCCAGGCTTCTGTAGTCTGTCTTACAGACCCTGATACAAATATATCAACTACAGCCCATGCAAGTCTATAATGTTTGGCAAGTCTAGATTACTGCAGTATCTGAAAATGAAGAGAATCACTGGGCTCCCTTTTTATTATATTTTTATTAAGATAACTGAGCAACTGTTTTTTCTGTACGATATGTTCATTTCAGAGACTATATGTTAGTCTAATGCTTCTGATGCAGGGTCCAAGAAGTTGTTTATCGTGGCTAAATATCAATGACATTTTTACGTTTTGACCCCGAGAACACAAACTTAAACAGGGGGAATCTGGAGACGTGATGTACCTTTTCGATCAGCTGACTGGGCCAATAAGCACACACATAATTACTCAACATGTCCTGGGTTCGTTATGAGATGCACCTGTCTAGCAGCTCGGGGAATTAGACATTGGCTTGTGTGGTCAACAGTGGAGGTAAGGTTAAGAGAACGGTGGAAGGTCTATAACAGGAATCCAGACATGTCACGTTTGTTCGTTTAAACTCGCCAATTTAGTTACAGAGCCATGCAATTTTGAACAGCTATAAAGATTATTTTACGGCGCTTTGCTCATTATTTCAAGTAAAGCGACAAACAGATTGTGGCTAAATAACTGCCACAATTCAAGGAATGCATTTATCAAAAACATGTACTAAAATGCACGTGAACCTGATAGGATGAGAAAAAGATCCAAACAGCTGACATTCATTGTTTTGCGAACAAACCGTCACACGTCAAGGCGATAAGAGTTAGTTCCCTTGACAAGCACAAACTACTGTTACTAGCCCACACAGATCGACCTGAATCGTATGGCGATCTCGGTCGCCACGAGGAGGTTCCATATTGTAATTTATTATATTCAACCTTGTTATTTTGATTTAAACGTCAAAGAAGTACCTGTTTTTATCCCCCAAATGAAAGTGAATTACTTATTTCAGCTGTGCATACAATAACGACATATGTACCAACTCGGGGCAGATGTCTATCTGGCCGGGAAATATTTATATTAATTACCCCTCGAGCGCAGCCCCAGTCTTCTGTGTATTGAAGAATAAGCCGACATCATGTGAGTGCAATAGTTTGTTTGTTGTATAACGCCGCACTCGGCAATATTCCAGCTATATTACGGCGGTCTGTAAACAATCGAGTCTGGACCAGACAATCCAGAGATTATTATCATGAGCATCGATGACAGGCATCAACCAAGTCAGCGAGCCTGACCGCCTGATCCCGTTAGTCGCCTCTTACGACAGGCATAGTCGCCTTTTACGGCAAGCATGGGTTGCTGAAGACCTATTCTACCCCGGATCTTCACGGGTCCGTAAGTGTAATTACAAGCCAACAATATAAGATCTACTAACCGAGTTAATGTATACAAAAGCCTACTACTGCCCCGTTGGTAGCATACGTTTATTTTTTAAATCGAAATTTAAAGTAAATAATCAAAATTATGATAACATTATGGAAATAACGAGAAGTAATTCGGAATTTCGAAAAAAATAATAATTGAAATAATGAGAAAATTATAGAAAAAAGATACAACTCGAAATTTCAACTCGTGCAAATAAAAAGTAGATAACGAGAAAATAATCAGCTTTACAAAAATATAATTGAAATAAGGAGAAAGTTCTCGAAATTATGCCACCAAAGTGGCACCATTAGGCTTCCGTAAATGTAGGGCTTTCATATGGTTCTCCTCGAAAAGAAACTTTTTTGAGAACAGTTAAATTGTATGATTATGCCAAACCTGGTTCCTCGCTTCACACAATAACATCTCTAGTACCCCATGCAGGTTGTACGAGGGGACTAAATTGGGGATTGGGTGGCTTCTGATTATGGTTTGTTCTTGGGTTGGTGAGGGGCGGTGGGGTAGCCTGGTGGTTAAAGTGTTCACTGGTCACGCCGAAGCACCGGGTTCGATTGAACACATGGGTACAAAGCTCCCGAGGTCATATTGCTGGAAAATTGCTAAATTCGGCGTAGAAGTATACTCACTCATTTGGATTGATGACCAACAAGGGGACACGCTTGGCCAAGTTGTCTTAGGCGCCGCAATCCGCTGTGCAGAGTTGCCTCCCTTGGGCATGCCAGAAACCGATGATCGTGTGTTCGAATCCCGGTTCGCCCCGATTATGTTTCGAGTTTACCCAGACCATACCCGTGCTCGTTGGTTTCACCAAAGTGGTAAACGTCAAAGACCTGCATCACTTGAGGCTTTCCTCCCACAAAAAATTGATACGCCGTGATATACCTGGAATACTGTTCACCTCGGCGTGAAAGGGCAAGTTCACACGGAAATTAACCTATTTTTCTTGTACTTTTTCCACATTAAAAGTGTTAACCTAGAAGTGTCATAGACAAAAATATAAAAATATCACAATTAATTAACATATTTTTCGCATTAAAACGATTTATATTTTTCACATTTACCAAGTGTTCTATTTCCACAACAAAAACACCATGGCTTATGCCCCTTGCAATATGACGTCATTGGTGCCAATTGATAAACATTATGACGTCATCATGCTTTGTTAGAGCCGCTTCACGTGGTGTAGGTCTAGGTGTGTGATTCTAGCGTCTCAGATGCCAGCCAGCATAGTGTTATGCTGAGTCACCACTGCGCCGGAGTGTGTCGTAGGCCATGTTGTTTTACCGCAAACTGGTACTTGATATCTTTTGCGTTGAGAATAGACAGGGACCCAGTTGAATTGGCACCAATTACGTCATAATCTAAGGGGGATAACTCAGGCCTGTTTAGCTCGAAAAACGAAGGCCTCATAACGGCATATCATTTTCACACTATTGTGAGCTTCCTACTTTCACTGTGAAAAAAATGAGTGTATATTTTCAAACACAGACACTAATTAATTCTAAAATTGCGTTTTGTTTAGAAAAAGAAAGAAAATGATTTTTGCGTGTACACTTCCCCTTTAAACTAAACTCACTTACTGATGACCAACAAGGGTAACGGGCTCCTAGCTGTGACGTGGGTTGTGGTAAGGGTTGCTCATACTATCAACCAACAGGTTGAATCGTCCAACCTGAGACATTAAGCTCATCTGGCCATGGGGATTCGAACGCCAGCCTAGCGCCCCTACTCCGATAAAACCGATATTTCAACCAACGACCAAACTGATAAATTTCGCAAATTCTACTAAACCGCTCAATAATGATTCTAAGCTATTTGAACAAATAGTACGTACGCTTACAATTTCAACAGCAAATGAAATGTGTTCAAGTTGGCGAAAGAAATAACCTACATCACAGCCCTTACCATGGATTACAGATAGGGACAAATCGACATGAAGCCCTTGGCTGTGTCCGATTTTTTTATTGACGTATAATTTTAGTTTTAATAGATTTGTTTATCACGAAGCGGTCGTCTGTACATGTTAATAACCTAAATAGACGCCTGGCGATCCAATTATATTTCGCCAGTGTTTGTTCGTGCACGAATCCGTTGACACTTATTACATGGCTTCCTGTCTCCCAAATGAGGACTGCAAGTGCCATACGTCAGCTATACTCGGTGTCGCTATACACAGAACCTGATATGTATAGCAGCAATTAAGAGCCGATATACACCTACGATGACTACTTCTTCCGAGTGCATGCTCATATTCCAATCATGCATGTATATTTAATTGTCAGGTGTCTTGTTAAAAAGCACCGTTTATTTTTATAACACATGTGTCCCTTTTGACTTCACTATAAGATTAAGCTGACACGGTGTATATCGCTGATGTGTGTGGAGTTCAGTCCAACTCACCCACTAACGCAGTTATTTTAAAAGACAAACTGGAACAGCGTTTGATTTTTAACAAGTCATTCATTAGCTATAGTACGTACTGGTGGCTTAATGATACAAATACAATGGAACCTCGTTTGTACGGAAAACCCTACAATCCGGACGATTGTCCGGTAACGTTTACATCTGTAGGCTGATTCATGATTCGTTTATCCGGTCACTTGTAAATGTATACGATTTCACCGGGAAGGGACCCGCCCAGATAAACGGGGTTCGCTGTAGGCGAGATATGGTCACCTGCAAAAGGCCGGAATAAAAAATAGGAACAAAGATTTACCTTCTGCAAAATGTACCTTTACAGCCGTGTCAGCCTGTTATCAAGGTCGTATATCTTATTTGCATTTAGAAGTTATAGTAGGAAGTAATGAAGTCACGACGAACTTATGGATTTCAACTTTCTCATCCCCTCTGTACGTGTCTGGAAAGTACAAGTACCCTTTTCCAAACACGTGTCTTATCCAGAGATCATTAGCATTGTCCACGGATCTTTTAAATCAGTGGGTATGCTATTGAAAACAATGTCCCTATAATGGATCGTTTCTTCAGAATCCTTGCAATTATATATCCGCGACTGTCGTAAATCTAGGATATATTTTGTAAAGGGGCTCACAGATGGTTTGTATATTATTATTTTTTAAAGATTATACGAGCGCTTCTGGTGGGGCTGTTTTCACACACGGATACCTAAGCGAGTCAAGATTTATACCCATATACAGTGGGGTTACTTTCGTCATCACATCACGTGGTATTGTCACCTGGTGTCATCTAAGGTCATAACCCGAGAAGGTTGTTTACGATGACACCTGCATGTTTTTATTTGGAATTCACCCAAGTGTGTCCACTCTAATCCCAAACTGAATAACACAGTAGTAATATTTGTCACCTCCGTCGTAAAGGTGTCATTAGCGCCTTGTCAACAGACAATTGTCCTCCGATGACCGTAAACACCCAAATCCCCTGATTGTATACAGTAAGCGTTTATTACTTCATCGCCAAGACAAGGCATGTGTAGCGTCTTCGTGGTCATATCTGGGTTGAGGTTAAAACGTAGCGAGGGAATGAACGTTGCTAGACGCCGCAGTTAATATTCATAGGTACAGCTGCTGAACGTATCGTGGTCTAGTAGATAGAGCGTCTGTCCGTAAAATGGATGGTCGATGGTTCGATCTTCGGCCGTGTTATACCTAAAGACGTTAAAAGATGGTACTTGTTGTTACCCTGTCTGGCGCTCGGCATTAAGGGGCTAAAACAAGGACTGGTCGGCTCGGAGTCAATATACTGTGTCTGAGTGGGGTATTCATGTTAAACTGCGGCATGGTATCTCAGTGTGCTAGCACTATAAATCGGCCGGACTAGTACACAGTAACTTAGTGCGCATAAGTCCGGATAAGTACAATCATCCACACACTCACTAACATTAAACCTCATCACCTCGCCTTGCCTCGCCTCGCCTCGCCTCGCCTATAATGGCGGCTTGGAAATATACGAGTTTACAGGAAACAATGACTGATAGCATGAGCAGCGATATATTGTGTATTGCCTCATTAAATAACGCCTAAAGCAAGCGAATCCTGCTGTTATTTAAAGATGGGTTGCCTTTTGTTCGACAGTTCTGTAATCGTGTGAAACATATGCCATCATATAGTGTTTTTATACATTTACATCCAGCTATACCGATCGCCTATTATGTTTAAAGGCCGAAAGTCCATGGAATTTTATTTCCGGAAGTGCTTACGTGATAATTCAGTCGACCTAATCAAGGACCATGAACAATGTGATCTAACACAGTTCTTGTAAAAAACAGTTTCAAAATCTATTGTTAAAACATGTGAAACAGTTTCGATTAATTTCTGTTTAAGTTTCATATATGTTTACGTTTTTTGAAAAATGAAAACAAAAATTTCCTATGTATTTGCTTTGTGAAAAGATATGTTAGAACAAAGGGGACGCCCTGGGTCGCAGACCAATTACAAGATAAACGTGTTTTTTTCTCTCTTTTTTTGTGTGTGAGAAATCGTTTAACTTCCTTGTCAGGGTTACTGAAAACGGGTACTATTTCACAAAAACAGATAAATAATAAGCATAACCCTCCACAATCACTTTGTTGGATTATTTGTGAATTTCAGACTTATTTTATTTATGTAGGAACCATTGTACTAAATGCACATTGATTCTTATCGACATTGTCACTGGTGACTGACCTTTTACATCCTCACCGTTGTCTGACTGCTGCCACGTCGCCATCCTCTCTCCCACCATGTCATCGAAGCCAGCACGGTGGCACGTTCACACTGTTCCTCGATCAGGGCTGGTAGAGTTAGAAACCTTCCTTGTACCATGACTACCATGTACGCATAAATATGCGCCTCCCACTGCTGCACAGGTGTGCCTTGCGTTTATGGGGCGGGCAGTTTACGTCGCCTCCAGTGGTCAGATTGTTCCGTGATCGGTCGACGCTCTGTGACCGTTAAGTCACCAGGGAAACATACTGTGATAGTTCCCATGGGACGGACAAAACACGAAGGGCTACATATATATTGTAATTATTCTATGTAGGATAAATAGCATTAAATGTAGGTAGGGGAAAAGATTCATGGGGCGATGCGAGCGATCTACACAACTTGTGTTCAGGGGTCGAAGTGGGGACAGTCCTCAATATAGCTTTGATGTAGACTTTTGAATAGAAAACATGTTTATAGCCATATATGTAAATATAGAAATCCTCACTTGATAACATTCAGGTTTAGGCTTATGTTCTTTCATTCAATATTTAGGTGCTGTTATTGAAAATAGAAGATTAAGCTTAATCATTAGAGTCGCACTGTATTTTAACCTCACCACTGGCACATTTAATTTGGATATGATGACATGCATCGACCAAGTCAGGAGCCTAACCACCCGACCCCGTTAGTTGCCTCTTACAAGCATGGGTTGCTGAGTCCCCACTCACCCTCCACTAACCTCTATTTCGACCTTCACCTCTCACTCTTACACTTACCTCTATTTCGACCTTCACCTCTCGATATACTCACCTCTATTTCGACCTTCACCTCTCACTCTACACTTACCTCTATTTCGACCTCCACCTCTCACTCTACACTTACCTCTATTACGACCTTCACCTCTCACTCTACACAGACGTTTATTTCGACCTTCACCTCTTACTCTACATTTACATCTATTTCGACCTTCACCTTTCACTCTTACACTTACCTCTATTTCGACCTTCACCTCTCACTCTTACACTTACCTCTATTTAGACCTTCACCTCTCTATATACTTACCTCTATTTCGACCTTCACCTCTTACTCTACATTTACATCTATTTCGACCTTCACCTTTCACTCTTACACTTACCTCTATTTCGACCTTCACCTCTCACTCTTACACTTACCTCTATTTAGACCTTCACCTCTCTATATACTTACCTCTATTTCGACCTTCACCTCTCACTCTATACTTACGTCTATTTCGACCTTCACCTCTCACTCTACACTTACCTCGATTTTGACCTTCACCTCTCACACATTTCCGCTTCGTAGCGACATAGCGCCTACGTTCAAACATATTGCCCTTTTAATCCATGATTACCGAAAACTAGCCTAATTTTATTTGAGTACCTGATCGTATTGTAGAGATATGCTGAAATCGTATGTTTGAAACTGCAGTAGGTGTTTCTTGTTTAACGCAGCGCTCGGCGGTATTCTAGCTAGATGACGGCGGTGAGAACCACACAAACCAGTGATTTATATAACGAGCTGCGTCCTACACCGTCAGGGTCACCGAACCTGCCCTCCCTGTAGACTCTGACGACAGTTTTCCTCTTTATTCATGAAAATTCTGTTCACGTACACGTGGATATCCAGGTTAGAATTAGTCTTCAGCATGCTATTCTTGCAACTAATGGCATAGGGTGGTCAGGCTCGCTCATTTGGTTGATGCATGTCGCTGTATCCCAATTGCGTAGTTTAATGCTTATGATCCAGACTCGATTAGTTTCAGACCGCCCTCATGCAGCTTGAATATTGTGTTGTGGCGTTATACAACAAACAAACATTTGTTGACGCCGTGATGTACTTGAAAATATGTAAAAAGCAGCGTTAAACTCACTTCAGCCTATAAATATTCGAGTATAGACCAGATAAACCAGTGACTGGGCGCATGAGCATCGACCCACGCCATCGAGGCACGGTGAAATGCAATTAACCACCGAGTCTGGTCTGCGGGTCACTGGTACTGGGGGTCTGGTCACTGGTACTGGAGTCTGGTCTCCGGGTCACTGGTACTGGGGGTCTGGTCACTGGTACTGGAGTCTGGTCTCCGGGTCACTGGTACTGGGGGTCTGGTCACTGGTACTGGAGTCTGGTCTCCGGGTCACTGGTACTGAGGTCTGGTCTCCGGGTCACTGGTACTGAGGTCTGGTCTCCGGGTCACTGGTACTGGTGTCTTGTCTCCGGGTCACTGGTACTGGGGTTCTGGTCTCCGGGTCACTGGTACTGGGGGTCTGGTCACTGGTCCTAGTGTCTTGTCTCCGGATCACTGGTCCTAGTGTCTTGTCTCCGGTTCACTGGTACTGGAGTCTGGTCTCCGGGTCACTGGTACTGGTGTCTTGTCTCCGGGTCACTGGTCCTAGTGTCTGTCTCCGGTTCACTGGTCCTGGAGTCTGGTCTCCGGGTCACTGGTTCTAGTGTCTTGTCTCCGGGTCACTGGTCCTAGTGTCTTGTCTCCGGGTCACTGGTCCTAGTGTCTTGTCTCCGGTTCACTGGTACTGGGGGTCTGGTCTCCGGGTCACTGGTCCAAGTGTCTGTCTCCAGTTCACTGGTCCTGGAGTCTGGTCTCCGGGTCACTGGTTCTAGTGTCTTGTCTCCGGGTCACTGGTCCTAGTGTCTTGTCTCCGGGTCACTGGTCCTAGTGTCTTGTCTCCGGTTCACTGGTACTGGAGTCTTGTCTCCGGGCAACAGGTACTGGGGGTCTGGTCACTTGTACCGGAGTCTGGTCTCTTGGTCACTGGTACTGAAGTCTTGTCTCCGGGTCACTGGTACTTGTGTCTGGTCTCCGGGTAACTGGTACTGGTGTCTTGTCTTCGGGTCATTGGTACTGGGGGTCGGGTCTCTGGATCACTGGTACTGGAGTCTGGTCTCCGGGTCACTGGTGCTGGTGTCTTGTCTCCGGGTCACTGGTACTGGGGTTCTGGTCTCCGGGTCACTGGTACTGGTGTCTTGTCCCCGAGTCACTGGTACTGGAGTCTTGTCTCCGGGTCACTGGTACTGGAGTCTGGTCTCCGGGTCACTGGTCCTAGTGTCTTGTCTCCGGTTCACTGGTACTGGAGTCTTGTCTCCGGGCAACAGGTACTGGGGGTCTGGTCACTTGTACCGGAGTCTGGTCTCTTGGTCACTGGTACTGGAGTCTTGTCTCCGGGTCACTGGTACTTGTGTCTGGTCTCCGGGTCACTGGTACTGGTGTCTTGTCTTTGGGTCATTGGTACTGGGGGTCTGGTCTCCGGGTCGCTGGTACTGGAGTCTGGTCTCCGGGCAACAGGTACTGGAAGCCTAATCCTCCCCGAAACCCAAACGGGTCAAACACAACAAAATAAATATTAAAACATGTTCAGTAGAAAATCACATAACGTTTTGTTTCCATGCTTTATTTCAAGCTTGAATACGAATTTGAAAAATACATGTTATGTCATCCGTCAGCCATTAATCGCAACAACAAGAATGACTCCACACAGTCTCTTATTGTTATGTACTGCCGTATATATTGGTCCTGTCGTAAAACCATCTTCGCTAAAGCATTCATACCACACCGATGACTTCCCAAGAGGAGATCAATCCACATAGTTCTATCATTAGACTTTTCATTTACTCGGGTCAAATTACGAGCTCTCGGACCTACATAAACGTCTTCCCTCCTTTGATGTGTCAATGGTCGTACTGCAGCAACTCTGGTTAAATATCCACGTAACGAGGAACGTATGCCCCCTCTCAAACTCCCCAGGGGGGAAAAGTGGCCTCAAGTGGAACTATTTAACTTCAAAAAACGAAACTAGGCTTCGTGGCATCCTATTTGTATATATAGACAAGTACACCTGTACCTGTCATCATCCGCTCATATGAATGAACCAGGGTCATCAAGGTCACTGTTATATCGGACCCGTGAAGATCCGAGTTAGAACAGATCATCAGCAATCCAGGCTTGCCATAAAAGGCGACTATGGTTGTCGTTCGAGGCGACTAACGGGCTCGCTGACTTGGTGGTGCATGTCATCGTATCCCAATTGCGTGTGTCGATGCTCATGATGTCAATCACTGGATTGTCTGGTCCAGACTCGATTATTTTTCAGACCCCGTCATTTTGCTAGAGTATTGCTGATTACGGCATTAATCAACAAACAAACAAAACACTATTCAATCGGTACATCTTAGTAAGATATTATTGTTTTAAGGTTATAATCGAGCCGTACTCAAAGGCTTAAACACCCAAAGTAACACATGACTTAAACAAATTATTACTCGCGTCTCGCAAAACAATCATTGACAATTAAAACATATATTTTCGATGTTGTTCAGTGTTCTGAAAACACAAAATATTTATCTCCATTCTACCATGACAGAATTAAACGCGAACTCTTGGATGGTACAACTGCCGCCAAATCGGCTCTTTCAGTCAGAGGTGTTATTGTGGTTTCAAATCTCTGAGTAACCAATCAGAATCAAGAATTGTCCAAATTCATGGTAGAATTTAGTAATCGTTGTATGGTGCACTGTGTTTTTATATTTCACAAAGTCGACACTGAAGCTCTTTGTGATCTGGACCTTGATAGCAACCCTTCGGTTTGATACCTGTATCTCACTGCGACACTATGTTTATTTTCTCCTCATTCTTTATCACATTTGAATCGCATTTCGTTTTTATATGTAATCGCGTAATTCGCATTTCGTTTCCAAGGTAATCCTAGTTTTGTATTGTGTTCCTTATCTGAGGAAACTCGTGTTGGTGATTTATTGGCGCTGTGTCCGGTAAGATCACCATGTTCAGCAGCTAGAGAAAAGGTCTTGGTCTGTGAGCCAGCATGCTATCCTAATCCAGTAAATAATGTCACTTAAGTGATCTTTCTACAACAACGGCCTTTTGCAGAATTGCAAGCTAAGAAACTACTGTTGTGGTATTTTCTATGCAACTCGAAGCAAACACAATGAGCGTTGTGGGCGGCCGTTAATTCTGTTCTTTCTGAAGGAAAGGTGCTCACAGCATTTGGCGTGACATATTGTTTCTCGAGTAGGAGTATATCTGCACGACTGTTAAATAAAGATAGAAACGTTACGTGCGTATTATCTGTTTGTCTTTAAAACTTACCTATTTTTCAGACTTGCTTTCGATTATATTTAGTTTTGCATTTGACGCAGAGGGTTTGAGGAGGGCCCAAGTACGCCCAACGCTTGTCGTAAAGTGGAACTCTGCTGGTGTCAGGGGGCCACAATGTTAGCGTGTAGTCGTGCAGTTGATGTTGGGTTGTATTTTTGTTATTTAACGCCGCACTCAGCAATACTCCAGCTGTATGAGTCTGTCTGTCAATAACCAGACAATTCATCATGTCAGTGATCATGAAGGACAAGGCATAAAAAAACACTAACCTTACTGTCGTCATCAAGACGTTCATCTATAGTTATGATACCACTTGTCATATTAAGTATATGGCGAAAATAAACCGCGAATGACAGTGTTGCACGAGACGTTCATCAGTTGCTATCATATCAGCGGCGTTTGGTGTTTCCGGTGTTTGTATTGTTTGTTTTTAACGCCCCTCAGCAATATCTCAGCTACATGACGGCGGTCTGTAAATAATCGAATCTGGACAAGATAATCCAGTGATTGACATCATGAGCATCGATCTACGCAATTTGGATACGATGACATGCATCAACCAAGTCAGCGAGCCTGACCACCCGATCCTGTTAGTCTCCTCTTACGACACGCATGGGTTGCTGAAGGCCTATTCTATAACCCGGATCTTCACGGGTACGGAATTTATTCGGCTACGTGGTTGGGCAATAAGTACGGACATGGGTAAATGGCCTAAATTAAACATTAATCACCCTGTAAAGACTCTCACCTATAGTTAACTTTCTCATAAACCCGTAGGGATTTCGGGTCACAATTTGACCCCAGCTACCTCCTCATGGTCGTATGAGGCGACTTCATGGATCGGTGGTCAGGCTCAGTGACTTGGTTGATGGCGTGTCAGCGTACCCTGACGGCGGGGATCATCACTGGATTGTCTGATCCAGACTCAATCATTTACAGGCCGCCGTAATTTAGCTGTAATAGTGTGGCTTCAAACAATAGTCAAATTAAACATTCTCAAAGCTTTTTTGGGTATCCGTTTTTAAAATAATTGTCGGGGCCCATGGAGTCTGGCGAACTTCGATAAATCAAGTGTTGACTTGCCAGCAGGTTTTCTTTTAAAGAAAAAAGACAAATGGTTAAAAACTTCCATACTATCGATCAAGTTGTTGCCATGTATAAATATACCACCAACACCACTCGTTTATGATAAATCATTTCAAACAATTACTGATCTGAGAAGCTCAGAACAAATGGGCGTGGGCTTGTTTGTATGACAGATCAGAGAATACGTCTCCCTATGATTGATGATGGATGAACATTTCTACGAGGAATGAATGTTGTTTAACGCCACAGCAGCACTTTTCCAGCTGTATCAGGCGTCCTGTAAGTAATCGGGTCTGACTAGACAAACCGATGGTTGATACTATGAACAACGTCCCACGCATCGGGATACGATGACAAGCAATTAGTCATGTCACCGAGCCTGACCATTCAATCCAGCTCACTCGACTATTACGACATGCATAGGTTACTGGGGACTCCCAAATTCCCACGGGGACTGGGAGATGTTAGTGAGAAGATCTATTATCTGCAGTGATGAAAAACAGAATCATCTGACATGTCATCCTAAATGTGTTCTGTCCGGAGGACGGAAGGGGGATGGATCGATCCCCGCCCGCGTCAGAGCAAAAGGTGTCAGAAGATGGCACTTGTTGTTACCCTGCCTGGCGCTCGGCATTTAGGGGATGTCAGTTGGCTAGCACTTAAAAACTGACATTCATCGGCACACACACACACACACACACACACACACACACACACACACACACACATACACACACACACACACGTGCATCTATCTTGAAAGAGGACGTTATTTGTTTGTTTGTTGTTTTACGCCGCTCTCAGCAATATTCCAGCTATATGACGGCGGTCTGTAAATAATCTAGTCTGGACCAGACATTGACATCATGAGCATCGATTCATGCAGTTGAGATCGATGACATGCATCAACCAAGTCAGAGAGCCTGACCACCTGATCCCGTTTGTCGCCTTTTACGACAAGCATAGTCGCCTTTTACGGCAAGCAAGCATGGGTTGCTGAAGACCTATTCTACCCCGGATCTTCACGGGTCGAAAGGAGACGTTTAACTCACCTCATGTCACCTCAACGTCTCAACAGATGAATAAAACATCCAATCAATGTATTGCCCTATGTCAGCTGATCTGTCTTCTAACCCGAGTCCTGTCTGTATCCCGTATTGATCTAACGCTGTAGGTCACCAGGTACACCGCGTGACTAATAGTTTGTTTCACACTTTAAATTAATATTATATAGCATAGAAAAAAAATTCTGTGATTGGATTTATATGATCCAGAATTGCTTTTATTGGTACGACTTCTGAAGTCGGAAGTGCAAACCTTTTGGAAACTGAGGCCTTGAGATCTGACATGTCAGCATGCGCTTATTGTTGCACAATTGACCTGGTCGATGCAAGTCCCGCCCCGACAACCCGGATGAACGTGTAAACTGGTTTCATGAACAATCAGGAGTATTGCATGCTACTCAACTTTTGATAGGGTTATTATGACTGTCCTGAGTTGTCCAGGGTGTTAAAGGTATTATCATGTAACTAGTTCTCGAATGTTGACGCGGACCGGACCCATTTTCCTCTTCCAGTTAATATACATATATATACAATTCAATACATTGAAAGATATAACTAAATGTCCCCTTGACATGTTGAGTAGTTTTCCAAACAGATACAACAAGTGTACCATTGAAGTCTAATCGCTTTGACCACAATGGCGACTGAGTATGAACATAACCTGGGTTCTCACACTTTATCGATCACTGGTTGACCCAGGATTTGCACTATCGATCACTGGTTGACCCAGTCTTCTCACTGTCGACCACTGGTTGACACAGGCTTCGCACTGTCGATCACTGGTTGACCCAGTCTTCTCACTGTCGACCACTGGTTGACCCAGGCTTCGCACTATCGATCACTGGTTGACCCAGTCTTTGCACTATCGATCACTGGTTGACCCAGGCTTCGCACTATCGATCACTGGTTGATCCAGGCTTTGCACTATCGACCACTGGTTGACCCAGGCTTTGCACTATCGATCACTGGTTGACCCAGGCTTCCCACTATCGACCACTGGTTGACCCAGGCTTTTCACTATCGACCACTGGTTGACCCAGGCTTGGCACTATCGACCACTGGTTGACCCAGGCTTGGTCCAGGCATGGCCATTCATAGAAGGAGTGGTGAAGCTGTAGGAATGATTGCTGAATATTCCACTAATTCGTCATTGAATCTTCCGAAATTCGGGCCCAAATGTTAATCGATCTTTTCCCAAAAAAGATACGACGACGGGACGTATGAGTTGCTTTCAGCAATATGTATTTGCAACCCCACTATGAAGGACTTCAGAACCATAAGGGTAACCGAACTCGGGTCTTCGCCGTGACAGGCGAACACGTTAACCCCTAGGCCATCCGCCGCTCCACGCGATGAAAGAATGGGCCCATGTGTAGTCATGTATTCACGTAAATCACCATTAATTTCATGATGCCAGGTCGCCCTTGTTGTGAGGCACACATATATCTGTCACTCACAGACATGACACAGATGACAGGTCCTTCGTCATTAATCCTAGAATGACAAGATATAGGGTAAGACGTAAGGATAAACATAGAAACGAATTAGATCAAGTCTGTTCCAGCAATTGAGAATTATCAGAACTCGCGTCAACCACCAGCCACTTACGGAGCCGCTAGGTCACGTGACCTGTCACACACTGTGGGTTCGTTTAAAACTCTGAATGTATCGATCGAGAACGAACGCGGCATGCGGTTTACCACATCGGCTCCGCACTGCTACCTGACTTCGTAAAGGCAGGATGCCTATCGTGGGAAGAAGTGGCCTCCGCTTAATGTTTTGTGTTTGATAGACGAGAGTCCGGATTTTTACATGATACGGCAAATGTGAAATTGAGAAACTGTTACCATGGTCACACTGGCCTCATTTCTTGACAGTGGATGATTTAGAGATTTCTAATTTATAGGATAAAAGTTGTCACGTTCACCTGCAAGTTTCACGTCATACACAAATCAATTATCGGCCAAGACGCTGCGGATGTTTGTGTGAAGAAAGAAGACCCTACATTCAGACTTTCTCGGATTACATTCGGTTAGACTCGTGTGTTCTTTCCACTATGGATTAAACATGTTGACAAATTGAAACGGGATTTATCATTGTGGTTGACTCAAGCGTACCATTGACTAATCCCAATAACAAATGTATCTTCAGTATCCAGTCGTGTAGTACCGCAGTACCCGGGTTTAAACGGACATGTTCCTGTCCACCGTCCAAGACCGTATGATGATACCCCGGGGGGAGAGTCTGTCCGATTTGGACGCGGACGTTGGGGAGGGGGATTGTGTAAGGAGAACGCGGTCTCTGGAACGTCTTGCCGACGTTGCTTACGACTGCTATCTCTCCCACTCGTGTGTCTATTTTCTACATCACCCCAGCGTGGCCAACTTAGCCAGACTGAGGAAGAAACTCAACTCCGATGACAAACAATGGATGGTGGACTTTCTGGACCATCATGGTCTGGAGTTGCTGTTTGAATGTATGGGAGAGCACCTGGGCCATCATGCTAGCTTCTACAATGCCGTCCTCTGTGTCGAGTGCGTGTTATGTGTCAAAGCCTGTATGAACTCTGCTATTGGATTGCAGTGTTTAGTCACAAGTGGACAGTTCGTAACCAAGTTCGCAATAGGTATGATTGATTTGTTTTTTCCGGTTATTACGAATTCCTAAAAACCGTTAAAGTTATTCCCGTGTACTACCACTACCGGGGAATTAGAATTGCGTTCAGTATATCCGAAGTTCGTTATTTCCATGAACAATTACATGTATTACCACTCCCGGGGGATTAGAACTTCATTCGTTATATTCTCATGAACATTAACATTGATTACCGAGGGATCAGAATTGTTCATTTTATCCGAACATTATAATTATGTATTGCATTAAAATATGTGCTAAGCATTAACATCCACAGATGCACAAGTGGTCCAGTAAACGTTATATAAGGTGCCGCAGTTCACTATGAAGAATTATGTCCCTTAGGTGTGGCAGGATCCTGTGATTGAGGTACCAATAATCACCCTGACTGTAATCATACCCGGGCTAGTAGGTTTTACCAAAGTGGCAAACTGCTAGAACATGTACTACGTACTTTCCTCACACATCAAGCTGACACGCCTCGATGTAACTAACATCCTGCCTCAAACGGCATGGAACTCACTCACTCACTCACTCAGAAACGTATATTTAGGCCTTTACACCCCCTTGACGTTATCACCGCATCTCCTTGCTTTCAGTCAGCTTGATGTCTATGTTTTATAATTGGCTGTGTGTACTTGTACTGAAACACTCTGTAAACACATATTCGATTTTTTGATAATATTTGGCAAAATGGCAACAACAAAAAATAAAATTGTTCTGGGAAATGAGGCATGAGATAATCCAACAACAATGTCGTCGAATCTCATTCGATGTGTTTGGAGATGGACTTGATCACAAATTTTTTTTTCTTTCTGATTTTGAGTTAAAGTTGATAAGACCCTTGAAGATCCGGGGTAGAATAGATCTCAGCAACCCACACTGGCCGTAAAAGACGACTGCTTGTCTTAAGAGCCAACTAACGGGATCGGGTGGTCAGGCTCGCTGACCTGGTTGATGCGTGTCATCGAATCCAAGTTACGTGGATCGATGCTCATGCTGTCAATCACTGGTTCGTGGTGTCAAGACATCCGTCATATAGCTGGAATGTTTCTGAGTGCGCGTTTTCATTGTGTTTCAGTGTATATATTCAGCTATTAATTATGATTCCAGTACATGTATGCACATGGCATTTACTACCATACACAATATATCAGTTTACACTTCCCTGGCTGACTCACTGCAGCATTAAACTCCATATCACAGCCTCTCTACCAGCCCAGTAGATAGAGAAACTAGCTTCATAATGCAATGCTCTGAACAGGGTCATTCAACAGTGTCTCACACAATCAGGTCATTCCAACATTTCTCTTAATGCCTATGTTGTCATTATGGTTTGCGAATAAATTGCAAGTATTTCTCGGCTTGACATAGGAAACGCTGAAATAATTGTTGTTTATTACCCGAGGGCTTCTCAAAATCGATATGTCATGTTTAAGTTGATGAACGGACGAAATCGTGTATTTTCTTAAACACTACTCATTGCTATATGTTGATACGAAAAATACATGAGAAGCTAACTGCCGGTTCTAGATTATTGATTATACATGGTTTGTTGGTTTGTTTGTGTTTGTTTGTCTGTTTAACGACGCACTTAGCAACATTCCAGTGATATGACGGCGTCCTGTAAATAATCGAATCTTGACCAGACAAGCCAGTGATTCATTGTATGACTCGCCTAAGGCGCTTGCGACCTTCCATAGTTGCGACCCTTAGGCATGCTACTTACCTTTGATCGTGGGTTCGAATCCCAGATTCGCCCTGGTTATGTTTATCTAGGTGTGTCAGCAATGTCTCAGACCTGTATTCATTCGGGTTTCCTCCAATATCAAGCTGACACTCCGTGATATATATACTACTCGAAAAATGTTAAGGACCACCCAATTATTTCATGTTACTGCAGTCAATGTGTCATGGCATACCAGATAAACTATAGTAATATGAAAGAATCGGCGGTCCTTAACGTTTGTTGAATAGTATATGTAACTGAAGTACTGATAAGTGGTGTTTCAACCCAACTCACTCACTCACTCATAGCGCTGTGATTATTTGCTTAGTTTAACGTGAATTTGTGGAACGTCATCCACATTAGTTTAATATGAGTGAGTGAGTGAGTGAGTGAGTTGGGTTTAACGCCGCTTTTAACAATATTCCAGTTATATCACGGCGTCTCAGCTTAATGTGGGAGGAAAGCCCGAAGTGATGCAGGTCTCAGACGTTTACCACTTCAGTGAAACCCACGAGCACGGGTGTGGTTCTGACAAACCTAGAAACATAATCGGGGCGAACCAGGATTCGAACCCACAATCATAGGTTTCTGGCGTGCTCAAGGGACGCAACTCTGCACAGCGAATCGTGGCGCCTAAGACGACTGGGCCACCCGCGACCCTAGTTTAATATGAAGTGCGGTTGGTGTTTAATAGTGTTTAAGGGTAGAATGTAGTTGGCTGGCTTAATGGCAGTATGGTTTGAAAAGCAGGGTTGTGTGTGATAGTAGAGAAGTGTTCGATGATCGAGATGTGTTTCACTGTAGGATGGTGTTTGGTGGCGGAGAAATGTTTGTTGTTGGGATTCACAGCGTGCAATGATAGGGTGATATTTGGCGTAGCATGGCTTAAGGTATGAAGGGATTTTGTTTGAGAAGATGTTTCATGGAAGGAAGTTGTTTGATGTTAAGCGTTGGATTTGTAATGAGAATGTTATTTGACGTTCGGGGATGTTTGAAGGCAAGTAGGTGCTTGATGGTGGGGATGAACATGTACAACGGTAGTTAGGTGCTTCATGGTAGTGATGTGTTTTGCGGTGGGTTGTGTTTGACGGTGTGTGTGTGTGTGTGTGTGTGTGTGTGTGTGTGTGTGTGTGTGTGTGTGTGTCTGGGGGAGGGGGTGTTATATAAGTGGTTCCGCATGGTAGTGGCGGTATTATCTCGAAGGTAGGAAACCCATGCTTGCTGTAAAAGGCGACTAACGGGATCGGGTGGTCAGGCTCGCTGACTTGGTTGATGCGTGTCATCGAATCCCAATTGCGTGGGTCGATGCTCATGATGTCAATCACTGGATTGTCTGGTCCAGACACGATTATTTACAGACCGCCGTCATGTAGCTGGAATATTGCTGAAATATTGCTGAGTGCGGCGTTAAACAACAAACAAACATATATTATCTCGAAGGTAACCATATGAATGCTTACAGCTCATGGTTCGTGATGAATCGTATGACGGTTTACACATAAAGACAAGAAACTGGGTGAAACTGTTTCTTTAAGACAGATATGATGTTCATATAAACCGGGTTACAGACCGCCGTCATAAAGCGGAAATATAGTGCGGCGGTGAACAATAAACTAATTAAAAAACATGAAGAATTCTCAGTGGACCATAGTTCCATATACTGGAGTAATGCCAATTGAATAAGATAAACACCTTTTTTCTATATCCTGGAATTTAGAGGCGGACGTTGTCAACACCATCACCATCACAACTCGGCCCCCCAACCACCCAACAACCTTAAGGCCCCTCCCAAAATTTCACACGATAAAAAGCGAATCTCATTAACAACAGTGTAGTTTGGGGGTGGTCAACCGGAGGAAGTTGTACCGATGTGTTGACACCGCCAACGATTCTCACGACCACGAAACACTCCAGTTCTTCACTGTCTCGCGTTCAGAGGGGGGCATCATCAACGGACACGGAGCTTTATTGGAGGAACTGACCCATGTCCAAACGGGGCTTGCAGCTCCGGGGGTGATGAACAATCAAACTACACAGCTGAAACATTGACCCCGATAGTAGCCCAAGGTGTTAAAAAGGACACAGCGTTATTAACGTCATCAGGTCTGGTGACAAATAAGCTGATGTTTTTAACATATCAATTCACACTTGTGTCAGCACCTGCTACAATGACTCATTAATATTTATTTCGTCATACTCGTTTGTGGAATGTTATAAGGATTAAAATATATGAAGCGGAATGCTGCATACATGTACAACCTAAATGCAGCCTTGCGGGCAATTGCCGTTGTAGGCGTTTATGTATGTGTGTATTTAAAAGCATGTTACGGCGTACATATTTCGGGTTAGAATAGGTCCCCAGCAACCCATGCTGGTGGTAAGAGACGGACCAATTGATCTGCATGGTGGTCAGGCTCGGTGACTTGGTTGATAGCGTGTCCTTGTAACCATACGGCGTGGATCGATGCTCACAATATCAATCACTGGATTGTCTGATCCAGACTCGATTCTTTACAGGCCGTCGTCATATATCCGGAATATTGCGGCGTTAGGCAAACAATCAAACATTGTGTCATCGTACGTTCACGTATTTGTTGAGCCGGACGTTTACAGTGGAAAACGCAGATTCTTGATTTCACTGCTATGTTACATGGGGCTCAGTCGCTACCCCATTTATTTATTAGTATTAAGGTTATGTGTTATCGGTGTAGGAATATTGAAAAAACACCATAGGTTCACAGAAACAAGCGTGAATTTATTCTTCTTGTCTCTGCCGCTATCTTTTTACAGGTGTGAGTACTCTTTTATAGTCTCATTAAAAGTTCCTGAGTCATTTGCTATTGTTATCCACCCCGAGACAGCCGCGAATTCCCCTGAGAACACGACTGTGAAAAGTCTTTTATTGTCTAACCGGCCATCGAGACCGTCTAAATTTGGCCACGAAGTACTTCTGGCGTCAGAGTGTATGGAAGCCCGTGAGGGCCATATTAATCAAACAGCTGCATTACGGAAACGTTTGAAACAAGACAAACAAAGAATTTAATTATCAGCATCACATACAAAAATATATACTGCTCAAAAGAAGTTAAGATTTATTTTTTAGGCATGCCATATTTATTATTGTATCATGATGATCTTTCATGCCAAGCTATTTTTGAGAATTATATTAGATGCAAGTATTGCTGGAGAAGTTCAGACATGGTTATGCATATCAGATCTGTCGTTGATTTATGATATAATTTCACAACTGCATCCGAATATAGCGTGTCACAGAAACATCACTCACAGTGCCGTGGGCATCACATCTCTGAACTGTTGGTTGTGTGGGTGGTCTGTGGCTTATTAATCAGGCCGATCTCTCATCCCAGTCGTAATGTATTTCTCATGATCATTTACGCTCTAACATATGTGCTAGGGACTTTGGTGTCTCAGTCGTCTCAATTCGCTGTGTGGAATTGCCTCCCTTAGGCGTCCCAGGATGCTATGTGCTTGGTTTCGAATCCAGATTCTACCTGTTTATGATCATGGTTGTTGTGTAATGAAGTCACCATTAATTACATCTTTGATGTTGTTTGTTTGTTTGTTTGTTTGTTGTTTAACGCCGCACTAGTAGACAGTCTTTTGTCCAAATACAAATACAGATGTAAACCTCTGAATATCACCGGCAATAGCGTCTATTATTTAGAGAATCCCACAGAAATTGATAAAAAAAATTGGTGCTGATTGAAACTAGATCGTGCTCTCGATTGCCACAAATGACCTTTTCAGAAGCAAGCGCACCGTACAGTGTGTAGCATTTCAACATAAAGGTTGCATTCACCTCACTGGTGTGGACATGTAGGTGAACAACCAGAGCAGGTTCCCGACAATACATTCACATTGCGAAATGAATATATTTCGATCATCTAGTATAAACTGCCCGGCAAAAGAAAGTATACGTCCATGTTTGATGGTGGCTAGACATGAAACACAACAAGGAATGGTTATTCCATGATGGTATATTTCTTTCGGGTGTTTGTTTGTTTGATTGTTTGTTGTTTAACGCCGCACTCAGCAATATTCCAGCTATATGACGGTGGTCTGTAAATAATCGAATCTGGACCAGACAATCCAGTGATTGACAGCATGAGCATCCATGAGGTATCACATAATTCAAAAGGACGACGTCAGTTTTAGATAACAGACTATCATGTTATAAATAAGCGATTTCTGATTGGTTGTCATATTCAGCATACGCGGGACAAATTTTCACACATCAGATATCAATTTGCAAATGTCTTCACTCGCGCAAATGGGTTCGAATCCCGGTTCGCCCCGATTATGTTTCTAGGTTTGTCAGCACCATACCGTGCTCGTGGGTTTCACCGAAGTGGTAAACGTCTGAGACCTGCATCACTTCGGGCTTTCCTCCCACATCAAGCTGACACGCCGTGATATAACTGGAATAATGTTAAAAGCGGCATTAACCCTCACTCACTCACTCACTCACTTACGCAAGCGGCTGTTGATAAATATATAAACAAACGTATGTTGGTGTAAACATGAAGCTGCTTAGCAATTCCCTTAAAATCACTCATAAATCTTGCCTTATGATAACATTTTCAAAGATCATGGCCGTTGTCATGTTGCAATGATTAATGTGTTAATATGACAACTCCACTTGTGTTCACTGCGCATTGAACAGCACATTGAGAGCTTTAACTCTATATCGCCCCACCGGACTGCCGGACATATCCAATAACACATTCACTTAGTCGTTCCGACACAAAGTTAACACTGTATGTATATCTCGTGACCTGGTCATATATGAAAACTGTGGCATTGAAACGTTATTACACTGCTGCGTGTCGGAATATAATTATTTTATTTATAGTCCAATTAAGGACATTTCATAGAATAGTTGTGGCCCAAATATGGATTTTTATTCTAAGATATGAATTTCAATATTCATCTCTTTGATCAAGAAACCTTACTTCAACGATAATTTTTATCTAAATGTTTTATGTAGTCGATATTCTATTTTTTTCACAAATCGATACGTTTTTATAAGCACCGCTTATTGACATTTGGCGATCCCAAATGTTCGACCACATCGAACAACTCAACGCTGATGACAGCAAGTCTGAGTTCGAGGCACGAGACCCATAAAACCCCACCCACTGCTTGTAATGCTACCTGCTGCAGCGCTAAGTGGGACCTTGAGTCGGGCATCGTATGTCACGTTGTTATTTCACGACTGCCCTCGATACGTGGACAGTGATTCGTGATAAAGTTTTAACACTCGTGTTCTTCTTAAAAAAATACTAAATATCAAAGCATCGGAGTATCTCAGGTTTTAAATCGAGAGGCTGCATATTGCGCAACAGTGGTTGTCAGAGACAAAATGACGTTCTTGATTTTTCTGACAAACATCCATTAGTACATATTTTTTTGTTCGTGGAAATAAAACAAGAAACAAAGGTATCTGTTATCGGTGCAGTGAATACATCATTCCTCATGATTTAATTAATAAGCATGTGACTGAAACACGTGGCGCACATTCGCTGAGACAGCGTGACGAGGGTGTAGAGAGGTTGTGTGGGAGATGCGATGCATAGCTAAAGAGCACTTGTCTGAGCATGGCCTGGTATTACATTAGCATATTTGAAAGTAACGTTTCGTTTGCACTAAATTATTCAGCAATGCTCTGAAGGTATTGTCAAAGAGAATGAAAACTGTGTTTGTGTGTTTTCTCAAGGGGAAGAATGACACAGTGACACTTATTAGTAATTTGTTTTGACAACAGGAAGCTATTCATGTTGTTGTATATGTTAGTGTTGTGATACCCATGACGTTATGTGTTTTGTTGTTGTGTATATGTCAATATTTACTTGCTTCTCGTAGAATAGCTACAGTGTTTTGACGATAACAATTGTTTCAAACTATTAGACATATATGTCGCAATACCTCTGGATTTCAATACAGAGAATGATTTCACTTGATAATTATATTTCCATTTTTTTAAAAGTTACATTTAGCCTTTGCGTGGATGGGGTAGATTTTTGTGTGTGTGTGTGTGTATGTGTGTGTGTGTGTGTGTGTGTGTGTGTGTGTGTGTGTGTGGTGGGGGGTGGGGGGTGGGGGGGGGGGGTGGGGATTTCGCTGTACAATGATACAGTGTTATGTATATATACCAAACTATACCTATATAAGAGTTAGTGGTAATGCCCTCTAGCCTAATAGAGGTGATACGGGGTTTAACGTCGCGTTCAAGATGTTTGCACTTACAAAGATGGTTTTAAAGTACCAGATGCCGTGCCGCAGATTAACATGGATACCTCATTCAGACACAGATGCCGACTCCGAGCCGACCAGTCCTTAGTATGACGTGGCCGGTGATCGAACCACCGACTGCTGCACTCCGGGCAGACGCTGTATACTCGGTCCTACTACATTAAGCGTTGTGGCGAAAATAGTCATTGTTATCATATGAACTGAAACTAAGCAATGACTTGGATGGTTCACCTGACACAACGACTCTCCCCGTGACTGACTAAGATACAGATTTAACGAGCGCTTCAAGCGGTTCCTGATTTCGCACCCTCTGCTGGAACACCGTTTACCTTGTGTTTCAGAGGCAGCCAAGTAGATGTTTATCATGAAGAAGTACAATAACATCATGTGCACAAACAGAAACTCCATTTATAACATCGCGGATAGACAACAGCTTCTCAACTGCCGGGCAAGAGACAGTATACACTTAAAAATTGGAATTGACCAAAACATTTCAAACGTTTCAAAATGTCACTAGGCTGAAAACAGTCGCCGAAACACTGCAAACTCCAAAAGTCCAAAACACACCAATTACACCCGTAAGAGTCCCGTGAAGATTCCGGGCCAGAACTGGTCTCCCGCAACCCATGATTGTCGCAAGAGGCGACTAACGGGATCGGGTGGTCTGGCTCGCTGACTTGGTTGATGCATGTCATGTTATCCCAATTGCGTAGATCGATGCTCATGCTGTCGAAACCGGATTGTCTGGTCCAGATTCGATTATTTACAGACCGCCGTCATACAGCTGGAATATTGCTGAGTGCGGCGTTAAACAACAAACAAACAAACAAACACCCGAAAGAAATATACCATCATGGAATAACCATTCCTTGTTGTGTTTCATTTTTAGCCACCATCAAACATGGACGTATACTTTCTTTTGCCGGGCAGTTTATACTAGATGCTCGAAATATATTCATTTCGCAATGTGAATGCATTGTCGGGAACCTGCTCTGGTTGTTCACCTACATGTGTACACCAGTGAGGTGCATGTAACCTTCTGAAAAGGTCATTTGTGGCAATTGAGAGCACGATCTAGTTTCGATCAGCACCAATTTTTTTATCAATTTCTGTGGGATTCTCTTAATACTAGACGCTATTGCCGGTGATATTCAGAGGTTTACATCTGTATTTGTATTTGGACAAAGGACTGTCTACAAGACAAATCTCTATCTATCTCGGTTGTCTGGGGGGCGCTAAAATCAATATTTCATTATCAGTAAGAGCATCGCAGTTACAAGCAGTTGGCAGACACCGCTTAATATCACTTCCTCTTAGTTTGGGGTAGGTTGGGTAGCGGAGTGGTTAAAGCGTTCGCTCGACACGCCGAAGGTCCGCGTTCGATTCCCCACATGGGTAAAATGTGTGAAGCCCATTTCTGGTCTCATCCGTTCTGATATTGCTGGAATATTGCTAAAAGCCTAAAACCTTACTCACTTCTCTTAGTTTGGGCAGTTTGTCTGCTATGTTAGATAACTTTCCGGTTTCAGAATTCAATTGTCATTGTGATTGCTGTTTGTACCTTGAGACACGTCAATTTTGAAATCGTAACTTGACGCTGCCTATTATCTCGGTGTAGTGTGAGCATTAAAGAGGTGACACATACACTGAGCCACCCGTGTCCCTGATGGTTTACAAGTGTTCCATCCGATAATTATATATCTCAGTGCGAAATTCCGGGTTAGAATAGGTCTCCAGCATCCACGCTTGTCGTTAGAGGCGACCAAGTGGATCGGGTGGTCAGGCTCGGTAACTTGGTTAAAATCGTGTCCTCGTAACACGAAAACATGGATCGCTGTTTGCAACATCTATCACTGGATTGCCTGGTCCAGACTCGATTATTTACCGAGCGCCGTGATATTGCTGCAATACTGCTGAGTGCGGCGTTAAACAACAAACGAACTCATTTCTGATGTCCATCCATGCTTGTCGTTAGAGGCGACCAAATGGATCGGGTGGTCAGGCTCGAAAACACGAAGACATGGATCGCTGTTTGCAACATCTATCAATAGATTGTCTGGTCCAGACTCAATTATTTACCGAGCGCCGTGATATTGCTGCAATATTGCTGAGTGCGGCGTTAAACAACAAACGAACTCATTTCTGGTGTCCTCCGCTGTGATGTTCTGGAATAGTGCTCTAAGTGGCGTAAACCATACTCACTCAGTAAGATACTTTAGCCAAGTATAGACATATTTGAATTTAGAGGAGAATTTGTATTTTACATCTGTGTATGTCTTTTGACAGCCCTGGACACGACGAACGCTATGGTCAAGAAGCAGGTGTTCGAGCTGTTGTCCGCACTGTGTGTCTACTCCCCAGAAGGGTATCGCCTCGCCCTTGACGCGCTGGAGACATTCAAGGTAAGCAGTCATTCTGTGGGTTTAATCAAATAAGAATATGATCAATAACTGTTTTTCAAAATATTGCGTTTAAAGAAAGAGAGCAAAAATTAGATGTTATTCTAAAGTTGTTGTATTACTTGGTTTTGGGGGGCGGTCGGGTAGCCTAGTGGTTAAAGCGTTCGCTCGTCACGCCGAAGACCCGGGTTCGATTCCCGACATGGGTACAATGTTTGAAGCCCATTTCTGGTGTCCCCCGCCGTGATATTGCTGGAATATTGCTAAAAGCGGCGTTAAACCATACTCACTCACTCACTCTTGGTTTTTGGATAGCCCTACCCAAGTTTCACAACTGTTCACATTTTTTTTAAACAGCGTTGAGTAAAATTAACATGCAATTGCAATATTGCAATAATGGCACAACCTTCAAGGTAGTTGATGCAAGTTACCATTTCCGGCCACATACCCGTAGAGATCCGGCTTCAGCCCCCCGTGCTTGTCGTAAAAGGCGACTATGCTTGTCATAAGACTTGGTTGACTTGGTTGAGGCATGTCATCGTATCCCAATTGCGTAGATCGATGCACATGATTTCAATCACAGGATTATCTGATCCAGGCTCGATAACTAACAGACCGCCGTCATACAGCTGGAATATTGCTGAGTGAAACGTTAAACCACAAACAAAATGAACCCTACAGACAATGCCTTAAAAGTTTAAAAGAACGTTTTGGAAATAATATGTGTATCTTATTTCTGCCAACGACCCACTTGACGTTGGAGAAATGTCCTTTAATCAACAAATCTGGAAAAGGCAGTATAATTTAAATGCTTAAGGTTTATTGAAAATGTATGCAAGTTTGCACACACAAAAATGCCATGATTGCAAATAGGTGCGTGTTTCGCCAGGTCAAATTAACACAATATACAGTAGTATGTTCATAGTGATCCTATTGTCATAATGCATACAGGGGAGGTCTGGTAGCCTAGTGGTTAAAGCGTTCGCTTGCACACCGAAAACCCGGGTTCGATTCCCGACATGGGTACAATGTGTGAAACCCATTTCTGGTGTCCCCCGCCGTGATATTGCTGGAATATTGCTAAAAGCGGCGTAAACCATACTCACTTACTCATGATGCATAAAACATCTTTTTCAGACGATGAAGAAACTTCGATACAGGTTCAGCCTGATCGTGAACGAGTTGAAGGGGGCGGAGTTGGTGCCGTACCGGACAACGTTGGTAGCGTTCATCAACTGTATCCTGGTGGCAACCGACGACCTGAGGGAGCGTACCATGATAAGGAGCGAGTTTATAGGTGGGTTGACGGGATGGAAGAAGTTACTATTTATTTTGTTGACAGAATATAATTTGGAACCACAACACATATTTCTCAGTACATGCAGCATACCCAGTGAATAAGTATTTATTGTTCTGAAAAAATGAGGATAATAATTGTTTCAGCATTTTCTGGAACAAACTATTGTGTTAAAAATACCCTAAATTGGCGATTCATTAGCTGAGTAGATTGCGCGATGCATGAGATTTTTTGTGAAGATTCTGGGCCCGAGTGGGTTCGAATCCCCAGTATCTCGTGTCTTAGACGACTGAAATGGAGATCGCCTGATTAGGCTTTTGTCTTGGCTGATTGCGAATGGCATGGATCGTTACTCGGGTTTAACGTCACTAGCTTTCTTAGTCAAGGGTGTGTGTGTGGGGGGGGGGGGGGGGGGGGGGGGGGGGGGGGAGTCTTGGAAAGTCTGCATACCTTGGGCACACCAGAACCACATAATAAGGGTTCGAATCCCGGTGCGAACTGATTATGTTTCTAGGTTTGTCAGCACCACACCCACCCTTGGTCCTGGGTTTTATCAAAATGGTAAACGTCTAAGACCTGCATCACTTCGGGATTTCCTCACGCACGCCCCGTTATAACTGAAATCCTGTTTTAGAGCGGCGTTAAACCCAACTCACTCACTGTTAGTCGAGACGTGATAAGGTCGCCGTGATATAGCAGGAACATTGCCGACAACGGCTTTTAAACATTTTTTGTAAAGAACCTTGAATATATAAATCGCTCGTTTCAGTGCGTTCAGTTCCAATATTTCTAAGAGGACACTAAAATAACGGCACCTACGTAGACATTCCAAAACGGTACATTTGTCTGCTGATTGAGAAGCATATACGAGCTAAAAATACCAAATCAATACATTGGGCTGCATCCTCCCGTCAAAGTGGTATTTATATAACGGGGCAGTATATTCATCGCCCTCCCATCTTGACCAGGTCCAGACGATGTATTGAGTGTCCGGTGCCACACTGGGTCAGTGTCCTTGTGAAATAACATGATCAGATATTGGTAGTAGAAATGGATCATAAAACGGTTTTATGGCCCGATTCCAAAATAGAGTACTAAAATTTGGTCTGAGCCCAGTCCGCCAGGCTAACGGTAAAGGAATAATGGGTTCTGCCATGTCAGCAGGAATGCGGTGGTAGATTCTTTGATATATATAGGTGAATCGAGTTACCTACTAATGCGTAAACGTCACCAGGTGTTAACAAAATACCAAGTGTCCATACAGATGGGACTATGAATGCTACTTGTTGAATTTGCACACCAAAAGAAATAGCTGAAACATCAAGTTATTACAGAACACATGTTCTTTGGTGTTTCCGCCTTTTGAGACGACGATGCACCCCTGACGTTTACAGATGAATAAAAATATTATTTTATTAAAATGGCACACATTTATATATACCAGCATGGCAATACAAATAGTGATAAATAGTATGCAATGCCAGGCCATATGGCACACAACAAACCATGTGTACAAAATAAATTGTCGTCGATATATCCCCCCTCCCCGTGTTGAAATTGACAATACACCTGTTAAATACCAGGAAATGAGTGTTAACTAATAACCACGCGCATTGCAATACACACCTGTCACTCATGGCTACGCTCCGACAAGTGGGTACCTAATCAAGGCTAATTAATCACCGAGATGTAATACACACTTATCTGCAGTGCCATCTGTTTGTCTATAACAGCTCAGGGCAGGTTTCATTCCATTCCATGACAGTTGTTGGGGAGAGTTGTGCTCTCAGTATGCTAACGAACATTGAAGTGTGTTAGATTTGGTATTTTTCTAGAAATATGAAGGTAATCAATCTCTCTACCATGAGCCCCCGACGCGGTAAGTCCATCTGATGTTTCTATTCTCGGCGTTAGGGGAAAATGTATTAGAATCGTTTTCTGCGTAAAAAGTGCACGCACAGTCGACGGTATTTTAGGTTTTTGTTCATAGATATAAAATCACTTGCTTGTCACATCACAACGGCCCCCATTCCCCTATTAAGGTAGGGGCGTTGGGGTAGTCTAGTGGTTAAAGCGTTCGTCGTCACGCCGAAGACCCAGTTTCGATTCTTCACATGGGTACAATGTGTGAAGCCAATTTATGATATTACTGGAATGTTGCTAAAGGCGGCGTAAAACCGCACTCAAAAAAGTCCGTGTTTCCGGAAATACGGGGTCTGGCCTGGTGGATTTGAACTGACAGGGGCTCTGTTCCACAAAGCGATCATATCGCTGAGACGATCGTAGCTCCCTCACTTTAACATTGACTTACGACAGTCGAGTAGCGCTAAGATAGCTTTGTGGAACGGGTCCCAGGTGTTTATTAAGATTCTCAGCTGGCTTTAAATGTTGCCCTTGAGAACGTTTCGAAATTAAGTGTTTATTAAGAAATGTATTCAGGGATAGCTACGTCACGTGCCACGTGGTATCTATTGGCGCCAAACTGCTGACAACCACAACCGAGATCACGAAATAATTCAGTTTCTACGTCTTTATGTATAAATGCCCACCATTGGAAAGCTAATTGAAGAATTAATTCAATTGACCGAGAGCACGAGCGTTTAAATTTGATTTAAAGAGTATTATATCACTAATACCAATGGTCGGAAAAGAATAAAACATTGACAAAAAACGAGGATGGATGTGAATTACACCTTTAGATTATGTTTTCGAATACAACAATTGTTTAGAGACGTTCTTTTACTTTACACACGTTTATATTATCAGAATCATATTTTTCAATTCTTGTCGTTGCTAGGCACTGTCGTTTACATGCTCTGTCAGGTGCCCGTCAAAATGTGGATATTTACAGCAGAGCTGTTGTTAGTTTGGATACGGCTCCAGACCGCAGGCCGTCAATTATTACACGCTATATTGGACTGATATTTCAAAATGCACTGGGGGCGATGGGGAAGCCTGGTGGTTAAAGCGTTCGCACGGCACGCCTAAAGTCCGTGTTTGATTCCCCATATGGGTACAATCTGTGAAGCCCATTCTGGTGTCCCCCCGCCGTGATATTGCTGGAATATTGCTAAAAGAGGCGTAAAATTATACTCACTCACTCATATTGCATTGTACAATAAATCTTATAAATCATTTTTGACACACCCATCAATGCATCAATGTTCACTGAATGTCCTGAAAATGTGTTGTGGGGCCAAAAGAATTGTTAGGCACACCATTTCAGTGTATTGGTTTGTATACCTGGCAGTACAGGCTTAAAAAAACCTTTTCTGTTCCTTAAAAACAATCTTAGCAGTTCGATACCTCACCTTCCCCCGAGTACACCTTAATGCATACATTGGATCCCCAATTTTCCGGAAATCCTGCCTTCCAGAAGACTGCCATTGAGAATGTTTGCCGTATACAGTGAAACCTCCTTAATCCGAACGGTGATATTTTCACTGAAATGGTCCGGAATAACACGTTTTCGAATGAATGAATCACGGAGGAGAGTAATGTCTCTTTGTATTCATGTTGAGTTCCATGCAGTGATCCTGCGGAAGATGGAGTCTCCTGATTAACAGGATCCGGACTAACGAGGTTCCACTGTAGGTTATACAAAGGGACATAACCCCGCATCAATGATTTGCTGTCTGGAAATTAGTTAATCCAATCGATATGTTTCAACAGAACGGATGCACAAGGTGTACGTACTTATACACATTGCCGTCCATTCATTTCAAAGCATCGCCTTCTTAATTTTCTGAAATGTAATCTGTCTGAATCTTGTATTATGTACATCATTATCTTGTGTTATGTACATCATTAATATATTTTAACAGGTCTCAACCTTCTCGACCTTGTCCACGCGATGCGCGACATCGATGACGATGACCTCAACATTCAGTGTGACGTCTTTGACGACGAGAAGCACGATGATGACGAGGAGCTTGCGGCCATGACGTCAGCAGCGCTTGACATCAGCAACCCAGATGAGGTGTTCAAGGTTGTTCTTCAGAAGGTAAGTCAACGTTTGCCAACACAACACTCCCACTGATCAAATCAATTTGCAATTCTATTCAATGTGACTTTCGAAACGTACGGAAGAACTCAGACACGAAAAGTAAGAAAAATCACTTTCAAAATGGTCAACAGGTCTCCAAGGAAGATTCCTGGGCAACCTTGAGCCTTGCCTGCCTGTTTTCCAGTCACGTAAACTGAGCTAACACCATTGACGTCGCTAATTCATTTGTGTCTGAGTGAACTCATCGGTCACTGAAAGGCTCGGAAATACACCGCACCATCAGTGCCTTATTTGAACTGTGTATGTGTGGGAAACCTCCCCTATACTATGTGACACGGATCTTCAAGATAATGTCGTTAACGTACTTTGTGGTGAGATAATTATTCTTGTATTATTACATGAAAGTTGACCTATAGGAGATGGCCATGTGTGATGTTTCGTGTGGTACCTATCCCTGCCCGTGGCAACTAATTTTCTATCTAGGATGTACGTCTCCATCGCCTACTCCATCTATCCATCCACTAGTTCATTTGCTGTCTTTCTGTCCACACATGCGACAGTTCATCGGTCAGGGCACTCTCATGATAAATAGATAGCCGAGTTTGAACAAGATGGACAAACGTATCGTGCATCAGTCTTTCTATAAACGTTTCTGTGAGTGCGTTTTGGAACAGAGCAGAACCCAATGCGGGGCAAAATAGGTTCCAATGCTTGTCTCCCTTTGACGATTCCGGGGTGCACGGGTGGCCCAGTTGTCTAAGGCGCCGCGATTTGCTGTACAGAGTTGCGTCCCTTTGGCACACCAGAAACCTATGATTGTGGGTTCGAATCCCGATTCGCCCCGATTATGTTTCTAGGTTTGTCAGCACCATACCCGTGCTCGTTGGTTTCACCGAAGTGGTAAACGTCTAAGACCTGCATCACTTCGAGCTTTCCTCCCTAATTAAGCTGACACTCCGCGATATAACTGGAATACTGTTAAAAGCGGCGTTAAACCCAACTCACTCACACTTTGACGATTGCAACGCCAGAGTGGGTCCCCAGTAGGTGAGGTGCGGTGAGAGTATAAGGGTATAACGTGTGTGTGTCTGTGTCTGTGTCTGTGTGTCTGTGTATTTGCGTGCTTGCGTACTTGTCCGGACTTATGCCGATTTTGTAGTGCTAGCCCACTGAGATACCATGCCGCAGCTTAACATGAATACCCCACTCAGACACAGTATACTGACTCCCGAGCCGACCAGTCCTTGTTTTAACCCCTTAATGCCGATCGCCAGACAGGGTAACAACAAGAACTATCTTTTGGTATGATGCGGCCGGGTATCGAACCCGGACATTCCGCCCTACGCTGTACCACTAGATCCGCGGAAGCTCTACCACTAGATCAGGATTCCGACGCCGAAGTAGGTCTCCATGCTTGGTTCAGCTTCGAACCCGCGACTAACAGTCAAGTTCGGGAAATGTGGTAGTGGTAGTGTTGTAAGTAGCAGCAGCGGTGGTAGCAGTTCCCTCTTAAAGCAAATGGGGGCGGTCGGGTAGCCTAGTGGTTAAAACGTTCGCTCGTCACGCCGAAGACCCGGGTTCGATTCCCGACATGGGTACAATGTGTGAAGCCCATTTGTGGTGTCCCCCGCCGTGATATTGCTGGAATATTGCTAAAAGCGGCGTAAAATCAAACTCACTCACTCACTCACACTTAAAGCAAATGAATATGCTATACTTCTCTAGTCATTCTTACCAATGTGGAAAAATTGATAATGTCCCGTCTCTACAATGCGATTATTTATACTTCCTCTATCAATCACTGACTCGCTCGATCGTTAGCACACTCACTCGCTCACGCTCCCCTGCTCGCTTACGTTCCAATTGTTGCCCCGCCAACCTCCATTCCAACTGCAACATCGCCATACATTTTACTCCGTCAAAAACCTCACAAGAGCGATCAACGCAAACCTTTAAAACAATTCAACTTGATCACATGACACAGATGAGATCCTAGACTGACGTGAGGGTATTCAATATTTTGATACAACATTCCATCGAACGGTTACCACAACATTTGCAACTCGTAATCAAGATTTAGTTCCACTTGAGTCGTCTTCCCAAATTAATTGAAAAGCCGTTTTTGCCTTTCTATTTCATGATTGAAACGTATTTCTTCGGCTTACGACTGTCGCTCAAGCTGAGATGTGATTGGAAGTTATTGTTCGAGCGACGTGGGGGTTCTCTTTGGTGTGGACATTTTGGGGACATTCCCGCTGAGATATGCTAGTGTGGCTATTGCTCGATGGCCTGTATAAGACAATGCTTAGTTTTCGTTGATAGAAAGGGAGCTTTTCTCCGACAGAGGTCTTGGCGTTAAAATTCAATAGTGGTAACTTTGAGAAAAGAAGCCGAAGTGATGGATTGTGTCAGCTTTGTGATAGATGGCGACTGTTGAGTCAATGCGGGTTTCAAATGGATATTGATGACGGATTCAGAAATACCGCTGGCGGCACCATCAATCAGAATTCTAAATCCCATTTCTCCGATTGTCAGCGAGTTTTTATCCTTTGAAATATGACTAAAATGATATAATTCAATTAAAAAATTGAATTCGGTAAGCTTCACTGAAAATTGATTGAATAGTAGGATTCAGTGTCCGTATTCTCAGACTCCTTGTTCAACATGCATACATAGCGATTCGTCCCCAGCAACCCCAGGTCCGATTCATATTGACTTCGGGCACAGGTGGCCCAGTCGTCTAAGGTCCCTTAATCGTGCCAGAAACCTATGATCGTGGGTTCGAATCCCAGCTTCTCCCTGATTATGTTTCTAGGTTTGTTGGCACCATACCCGTACTTGTTGGTTTCAACGACGTGGTAGACGTCTAAGACCTACATCATTTCGGGCGTTTCGTCGTGCACGTCAAGTTGACAAGTCGTGATATCACTGAAATACTGTTCAAAGCAGCATTAAGTAAAATAAATTCACCCAACAACGTATTTATAGCGGGGGGGAGGGTAGCCTCGTGGTTAAGGCGTTCGATCGTCACGTTGAAAACCCGGGTTCGATTCCCGACATGGGTAGAATGTGTGAAGCCGTCCCCCAGATAAAACAATATATAGCCACTATTGATACGGCCCCAGAGGTGGTACTAGTGGTTCAATAGTACCTTTACCCGTGAAGATCCGGGATAGAATAGGTCTTCAGCAACCCATGCTTGCCGTAAAGGGCGACTGTGCTTGTAAGGGGAGACTAACTAACGGGATCGGGTGGTCAGGCTTATGACTTGGTTGATGCATGTCATCGTATCCCAATAGCGGGGACTGATGCTCATAATGTCAATCACTGGATTGTCTGGTCGAGACTCGAGTATTTACAGACCGCCGTCATATAGCTGGAATATTGCTGAGTGCGGCGTTGAACAAGAAACAAACAAACTAATCAAAAGTACCCTAATAATGGGTCGGGGTCAAGAGGATGACTATGACATCCACCCATGCTGTTCTCTGACATGAATTTGACTGGTGTACTGTTCAAAGAGGCGTTGATACTCACTCACTCACACACTCCATGTATGAGTCTTGATAAGAAGCGTAAATTGTGTTCAAGTGAAGTAGGCAAGATGTTTGTGTCATTGGCTAGTCTGAATGTCCATGGTTGTTGTCTTCCAGGTGTACAACACGCCCCACGCCGACGTCTTCCTGTCTATCCTGCAGTCACTGCTGCAGATTGACCCCGACACCCATCTCAGGTAACACACATCTCAGGTAACAAACATCTCACATAGCATATGTCTCCGGTAGTACATATCAGGTAACATAACTCAGGTAACACACATCTCACATAGCATATGTCTCCGGTAGTACATATCAGGTAACATAACTCAGGTAACACACATCTCACATAGCATATGTCTCCGGTAGCACATATATCGGGTAACACATCTCAGGAAACATAACTCAGGTAACACATAACTCAGGTAACACATAACTCGGGTAACACACATCTCAGGTAACAAACATCTCACACAGCATAGGTCACCGGAAGCACGTATATCGGGTAACACATCTCAGGTAACGTAACTCAGGTAACACATAACTCAGGTAACACACATCTCACACAGCATAGGTCTACGGAAGCACGTATATCGGGTAACACATCTCAGGTAACGTAACTCAGGTAACACATAACTCAGGTAACACACATCTCACACAGCATAGGTCACTAGAAGCACATATATCGGGTAACACATTTCAGGTAACATAACTCAGGTAACACACATCTCAGATAACATAACTCAGGTAACACACATCTCAGGTAACAAACATCTCACATAGCATATGTCTCTGGTAGCACATATATCGGGTAACACATCTCAGGTAACATAACTCAGGTAACACACAACTCAGGTAACAAACATCTCTCATAGCATAGGTCACTGGAAGCACATATATCGGGTAACACATCTCAGATAACATAACTCAGGTAACACACATCTCAGGTAACAAACATATGACATAGCATAAGTCTCCGGTAGCACATATATCGGGTAACACATCTCAGGTAACATAACTCAGGTAACACATAACTCAGGTAACACACATCTCAGGTAACAAACATCTTGCATAGCATATGTCTCCGGTAGTACATATCAGGTAACATAACTCAGGTAACACACATCTCAGGTAACCTATATCTAAGGTAACACATATCAGGTGACAAACGTCTTTGGTAGCATATTTCTGAGTTAACACATCTCTTAGGGAACACACATCTCTGGTAGCATATATCTCAGGAAACACACATCGCAAATACCATTCTGTGAGATTACTGTTTATATGTTTTATGGATACAAATTGTGAATCGCATCTTTTATGTCTCCCGACATGGCTGTGGGATGTTGCTTAATTCACTCACGCTGATCAACTTTCATCTTCAGTGACAACCAGTGGAAGCTGATGGAGCTGGCGTCGCGCAAGATGGTGGTGCTGAAAGATACAGACGACGTCAGCAAGATGGTGATGGACAGGCTAATGTCCCCCCGGGCGTCGCCTCCGAGAGACGAGGTCAACCGTAAAGACATGGCAATACAGACTGATAAACTGCCAACTGGTAATGGTGAAGTGACCGGAAGTCAGGGAGTTGTCTCCCCTTCGACAGGAGAGATTGTGTTAGTGAATGGCTTGGACCATCAGAAGAATGGACTCATTTTACCGCCAGCAAAACCAACGGAAGCATGGACTGGAGAGAGCCAAGTTGGCAGAGCCAGTGAAGTTTCATGCTCATTATCAAATAAAGTCTGTGATAGAGATTCTTCCACTGATGGATTATCAAATGGTGCTAATAACTCCTCCACAAATGGTGCTATCCCTCCACCCCCACCGCCACCTCCACCACCTCAAAGTGCTTCAGGGTCTTCTACACCGCTACAACCTGGAATCCCACCACCGCCACCCCCTCCCCCACCACCAAGTGGGATACCTCCTCCACCCCCTCCTCCGCCACCCCCAGGTGGAATCCCCCCACCTCCTCCTCCGCCACCAGGTGGCATTCCTCCGCCCCCACCTCCCCCACCACCACCCGGCAGCGGTATTCCACCCCCACCACCACCCCCACCCGGCAGCGGTATTCCTCCTCCACCTCCACCCCCACCCCCAGGAGGTGGACCACCTCCACCCCCGCCTCCACCAGGTGCTCCACCACCGCCCGGTGGAAACCGACCGCACCCTCTTCAATTCCGGAGTCCTGCCCCGAGTTTCCAAGGGATCACAACACCAAAACCAAAACACAAAATGAAGACTTTTAACTGGTCGAAATTGCCCCCGACGGCAATGAACAGTAAGTACTGATTGCGTACCCATTTGTGATTCCGATGTATAAAAGATTCATGACACCGTAAAAACAACTAAAATGAGGAAAGGATGGTCATAATTCGGTACCTGAAGCGATTGTGTGTCGTCCTACCTCGACGACGCCTCCAACGCTGTCAAACGATGTTGAATTATTGCTGACGGTGGGAAATAACATTTACTTACTTGTGGACTCCTTGTACAAACGGGGCGGTCGGGTAACCTAGTGGTTAAAGCGTTCGCTCGTCACGCCGAAGACCCGGGTTCGATTCCCGACATGGGTACAATGTGTGAAGCCCATTTCTAGTGTCCCCCGCCGTGATATTGCTGGAATATTGCTAAAAAGCGGCGTAAAACCATACTCACTCACTCTTCGTACAAACTGCGCGAGTGGCAGGTGCTACCTGTACAGCAGAAAATACTTTCCATTTCGAGATTTATTATTTTCTGGCGTTGACGTTTTTTAATTTACCGTAAACTATACATGTACACAGCTGGGATAGTTTGCATAAACTTTTACGTACATATAACGAGGAAATGGGTAGAAAGTTTGTTGTAAAGCAGGATTTTGAGGAACAATTGAACTGTTTCTCCAGCTGTTGATTTTACAAGCCACAGGAAATGGAAAAGCTCTGATTCTGAAATGTATTCTTCCTATGAATCCAAATTTTATGTCATATTTGAACTTCTAATATGTTTCGCATTTGCACATTTCCAGGCGAGGACAACGTGTGGAAGGAGGTATCGACTATGTCCGACAAGGTGAAGGTCCAGTACGACACCATTGAACAACTCTTTTGTCAGAAGACGGTGGACAAGACTAAACCTGTGGAGCAAACCAAGGTCAAGGCCCCAACAGAGGTGAGGCAATGGGTATATAGATAGCTGCACCCCATGTGTTGCAATAGGGGGTCAGGTAGCACTCACAAGGTCAAGGCCCCAACAGAGGTGAGGCAATGGGTATATAGATAGCTGCACCCCATGTGTTGCAATAGGGGGTCAGGTAGCACCCACAGTGTCAAGGCCCCAACAGAGGTGAGGCAATGGGTATATAGATAGCTGCACCCCATGTGTTGCAATAGGGGGTCAGGCAGCACCCACAAGGTCAAGGCCCCAACAGAGGTGAGGCAATGGGTATATAGATAGCTGCACTCCATGTGTTGCAATAGGGGGTCAGGCAGCACCCACAAGGTCAAGGCCCCAACAGAGGTGAGGCAATGGGTATATAGATAGCTGCACCCCATGTGTTGCAATAGGGGGTCAGGCAGCACCCACAAGGTCAAGGCCCCAACAGAGGTGAGGCAATGGGTATATAGATAGCTGCACCCCATGTGTTGCAATAGGGGGTCAGGCAGCACCCACAAGGTCAAGGCCCAAACAGATGTGACGCAATGGGTATATAGATAGCTGCACTCCAGCCACCGTGCTTAAATTGTTATGAGTAGTATACGACGAGTTGTTTGTCAGCTGGGATCTGGGGGACGGTGTTATCGTTACCAACGGCGTTGGTCGTTACAACATCGGTCACCGGTTTGGGTAGTATCAATATGCACCAAGCAATCTGTTGACTGGCCACTTCCGTCTGGCAGGTGAATCTTCTGGACATGAAGCGCAGCATGAACGTCAACATCTTCCTCAAGCAGTTCAAAGCCAAGAACGAGGAGGTCGTTCAGATGATTAAAGATGGTGATGATGCTGTCATTGGTGCAGAGAGACTTCGAGGACTACAGAAGAACATCCCGGAACCAGATGAGGTGCGTAGAATGGATACTAGGCTATGTTGTGTTGCATGTACCAAAACAATGAAATCTGAAAATCGTGCAGGCAAGTCCTACACAAGTCCTGCACGGACCAGGGAATCCCAGAATCCCGATTGGGGTCCTTAGTCTTTCTGCACCATGCTCCTGGTTTAACCAAAGTGGTGACCGCCTCCGTGGTCTAGTGGTAGAGCGTCCGCCCGGAGAGCGGAAGGTCCGGGGTTCGATCCCCGACCGCGTCATACCAAAAGACGTTAAAAGGTGGTACTTGTTGTTACCCTGTCTGGCGCTCGGCATTAAGGGGCTAAAACAAGGACTGGTCGGCTCGGGGTCAGTATACTGTCTGAGTGGGGTATTCATGTTAAACTGCGGCATGGTATCTCAGTGAGCTAGCACTATAAATCGGCATCAGTCCGGACTAGTACAAGCAGTCACACACACACACACACACACACACACACACACACACACACACACACACACACACACACACACACACAAACACACACAAACACACACACACACACACACACACACACACACACACACACACACACACACACGTCGCTATATAAGTGCAATAATCTTGGACGCGACGTTAAACTCCATTTCACCTTCACTTCACCAAAGTGTTGAAGGTCCCACAATCTGTCACTTTGGACATCCTTCCATTCCAAGCTGACCCACCCTGGTGTGCCTGACATACCTGTGCTGTTCACAACGGGTCAAACCCAACTCACTGACTCCCACAGAACAATTTAGAAGTCAATGACCTGGAGTTGTAGACGCTTGGAATTATTCTGGGGAACAACATGTTTGAACATGGTGACGACAGATTTACAGCATTACCAGAACATTCGAGAATCGCTGCACTTGTAAACATCAGATGTGTTTCGCAATTAACCTTTTAGTTTCAACAAAATCAGTAGTTACGTTATCGTGTCACTGGATTGTCTGGCCCATCACTTGATTGTCTGATCAAGACTCGACTGTATACAGGCCTCGTCGTATTGCAGGAGTATTGATGTGCATCGTCAGGGAACAAACACACGCTTACCTTTTTATGCATAAGGTTTTGAAGCGGCAGATGCGACCAGTCGGGCATCCATTTTTATGTATATATATATATATATATATATATATATATATGTTCACTCCCATTTTGCCATTTACGCCCAATGGAATCTGTTTCGGCAGATAATCGAATTATTCCCTGGCGTCGACGTTTCATATTCAGAACATATATTTGACACAGCCTAGTGGTTAAAGCGTTCGCTCGTCACGCCGAAGACCCAGGTTCGATTCCCGACATGGGTACAATGCGTGAAGCCCATTTCTGGTGTCCCCCGCCGTGATATTGCTGAAATATTGCTAAAAGCGGCGTAAAACCATACTCACTCACTCACTCTTACGTTGTCAGATCGCAACCATCAAGGCGTATGACGGGGACAAGACGAAGCTGGGGAACGCTGAGAAGTTCTACCTGCTGCTGTCCGATCTGTCTGGCTACAAGGTCAGGGTCGAAGGCATGCTCCTGAAGGACGAATTCCGAACCATCATGGAGACACTTGTCCCCAACGTCAAAGTCATCATCAACGCTGGCAAGATGGTCATGGATAACGAGTCGCTCAAAGCCTTCTTGAGATACGTCCTACATACGGGCAACTTTATGAACTCGGTGAGTCAGAGTAGCTTCAGACTTTCAGATGTGTGCAAACCCGGTCGTCTAAGACACCGCTAGTTGATGTGCTGAATTGTGTGTCATGATATTGCGGCAAGATTTCTATGCTACGAAAATCAACGTGTGTATGTGCGTGTGTGCGTGTGTGCGTGTGTGCGTGTGTTGATTTTTCTTCGTTTAGCGTATTATTGTGATTTAGAGCATATTTATAGCAACATGTAAATAAATATAAATCTGGCATAGGGCTCGTCATTTATTTTTAAAATGTTATTCTGCGGTAAGTTACAATATACGGGTTGTCCTTTGTTGACAGGTTTCTAAATGATATAAGGGCGGTCGGGTAGCCTAGTGGTTAAAGCGTTCGCTCGTCACGCCGAAGACCCGGTTCGAATCCCGACATGGGTACAATGTGTGGAGCGCATTTATGGTGTCCCCCGCCGTGAAATTGCTGGAATATTGCTAAAAGCGGCGTCAAGCCATACTCACTCACTCACTCTAAATGATATAAACGTATAAAGTGTTCATGAAACAATGCCAATGAGATGAGGATGACCTTAAATTGTATCTAAGAGTCTCATTTGATATTCTTCGGGGTGGAGAATTGTTTTGAAATTTTAGATATTTTTTCGGGCACTGCATCAAAACATTCTACTTCAAGCGTCATGACTTGCTTGGTACAGAGTTTAGTGTCTACACCGAAGCGTCGCCTCAGTTTGGATGTAGAAGGTTTTTTTGTCTTTTTTTATCCATAAGAAGTTGTCATATCCTAATCAATACGCAAAATACCATGGTAGGTAACAGAAAAAATTCCCAACGCATGTATATTTTCAGGAAAATCTTCGTGTCCAGTGAACAAATTATTTTTTATGAACATCCCCTCCTCTTACTATATTCACTATAATAAAGCACGCGGGCATCTGTGGAACACACTTTTTGTGTATCTTTATTCTCTATTAGGGGCGGTCGGGTAGCCTAGTGGTTAAAGCGTCCGCTCGTCACGCCTAAGACCCGGGTTCGAATCCCGACATGGGTACAATGTGTGAAGCCCATTTCTGGTGTCCCCCGCCGTGATATTGCTGGAATATTGCTAAAAGCAGCTTAAAACCATACTCACTCACTCACTCTTTACTACGGTAACGCGACTATTTGTAATCGATATCCTATCAAAGGGTTTCACCCAATAGTAGTGTACGCGTACAACCATTGAGGTAAAGCTTGTCTTGTGTCTGCGGGTAACGTGTTTAATGTCCGTGTTTCAGGGTAGGTATGCAAGTAACGTGTTTTATATCCGTGTTTCAGGGTGGGTATGCGGGTAACGCCCTTGGTTTCAAGGTCGCCTCCTTGTCCAAGCTGATGGACACGCGAGCCAACAAGCCACGGGTGACGTTGCTGCACTTCCTGGTGGGGGAGGCGGAGAAGGAGAGTGGGGAGATCCTGGACTTTGCACAGGTCCTTCTACCCACACTGACGGCTGCCAGCAGGTGTGTGGCACGAGGTTGCATTGGCCAGTATAGAAAACAGTTTTATTTTAATCAAGTTGGGGACAAGTGATACTTGTACAAACAAAGTTAACTACGGCCTTGCATTGGATCACAGTAGTGTGGAGCTTTATGCTTTAGACATGCGTGGTCTCTAATCAGAATGTTAATCAGAATTACATTTAATTTTCACTTCGTTTGATTTTATATTCATTCTTGCTTCTGAAATGTCACCCGGGTGCAACTGGTACTAGGAACTGTGTGCCACTTGGTGAATATCACCGTTATTTTTAATTTGATCGGGGCAGTGGGGTAGCCTTGTTGGTAAAGCATTCGCTCGTCACGCCGAAGGCCTGTGTTCGATTCCCCGCATGGGTACAATGTGTGAAGCCCATTTCTGGTTCCCCCGCCGTCATATTGCTGGAATATTGCTAAAGCGGCGTAAAACTATACTCGCTCACGCTTAATTTGATCCTGTATTTATCAACTCGTGAATTAATGTATGAATATAACAATGCACTAATCCTGACACGGCAGTCAATTATATCCCGAAACGGCCGTACTATAACTGTCCCTTTGGTTAAGACAGCCCAGTAGTGACACCAAACACCGGTCACCCAGTCCTGCAGTTGCCATGAAAACCTCCACTGTTGTTTCTGTTACAGATTGACGGTGGACAATCTCAAGTCCGAACTTGGTCAGCTGAAGACAAGCGTGAAGAAGCTGCAGACTCAAGTGGACAAGTCTGGAGACGACATCAAAAACCAGTTCCAGAAGTTCTTGCAGGTAGGCCCATACCTCTGACATGAGGGGGTAACTGACACCCTACTTTCCCTGTTTTAATGTCCCGAATGCCTTTCACAAGTCCATCAGTGTACCTGTTTAATGGGGGCACGGGTGGCCCAGTCGTCTAAGGCGCCGAGATTCTCTGTGCAGAGTTGCGTCCCTTGGGCACGCCAGAAACCTATGATTGTGGGTTCGAATCCCGGATCGCCCCGATTATGTTTCTAGGTTTGTCAGCACCATACCCGTGCTCGTGGGTTTCATCGAAGTGGTAAACGTCTGAGACCTGCATCACTTCAGGCTTTCCTTCCACATTAAGTTGACACGCCGTGATATAACTGGAATACTGTTAAAAGCGGCGTTAAACCCAACCCACTCACTCACCTGCTTAATACTTACAAAGTGTTAGTAAGCGTGGATGTGCTACACTCACTTCATACTCCCCCCTCCGACCATGGTTGGTTTATCGGGTCGTCAGATAGTGAGGTAGTCTGTCTCCCAGACCCAAGAGAATAAATTGAATAAATAAACTCAAGTCTAGAATGATTTGGCAAGTCTAGATTGCCTCAGCTGCAGGAATTAAGGATTATTCTGGGCTCCAAGAGAATAAATTGAAAAAGTTGTCCAACTCAAGTCTAGAATGACTTGGCAAGTCTAGATTGCCCCAGCTGCGGGAATTAAGGATTGTTCTGGTCTCCATTTGAATTTTATTTGTTTATTTTGTAGATATATAATTTTAAATCAGTATATTTTATTTCTGGGACTAAATGTTAGTCAAGTAGGGAGGGATCTATTGGAGTAAAAGATTTCAAATGATTATCATGGTTTGAAACCCAGCGACGAGGTGAAAGTATCAATACTTCCTGGAACTCATAGAACGGAAACATCCCATTGAAGACTTTGGTCAAACATGATGTCGTGTTCGTACAAAAACTCCTAATGGTTCGTTTCTAAAACCACCTGGTGTACCATGGCACGTCAAAGCGAAACCCGTCTGGAGCACAGCGTTATTGTCAACTTACAGTGTAAAACCCTTCTTATTTGTTTGGTTGTATTTATTCGCGAATTTTCGGCCTCTTGAAACAAAATTTGTTTCACATAAAATACCGATTTCCTGTGGAAATGTTATTGGGTAGTGCCATCCATTTTGATTACAAACGCTCTTTTTGTCAAAATAAACAGGATCGATATCAATTCTTTCTCGTCTTTCTTAAAAGAATTGCCAATTAGGGAAAAACGGATGAACTGGAATGCAAATAAAGATGTTTAAGAGTGAAAACAAATGATTGATGGTGATTTCCCCTCTAATTTTGGTCCTTTTTTTAGTGTCATGTTAATTGACATATGATGTCCGATGTAAGTCCCTACTTTGACCTGTACCATATGCTCTCGTGAATATTTCTGGTGAACAGTTGACTTGCCTTTGCATGTATTTGTGACGGGTGACACGGGTGGGGCAGGTACGCTCACCTTTTCGCGAACACCTTGTATCATCAGTATTTGAAGGTGATTCATAAACACATGGTGGTCATGATACAGTCGGAACCGTTCAATGGACTCTGCTTTCAGAGATTTCCTCAGTAGACGATTATGGAAAAAAAAATTGTGGCTTTTGTTTACTGAAATTGGAGGAAAATTATTATTTCACATTTGCGTAATTTGGGGTAAAAAAAGTAATATTTAGTAAACTAAGTAATAAAACGACCCCTCAAAGGTTGATGTGAGGTAACGCTTTCGTCAGCGCCATTACACGACAGCCTGGGGCATGGAAACAATGTAGGAACGCATATGTTTTTAAGATTCCACCTTTTACCGACATTAAACATACACACTTACTATTTTACAGTCAGCCAAAGATGACATTAAAGCGGTTGATGATAAGTTTGAGGAAGTGGATGAACTCGCGAAGAAGATGGCACATCACTTCTGTGAGAATGAGAACAGTTTCAAGATGGAGGAGTGCCTCACGACCTTCAAGACTTTCTGTGAGAAGGTCAATCAGTGTCAAAAGGTAGGTCGACCGTTTCCAGAACCATTGCCCCATGCACAGGGGACGTCCGGCGCAGATGTGATCATTAGAGTTCAAAGAAATCTAGATCACTTGTTCATATTCTATATCAATGCTGGCTACGGTCACGAATACTCACAATATGACAGTAGTGACTCCGGCCTACAAATACTCAAAATATGACAGTAGTGACTCCGGCCTACAGATAGTCACAATATGACAGTAGTGACTCCGGCCTACAGATAGTCACAATATGACAGTAGTGACTCCGGCCTACAGATAGTCACAATATGACAGTAGTGACTCCGGCCTACAAATACTCACAATATGACAGTAGTGACTCCGGCCTACAGATAGTCACAATATGACAGTAGTGACTCCGGCCTACAAATACTCACAATATGACAGTAGTGACTCCGGCCTACAAATACTCACAATATGACAGTAGTGACTCCGGCCTACAAATACTCACAATATGACAGTAGTGACTCCGGCCTACAGATAGTCACAATATGACTGTAGTGACTCCGGACTACAGATAGTCACAATATGACTGTAGTGACTCCGGCCTACAGATAGTCACAATACGACTGTAGTGACTCCGGACTACAGATACTCACAATATGACTGTAGTGACTCTGGACTACAGATACTCACAATATGTCTGTAGGGACTCCGGCCTACAAATACTCACAATATGACAGTAGTGACTCCGGCCTACAGATAGTCACAATATGACAGTAGTGACTCCGGCCTACAGATACTCACAATATGACTGTAGTGACTCCGGCCTACAGATAGTCACAATACGACTGTAGTGACTCCGGACTACAGATACTCACAATATGACTGTAGTGACTCTGGACTACAGATACTCACAATATGTCTGTAGGGACTCCGGCCTACAAATACTCACAATATGACAGTAGTGACTCCGGCCTACAGATAGTCACAATATGACAGTAGTGACTCCGGCCTACAGATACTCACAATATGACTGTAGTGACTCCGGCCTACAGATAGTCACAATACGACTGTAGTGACTCCGGACTACAGATACTCACAATATGACTGTAGTGACTCTGGACTACAGATACTCACAATATGTCTGTAGGGACTCCGGCCTACAAATACTCACAATATGACTGTAGTGACTCCGGCCTACAAATACTCACAATATGACAGTAGTGACTCCGGCCTACAAATACTCACAATATGACAGTAGTGACTCCGGCCTACAAATACTCACAATATGACAGTAGTGACTCCGGCCTACAGATGCTCACAATATGACATGGGCCTAATATACGCAAATGAATTATACCAAGACAACAACAACAAAAAAGAATTTCACTTCCTGCATTTAAAGAAAATCACTTGCCAATTCTGAATTCAGGAAAACATTCAACGGCGGGTTCAAGAGGAAAAAGCTGAGAGACGGAAAAAGGAACAAGAAGCAATGAAGGCGAAACAAGGGAGTAAGTGACTCGCCATTATTCCTATATATACAGATGGCTGTAGGCCTCGGGCAGGGGCAGGAGGGTAGCCTAGTTGGTGAAGCGTTTGCTCATCACGCCGAGTACCCTGGTTCGATTCCCCACATTGGGTACAATGTGTGAAGGTAATTTCGGGTGTCCCCCACCGTGATATTGCTGGACTACTGCTAATAGCAGCGTAAAACCAAACTCACTTGCCCTAGAGCGTGAACCGAACGTAGGGTATCAACCTTGGCTCAAAGACCACCCTTGGTGAATCCGGGGCAGCCTAAGTCGATCGGGTGGTCAGACCCCGTGACGTGACTGATTACAGTTCATTTTTGTATTTCTGTGGCGACTTTGGGCGTTGCTTACAGTATTGGGGACAACTGGGAATAAATCATGGGAGTTTCTAGGACCTCGGCCCTGCCCGCCACTCAAACACAGGTCACATGTGTCTCCTGAGTCAAGAAACAATGTTCCAAGTTTGCTTCTGTTCGCCCAGCAGTGAATGGGTACCCGGTAGGATAAGATGTCAATGTGGCTATAAACCTTCTAGAACCTCATAAGGCCGTATGATCCCCAGGGAGCTGAGAATGATATTCTTGTGCACACTGTGCTAAGACCGGGGTAGTAATGATGTTGCCCCATGAATTGGTGAGGGGAATATCATAAATGGACTTATTATTAAATTTATTTCTGTAGAAAACAACTATTCATTATACACCAGGGACACTACCCGTGCAAATGCCCGCTATGAACAATAAGTATGTTAACAAGATGTGTCTGGAGAAAGTACGACCTTGAAAGTTGCGAAATCTCTTATAACTTGATCGGCATTTTCTTGTTTTTGTAGGGGCATTATATTACTTTGCTAAACCTGGACCATTATTCTGCAATATCAGCAATTCGAACTTCAGACGGCAGTGCTTTTGATGAATGTAGCTGATAGAAGAAAAATAATTAAGGTTTAAATAACACACGTATTTCCAGTGTTATATATGATATATCATATATCTGATTGTAGTTCGACTTTGTAGTAATGTTACCCTCGAAACAAACAGAACATGATATGTATCAACGCCAAATTAAATTGTCGATGAATATGAAGAAGTACATATGTGTATGAGCGTGACAGACTGTTAGAATGTTATTCCGTATTATAGCAAGGTCGGCTATTTTGGAGTATCATTAAACAGAAACAATACGTATCGCCCTCGGCGAATTATATGACGTATATGGCAGACTATCGACATCACACAAGCCTGTTGCTACTCCCAGTCTGGGCTATTTGTAGCAAAGTTAATTAAAGTAAAGGTAACAAGCACTAACAAAGAAAGAGAAGGGACGAACATAAACGAGCCATTACCGAAAATAGTTGTACTTTTAGCTTCATATTATTTATAAAGGTTCTTTGAAGTGGACGGTTCGCCCCGATTATGTTTCTAGGTTTGTCAGCACCATACCCGTGCTCGTGGGTTTCACCGATGTGGTAAACGTCTGAGACCTGCATCACTTCGGGCTTTCCTTCCACATTAAGCTGACGCCGTGATATAACTGGAATACTGTTAAAAGCGGCGTTAAACCCAACTCACTCACTCACTCACTCACTCTTTGAAGTGGATCTGATGTGATAAGATTATGTTGTCCGCTTCCCGTAGATCGGTATATAGTCACAATATGGCTGACATAATGCTGATGTGACTTAAAATTCTAACTTACTCTCTCCATATGGGGTGAGGTGAAATGGGGTTACGTCGTTCAATAGTATTGCACGTGTGTGTGTGTGGTTGCTTGTACTAGTCCTGACTGTAGCTGACTTTATAGTGCTAGGCCACTGAGATACCATGCCGCAGTTTAACATGAATGCTCCACTCAGACACAGTATGCTGACTCCGAGCCGACCAGTCCTTGTTTTCGCCCCTTAATGCTGAGCGCTTGGCTGGTTAACAAGTCTTCTTTTGACGTGTTTTGGTATGACGCGGCCGTGGTTCGAACCCCTGAGCTTCCGCTCTCTGGGCGGAATCTCTACCACTAGACCACGGAGGCGGTCACTCACTCGATGTGGTATAGCTACCACAAAACAAAACACAGAACAAAATTATAATATCATCTAAACTCTGTGTTTAAATAAACAACAGCTGTCATTACGCAAGTGGTTAATGCGTTCGTTGGTCCCACAAAAGCACTGGTTCCCTACCCCACAGGTGTTCATATCAACACAAACGAACGGAGTTACTTCCCTTTACCCAATGCATTCGGATAAACATTGGTTCATTTAAACTCAACGATATTTATTCGAGATATGAAAGTTACCTTGCCTACATGGAAAATAATAAATTATTACCAATCAGAAGCTGGTATGTTGGTGTACGGTGAGATGGTGGTGAGGTGAGTGGTGTCGGTTTTACTTTGCTTTTAGGAATATTCCAGCAGGCGACACCAGAACACTGCACCCGTGTACACAAATTGAACCCGGGCTTCCGGCGTGAAGAGCGAACGCTTTAACCACTAAGTTAACCCCACTGCCCTTATGAGGCCAGGCATTTTTTCGCTTTTTTCATGTTTACGGATTTTGATAGTGAAAGATAGTATCTGAAGGTCGAAAATAAATATGAAATAAAATGCAACATACAGGAAGCTTTGTATCTTCTTGAAGTTTTATTTGGATTGGAAAATGGTAAAATAAATCTTGGTTGGTTGGCTGGTTGTTTTACACCGCACTCAGCAATATTCCAGCTATATGACGGCGGTCTGTAAATAATCGAGTCTGGACTCACTCACTTAAGGTCGGCGGATCCTTTAACCAAGAAAAAAAAATGTAAGGCCTAACGTATAGATGCTAATAAATACGTTGTGTAAAGTCAAGTGTACTTTCTATTTACAGACAAACCAATCAAGCCGCCCCAAGAAGATGACGGCTGCATCATCGACCGCCTCCTCAGGGACATCAAGAAAGGCTACTCTCTCAGGAAAGCCCCAGCAAAGCCCAGACCAGGCCAGTCTTCGTTTGGCAAGGTCATGGCCGAAGAGACGGCCGCTAAAGCTAACGGAGACGTGGCTACTGAACCTTCCGAGACAGAGTCAATCTGCTGAGGTGGACATTTGATGTGTTGAAAGTGAATGTGGTCGTAATTTCAACGGCTGAAGCGATGTCTTCCGACCACATTGCCCATTTCAAGTCACTACAGTAACTTAGCAGTATCGTCATGTCATGTCCGAGGTGTTTCATGTTAAGGTGAAGTGTTCGGATTGACATGGCGAAAACCCGATTGGATCCGAAAACTCTCGAATCTCTCCAGACATCAAGAAAGGACATTCGGCTTGTCTCGGAATGACAACTGTTGGTCACGATTTGATCCGATAGTTACACAATTTCGTGATCTCAGTTACCCGTTGTTTGTTGAGGACATTGGTGTCGATGAATGTAGATATACCAGTCGAAATCTGTTGTGTTGGCATTTTGAAACTGATTTAAAAAAAACATTACCTTAAAAATCGACGCAAAAAGACAAGTTTCTTCAAGCACTTCTCTGACGACCACGCCAGCGTGTAATACAATCAGCACGTTTATAAACATTTTTATACCCTTGATTTATTCCAATATTTAAAACGCTTATAAATAATAGACTTGCAATAATTTGATCATTACGCTTATCAAACCAGTTAGTAAGCAATATAGCGTGCAAGTAGACATACAGTGTGTGATCATGCCCTTGCGACATAAGGGAGATAACTGTGTCTTCCTTTACCCTTGTAAATTGTCGGTATTTTGTTTAACACTGTTTGATTATGCCAGAACTGTCGGATAGGTATCTTTCAGTAACATCTAAAAGTTTATTTTAAACTTTTAAGCCACACATTATCACCATCGCATATGTTTCATTAGACGTTTATGATATGCAATAGACATATACTGAAACACTTTGAAAACGCATATTCGATTTTTTGTAATATTTGGCAGAATGGTCACAAAAATCAAAGCTCTGGATATTTAAACTTGAAATAATCCAACACAACAATCTTTTCCTATGCGTTCGAATCTTATTCGATGTGCTGGAGATGGACTTGAGCACAAAAACACATCTGATCTGATTTCAAGTTAAGGTTGGTATCCGTTTTGAAAATGTTTCAGTATAATATTAAACATGCTTCCAAGTGAAATGTTGATCTACAAACATTAGGCTGCCATTATGTAGTACATATAGTGCTTGTTTTCAAATTACATTCTTAAACCACCATCTTAGCATAATTCCTTCGACTCATAGAGTTTAAACAACTGTACATTGATGTACATAATCTATATTATTGTACATATTTATTTGTATATTTGCCAATCTTTCCATTTACTACACTACAATAACGCATTTACAATTAGAATTGAGAGTCCATGTTTTGAAAGCTCGAACCCATTAATCCTCGTCTCTAGCACCCAGGGTACATATCACAGTCTGTGTAAAATGAACCCTGATCGCCGAGGATGGAATAAAAAATCAGGGATGAGTATCTTGTGATCACTTGCAATGTAGTTATTATGTTGTATATGTAGTGAAGAGGCGTTAATCCTAATGTCTACGTTCCAAGGATAATCCTGATGTCTACGTTTCAATGTTAATCCTGACGTTCACGTTCCAATGATAATCCTGACGTCCACGTCCCAAGGTTAATCGTTCGCATTAACGAAAATGGAAATGATCGTCAATAAGGGTTTCTTCACTAACGGCGTATCACACTACAGTGGTCACAATATGTCTTTACTGGTGAGACATCATGTTCTTTACTACGGGGGCGGTCGGGTACCCTAGTGGTTAAAGCGTTCCCTCGTCACGCCTAAGACCCGGGTTCGATTCCCGACATGGGTACAATGTGTGAAGCCCATTTCTGGTGTCCCTCGCCGTGATATTGCTAGAATATTGCTAAAAGCGGTGTAAAACCATACTCACTCACTCTTTACTACGGTAACGCGACTATTTGTAATCAATATCCTATCAAAGGCTTTCACCCAATAGTAGTGTACGCGTACATCCATTGAGGTAAAGCTTGTCTTGTGTCTGGATTGCTATTTTCAGCTCATTTGAGAATTCCTGATAGTGCGGAAACCCCATATTCTGGACGGTTACTTTTTAAGTAGATGCATACACCTGGAGAATAGATTTGTTTATTTTCAAATCTCCCGATAAATGTATCCTTTGCAAATACACGACACTGATTTCATTTCGATAAATGTCCGAGATGACATGGTATCAGCTGAAACGTGAGCACAAAAACATTGAATGTCTCCCCGATAGTCACAAGTAGTGAGCCATGTCACAGGATGCAATGAAGCAGAGGAGGCAAAGAGTAGTGGAGTAAATATTGCCATGGAACAGTTAAAAAACTTGTTATTTCATAAAAGCCTCTGGTATCTTTAGTGGCGGTCGGGTAGCCTAGTGGTTAAAGATTCCCGACATAGGTACAATGTGTGAAGCCCATTTCTGGTTCCCCCGCCGTGATATTTCTGGAATATTGCTAAAAGCGGCGTAAAATCAAACTCACTCACTCTGGTTTCTGTATTTCAACATGAGAGTGTCACTTTGTAAAGGGTATTTTTCTTATTCGTAAGAAAATAATTAAGGCATACGATTTTTTTAAAATTGCTGTTTCATAAGTATATGGAAAGTGGTGCATAATTATTCTCCAGGTGTGTGTGATGCAAGAGCCATTACAATGTATCCTAGGTTTCTTCATCCAGAATGTGCTTAATCCCGACGGAAGTTTCAGTGATCGGAACTGTTGAGGGTCCCATTCCACACATGAGTCGTAGCGCTAAGGCCGTAACACGCACACATACTTCAACATTGAATGACGACAGTCGTAGAGCTAAGGCCGTAACTCGCACACATACTTCAACATTGAATGACGACAGTCGTAGAACTAAGGCCGTAACTCGCACACATACTTCAACATTGAATGACGACAGTCGTAGAGCTAAGGCCGTATCTCGCACACATACTTCAACATTGAATGACGACAGTCGTAGCACTAAGGCCGTAACTCGCACACATACTTCAACATTAAATGACGACAGTCGTAGAGCTAAGGCCGTAACTCGCACACATACTTCAACATTAAATGACGACAGTCGTAGCGCTAAGGCCGTAACTCGCACACATACTTCAACATTAAATGACGACAGTCGTAGCGCTAAGGCCGTAACTCGCACGCATACTTCAACATTAAATGACGACAGTCGTAGAGCTAAGGCCGTAACTCGCACACATACTTCAACATTGAATGACGACAGTCGTAGCGCTAAGGCCGTAACTCGCACACATACTTCAACATTAAATGACGACAGTCGTAGCGCTAAGGCCGTAACTCGCACACATACTTCAACATTGAATGACGACAGTCGTAACACTAGGGCCGTAGCTCGCACACATACTTCAACATTAAATGACGACAGTCGTAGCGCTAAGGCCGTAACTCGCACACATACTTCAACATTGAATGACGACAGTCGTAGAGCTAAGGCCGTAGCTCGCACACATACTTCAACATTGATTTACAACAGCTAAGGCCGCTCTGTGGAACGGGAACCGTGTGTTTATAAACCAACTGAATATTGCTGAGTGGTGTTGCCGGGTATTGAAATGGTTTCGATATTAGCGGATAAAACGTGGACTCTCAGTCTACATTAAAAATCTGCAGAGTTGCTTAAAAACTATTTCTATTTTTCTAGTCGATAAAAGTGTTGAACAGCCAGTCGACCACTGCGTGTAGTTTCTTACACAAATAAACATCTATGCATTTTCGACATGTTCATTTTCTGTCTTCCATCTGTCCATGTTTAGACCGCCTCCGTGGTCCAGAGGTAGAGCGTCAGGCCCGAGAGCGGAAGGTTGATGGTTCGGTTACCTGACCGCGTCTTACCAAAAGAAGGCGACTATGCTTGTCACCACATCCTGAACTTTTCAACAGTCCCTTGGGGTTCTTTATAACCGTGTGTGTGCTTGCGTGCGTGCGTTCGATAAATACAGATATTATGTGGAATGTCTTCGCGAATACACGCCTCTGATACTAGATGACACACAGATAATGTATTGAACAGCGCATATTTCTTCCACTACAATAAACAACACAAAACGTGAAATACCAGTACGTGAATATGATTTATCAAAATATAACGTAAAATATATATCTGACAGGTTTCAATATAAAATCTGGACAATGCATATAAAATACATTCAGGAAATAACAGCTTGTATGTCAACTTATATTATCACATATGTAGATTTCTTTTTGGGTAAAACTTCCATTTTGCATCAGAAATCTACAGATGCTAGACATCAGCAGAAGATGTCGATACTTGAAAACAACGAATCTATTTTACTGTTTTGCTATATTGTGGGGAGAAATGACGTTACAAAGGGGGATAACCCATGTTCGGGATGAGTTGTGGGATCAGTCAATGTTAAGTGACGGCTTGATGTAGATGGTGACCTTGCCTCCGAGCGTCAGCACCGTTATTGGAACAGCTCCGGTAAGATCTGTGTCTGAAAGATAACACGTGCAGATTTAGAGTTATGTCCCTTAGATTTTAACGTACCCGTGTCCTGGTGTGGTCATATTACATATCCGATAATGGTTCAGTGTGATCAATACGTGCGTAACTGACATAATCAATAACAGTCAACTCCGCATCAGTTCAAAATCAGTTCGTTATGGCCATGAATATATAATAGTATCAAATACCAGTCCTTGGATACTGAAAATTGGTTCGTTACAACCACCTATTCGCTATATCCTACTACAATGTAGTAACTGGTTATACTCTGGTTTACAAGGAAAATATAGGCGGGTACTTACAGCAGATACTTGAATAATATAAATAATAGTTCAACCGTTACATTGTATTATTCAGTAATATAGTTCAACCATTACGTTGCATAATTCAACAATATAGTTCAACCGTTACGTTGCATAATTCAATAATATAGTTCAACCTTTACGTTGCATAATTCAATAATATAGTTCAGCCAATACGTTGCATAATTCAATAATATAATTCAACCATTACGTTGCATAATTCAATTATATAGTTCAGCCATTACGTTGCATAATTCAATAATATAGTTCAACCGTTATGTTGCATAATTCAGTAAAATAGTTCAACCATTACGGTAGATACTTCAGTTACCAAGATCGGCTGTTATTGTGAATATTTCAATACCATAGATCAACCGTGACGCTAAACACGTCAATAATATAACATTTGTTCATTTGTTACAGAAGATAAATCAATAGGATTTTCAGCTTGAATACGTGCTTGCTTAAACTTCTATACACATTTTGATACAAAAGAGACCAAAGATTAAAGGTAAACTTGGCAGGATAAGTTGTCTTCTCCAAAATAAAATACAAATAAATAATAAGAAGAATAATTACCCGCATGCACCACAGTCCTTGCGTCTACAATGTCAACAACGCGATCGTCGCGAGAGCGACTACAGAACTTCGACAATGTCGGGTGCGTGGTACTGAGTGTCTTGACATCCTGGCGCGTCATCGGACCGACTCCAGTCATGATGAAATCTTCAACCTTCACTGTAGGCGAGACCACCTGGAAAATAAACGATTTTATTATGTTGCTTTGTCGAAACATGAATCCCTATGCAACTATCATTTCGCTTAAATGGTTCCCAAGAAAACCTCGAAGAATTGTTCGTGATCTGTCAGTTGTACAGAGCGAAACACCGTTTAACCGGAAGCAAACCGCCCTATAACTGAACATCCGGATGAAATTGTCTGCAAAAGCTATTAAGAATACTATTTAGTCTTTAATTCAATTATTTACATAAACAATTATAGCCAACTAAAATTAACTAAAATCATAAACATCATTGAATTAATTAGTTATGTTAAATTAATAAATGCTACCTACATTTCGCCTCGTGATGTCATGGACCGAAAACTTAAACCCATGATGGAAGATGGACCCCGGGATGAGGAAACAAAACTTCCCCCCGTTCAGTCGGAGCTTCACGGCAGCCTGCTTCTGTAAACAGAGGGGTTGGAGTGAGTGGGCGGGTGAGTGTTATTTAAAGCCGTAATCATAATTCCTAATATCACTGCAGTGTGTTAACCGAGTTTGGGCAAACACAATAGAGGTTGATGAGCATTGATCCTCTTTGCCAGGTTGTGATAGCCTGTCCCACAATCCCCGAAACATGTTATTTTTCCTTCTGCCCAGCCTTTTCTGTAATGCTGAAGCCCTAAACGAAGCAAGTCTAGATTTCCCTCACAATCTCCCATCTCAGTGGGGCTCATTTTCAATTTAAATGGAGTAATTCATTTCTACCAAAAATATATATTTTCAGAGACTAAGTGTTAGTCTAGAATTGTGATGACGCCCAAAACAGGTCACACATTTTGGACAACCGATCCTCAATTGATCTTTTAAGACATGGCCAAGCGGAGACTATCCTTGCCAAGAATATCCCGTAAGATATACATGTGAGTTCATCGTGAGCCCTTTGCCCTCAAGACGCTGTCGAGTCTTTCGTGAATATTGACACAATTGGCTAATTAGGTTATCAGTTGGTTATGAATTAGATAAATACATCAGTTTGTTTGTTGATTAACGCCGCAATCAGCAATATTCCAACTATATGAAGGAGAGACCAGACAATCCAATGACTGCCATTATAACCATCAATCTACACATTTGGGATACGATGACATACATCAACCAAGTCAGCGAGCCTGACCACCCGATCCCGTTAGTCGCCCCTTACGAAAAGCATGGGTTGCTGAAGACCATTTCTAACACGGATCTTCGCGTGTCTAATATATAAGTAACAAACGACCAAATGTAGTCAATACGGTAATTGAAGCCTCGACCTCTACACGTTTCAGAATGGGAGGTTGGCCCAGCACAGAGCACAGCACAGCACAGCACACAGCACAGCAAAACAATACACAGCACAGCACAGCAAAACACAGCACAGCACAGCACGATCATACTTCATGTTTGCAAACCACCAAGGCCAGGAGGAAGAAAACCTGCTACATTCTTACATTGTTTACATTCTTGTAGTCGTACACCGAGGAAGATCCCTGTATATTGACGTTTTCTAGCAATCTGTCCTTTGACTTGAGATAAATTGTTTTGGTCGCTCTGATGACATACGCTCTCTCCGTAACCGTGACGTCCTCAGTGACTTGACGAGTCCAGTTGTACAAGCCCCCCGCGCTGCCGTGCTGTGAAGAGAGAGAAACATAAGCCTCGTGAAAGTAACCCAGTCTGACAAGAAAGATTTCAAGGTCTTTTTACATGAATCGTAACACCAGCGAGGATATTTAGTTGATATTTGCCTATCGTCGAAGATTTGGTACGCGATTTGTCGCGTGTTCACTTCGACATATCCGGGGGCGGTCGGGTAGCCTAGTGGTTAAAGCGTTCGCTCGTCATGCCGAAGACGCGGGTTCGATTCCCGACATGGTTACAATGTGTGAAGCCCATTTATGGTGTCCCCCGCCGTTATATTGCTGGAATAAGCGGCGTAAAACTATACTCACTCACTCGACATATCCGAGTCACATATTGGACGACAGACAAAGCAACAACAAAAAGTCATAAATATGCAATATCCGACTTGATGGCCCACGGACTGAGTGAGTGAGTTGGGTTTAACGCCGCTTTCAACAATATTCCAGTTATATCAGGTTAATGTGGGAGGAGAGTCCGAAGTGATGCAAGTTTTAGGCGTTTAGCACTTTACGAAACCCACGAGCACGGGTATGGTGCTGACAAACCTAGAAACATAATCGGGGCGCACCGGGATTCGAACCCACAATCATGGGTTTCTGGCATGCCCAAGGGACGCAACTGGGCCACCCGTGCCCCTGGTTGTTTGTAGAACGTCTGAGTACATGTAAACATATAATATATAAAGTATAAAAACACGTGTGAATATAAATACATCAAAGGTGGTCATTTACATTCATCCGTAATGAGAAAATACTTGATGATGATGGGGCGGTCGGGTAGCCTAGTGGTTAAAGCGTTCGCTCGTCACGCCGAAGACCCGGGTTCGATTCCCGACATGGGTACAATGTGTGAAGCCCATTTCTAGTGTCCCCCGCAGTGATATTGCTGGAATATTGCTAAAAACGGCGTAAAACCACACTCACTCAGTCACTCACTTGATGATGATGACGATGGAGATTGTACGAGCGGTTCTGATGAAACTGATTTCGGCCCCCAAAGTATATACTTAGTCTTTTACTGCGTCAAATATCACACACTCCCAAAGAACACATCATTACACACGATTCATTTTATAAATAAAACTAAACAACACATTACAGAGATACGTGTGTGTGAAAGCATGAAATAAAGTTTCATACATTTTCAAAGGTTAAAATACAAAGGGACCCAGAAGTGAATTCAAGTACAAACCTCGCGCTGTAGTCTCCCGAATTTCATCCCATAACGTCTGTCTTTTCTTCCGCCGCTTCTTCGTCTCCCACCGGGGGGGCCATGTTGATGAGAGGAAGTGAAACCCACGCAAATAAGTATCAATAAAACAGAAGTAACATTCATTTTAACTAAAGTAATATAAAACGGTCCTTTAAAACTTTAAACTGAAGTGAATGACTTGAGCAGTTGTTGCTGTCCTTATAAAGATCCTTGTCTCAGCACGGGCACTTAATTACGACTTCAGCTTGGAGTGAGCTGTTTGTTGAATACTCGCATTAAGGAACGTGTCTTGAGCTGTCTGGCTTAAAACAATGAGTCTCGAGCGAATTGACATGTCAGCACGTGAAGACCGCTCAGACTGGTTTAGTTAAACGAATTAATCATGTTAATGTAAGCGTGCTAATTGGGCTGTACTCTTACGCTTGTCTTTTCGGCAGTGATGTCAAGTTCCATAAAATTAACGCTATGGAAAACGGACACAAAATGCTAGCAAGTTTCTTTCTATACATGATGTACGAAAGACGCTGTCAATGAAAGTACGTTTTTTATTACAGCGTTCGCTCGTCACGCCGAAGACCCGGGTTCGATTCCCGACATGGGTACAATGTGTGAAGCCCATTTCTGGTGTCCCCCGCCGTGGTATTGCTAAAAGCGGGGTAAAACCATACTCACTCACTCTTTATTACATTATGGGGCGACGTTTCGGTCTAGGTTCTAACATCGTTAGCAAGCAAGTGAAGTGGTACCAATGAAGTACAGAGTATGGGTGAGAAGCGTATCTACATGTATGAGGTAGAGGTTATACAGTTGATTAGATTGGGGTGTGGTTACAGTAGAGTGGAGAGGCCTGTTACGTACACAAGACATGTGAAATACGGTAAAAAAAAGTCCTTACAGGCGAAGCCAGTAGTTCAAACAAGAGGATTACGACTGTAATCTTTGATGGGTTCATGGTAAGCAAAAGGTACCTCAAACTTGTATACTACTGTATGCTCCTCAAGCATACTCTGCACTTTACTTGCTTGTTAACGGTGTTAGAACCTTCACCAAAAACGTCGCTCCTAATTGTAATAAAGAAGTTGGTCATCCACATGTCTTATCCTCAAAGACGTTTTCAGTCTTCAGCTGGTCAAATAATGTATTGGCCATTGCAATGTACAAGCCTTTTGTATATTGCGGTCAGTAGACAGTGAGATGAATCATATTGTACATGTTGTATGTGATACAGCATACTACCGTAAAGATATACGTTATTGCTACATGAATTAACGTATAGCACTACTGATCTTACTGACTGTTTGTTTAATGTGCAAAAACAAAATGTAAACACGTTCTAAATCACCTGTTTCGATTTGGCAACGTGATAGTTCGTGTGTCGTCACCTATATTCGTGAGTCTGTTCCACGAAACTACTTCTTGTAGCATAATGGCTTAAATCTGCCTTGTATGGCTAAAAAATTGCATCTAGTAATTGCATCTAATTGCGTTGTATATTACTACATAGCCGTGACACGAAGTAAAATAACTTCTGTCACTGGTGGAGTGCACGTTCCACCGACCGTATCCTCGTGCGAGAGATTACTTCCGGTATGACGTCACTTTGTTGACAGTTTGATCGGTTGTAGATTTTCTGAGACGAGAGAGTGATAGCCGGTTCGAGCCGAGATATGTGAGTTGACATTCAAGTATTTTATATTTATTGTACATTTTCCTAACCACTGAATGAAATACTGAAAAGAATAATTATATTCTTGTAATGTAATAAATATAATTGTGCAATTCTTAATTGTGAAATTATTATTAAAAAGTTAAATAATTAAAACTGTGTGGTTAGTATTGGGAGTGATCCACAATTCGCTACCCAAAGCTGTACCCCAATACCCATCCCCTGAACCGTTACATATCGAATTCGCGTGGTGGGAACTAACAGAGATATTGGGCCAGGTGTCTTTAACAATGAATTCCTGACTGAGGCACTTGTGCTTTTACGTTGTGTAAATATTCATCTAAATCACGACACTGTTGTCAACGTAAAAAGTTCACCTTTTACGGGCGCTTCAATATCTGGATTATAAAAAGATATTTTTGGAGAGCGTATCGGGATGTGCGTTGTTGTCAATATACTGTCAAAGAGCACGTTACGTCCCTGGGAGGCATTTTGAAGTTGAAGTAGTAAGTAGGGATAAGATAAATGTAATAAAGAAGTTGTTCATCCATTTAGCTTTACATAGAGCAAGTAAGTCTTCATCAGATTTTGGATGCTGTGTTGTATGAAGTGTCTCATTGTCGCCACGAGTCTCCGGATATTCTGAGATGGATATTAGTTTGTTACTACCCTCAATATATACAGATACTCTTTTGCACATCTGAGGGGTGGACCATTTCATTTTCTAATGCAGGGCTAAGAGGGAGAAGGATGGGGAGGGTAGTCTTGGATTTTATTTTTTGAAATAACATTTTCTAAATGATGCCCAAAAATTTTTTTTGCTGGACTACCAGATTTCCTGAACACTGTTTAGTTAAATCAGTATTTTATGTCCATGAATGAATTGGCTTAATGCCTGCTTGAAACCTCTTCAGTACACACATGAATGATACACTTTTTCAGAACATCACACTGTAGACAATTATAAATAAATACATATACACGTATATGATTTAAACAATATTTATTTCCAAGAAAAAGGAATGGGATTGGTGAACAGGTTAAACTTATTTAAACACCTCTCCATACAAAGGATATTTAACAATTAATAAGAGTAAACTGTACATAAAGTAATAACTTTAGATTAATTGTACCTATTGTTGCAAATATTGTGATTCGAATATACAAGTCACACACAAATACACACATACACACATACATATATCAGTATATAAACAAACAGCATACTAGCATATCACACATCCAAACAACTATTTGACTGATGTGATCGTAAAGAAGAAATATTTAGATTTTACAATGGACAGATTGTACAATAGCAAGGTTAGTACCGGTAGATGTTGTAGCATTTCCATATAACACGTCATATTCCTTTATATACTAGTACATATTGTTCCGATAAGCGATTCGTTTTGGTGAAATAATCATGCACAGATTTTAGAATGAATATATTTTCCCTTATATGGAATACCATATCCCTTATTGTAGACAAACAGCTCGATCTTACATGGCTGAAATATCACAAAAATACGATGAAATTTCTTTCACAAAAAGCAAAATCAAAGCCTCCATAACCCAAAGATGGCAAGCCCAGTGGGACGCAAGTAGGATCGGCAGATGGCTATACAAAATTCAACCCAAGATCCACCAAAAGCCAAACTCATACTCGAACGAAAGGAGAGCTGATGCAGCCATCTCACGCTTCAGACTCGGTCACAAAAAGCACTGTGACAAGGTATGCCCATCTTGCAGTCAATTTACATACAAAACCGAAACTTTATCACTACTAAAACTCACAATGGATATGTGTACCCAACTCACAGGGAAACAAGTACCATCTTTAAACGTCTTTTGGTATGACGCGGTCGGGGATCGAACCCCGGACCTTTCGCTGAATATAATTTTAGAACGAATATGAACGCATTAAAGAGTTTTACTTCTCCATAACATGAGTATGATCCCACGTGCAATGTAGTCTGTCAGTATTCACTCCAGGCGATCTACAATGCAGACGCCAGACGCCAGACGCCAGAAGACGTTGATGGGCAGTGGGCCACTACCAAGGATGACAGAAGATTCCTGCTCTGTGTAGACGGTGAATATGAGGAGATCCTGGGCCCACTTGCACAAAGCGATCGTAGCGCTAAGATGATCTTAACTCCCATACTTTAACATGGGCTTACAATAGTCTTAGCGCTAAGATCGTTTTGTGCAAGTGGACCCTGGTGTGTTCCCGTTGAGCAGCTGAGATGCCCACAAGAATCCGACACAGTGCACAATTGCACATTCGCATTTGGACATTTGCTGAAGCTGTCAACTGTTAAAGGACCGATTTGTTATGAACTGTGATTCATATTGATGAATATGTTGATAATGATATGATAATATGAAAATTCTGTCACATTAATGAAACATGTTTTATATTATGTTTAAATTTGTTAGTAATATAAATATATAATAAATATTTCCTCCAAACACGTTATTTTGGTTCTGTCATTTGTGTAGGGCTGTTCCACTTTAGACTGAGGTAAACAGGTAGTCTCGGTATAAGCCGTACGACAAAGGGGCCGTCTGATAATTGGGAGGTTTGGTTGAGTAGGATGTAGGGCCTGGCAGCCAAAATCTTTGAATAACGTGGGATAAAGACTTTCGGGAGGATATAAAATATGGTGAATCTCGATAACCTGCTCAGGCATTAGAGCAAACATTTTGATGCCTAAAACTTTCATATTATACGGTTCTCTATTTGAGAATTTACGGTAAGCACTTCAACTATGCAAATGTGGCTGTGACGTCCACGTGCACATTCCACGGGCCGCTGATTGGCTGAAACACTGTTGCCATGGTGTATAACACGAGCATGCTCCTATTAAGAATCTTGACCCATGCGACTAGTCAATGTTTGCAGCCATGGAGGTACTACCAGAGTCTATAAAAGATAGACTTTCTGGTACTGCGAAGGGGTTCTGGCAACTTTAACAAGTTGAGCATAACTACATGCAGATAAAATGATTACAATCAATATTGAAAACCTGCTAGTTAAATAACCCATGCTTGCCATAATAGGCGACTAAGCTTGTCCTAAGAGCCGACTAACGGAATCGGGTGGTCAGGCTTGCTGACTTGGTTGATGCATGTCATCGTATCCCAAAGTAGATCGATGCTAATGGTATCAATCACTGGATTGTCTGGTCCAGACTCGATTATTTACACACCGCAATCATATAGCTGGAATATTGCTTAGTGCGGCGTTAAACAAACCAACAAAACATCTGAAAATGACAAAATGTGGCATACTATGTTGGTAAAACCAAGGGGGACTACTCTTGTAACCTTGTTATAAACATATCGTTAGTAACAGCTGGGGGTTACAACAAATATTTTCGAATATGGGTCGTATCGGAATTACCCTGATGATTCCATTGGAATAGGTCAATAAAACCCTTAGGATGTCTAATATTAAGTAACTTTGGAAAACGTTCTGCGCACAGTTTAAATATATGCGCGTGGACTATATGCTTTGCTCTTTGTACTAACACCCCTTGGCCTTTCTTTGTCTGTATTGAGATTACTACCCAAGGTCTTCTCTTTGTAGATACCAGACTGTTAGGGGTTTTCGACATTGGTCTTGAAGTATAAGGGGTTACTGATAGACAGTTAAAAACGAAACTGTATTTTACTTATAAGTTCAAATGGCTATAAAGTCATGATTTTGGTAGTTTTTATATATTTTAGTGACACTGTGGAATGCACATTTCCAAGAGCTTTCAATATATCTTTAACACATGGTATGGTTTCCAAAAGGGGTCACGTGACTAGCCCCTAATGCATTATGGTCGGAAATTACGTTTGAACCCGGTTTGGACATGCAGAGGGTCTTACAAATATCTAGATATCTCGAATTGAATTTCAAATATGTGCAAATAGGTAATAATTTTTCACTTTAGTGAGAATATCGCAAGTAGTAGCAGCGTCAACAACGGCACCACCGGTAACGCAAGCAATAAGTAGTGTGTGTTTGTCCAACCCTTTAATTTTTTAATGAATGTATTGTGCCATTCTATGCTATCCGAAATATGTTTTTGACGGAATACTGTATTAATCTCCAAATCTGGGAACAATAAAAAATAAAATTTTAAAAAAGTGACACAAGTCTAAAAAAATTAATGAATAAATAAAAATTAGTAGTGTTTGTGTAGGCGATAAATACTGCTTTAAATACGTTTGCAACGTAGAGCTGGGCTACTTTGAGATTTAAACATGCTAAATTGAAGTCAGTACCGAATGCACAGCCTAATTCAGCATGCAGTGGTTACCCCTTAAGGAAATTAAGCAAGCTCTTATCGTAAGTTGTTTTGATGTTGAATGATATATTATTATTTTAAATATGCTCCTATTGGTGGAATTTGAAGAGAAGAACGATAACAATATTGCTGCTTAATTTGAATTGTCATTGCACATTTTGAGAAATATATGTTTATCATCCCAAACTGGCCCCCACAGGAGATATCGCTTGGGTGAAATCAAGCGATATCTACATTGTATAAGCGATATCTACATTATACAATATACATTGTAGATATCGCTGCAATGAAATTACATTACAATGCTTTGCAGACCATTGTGACGTCATTGTTACTAATGGCTCAGCTGTTGAAGCTGTTAGCAGTACTCTTTACACTTAAGACACTGCTTATTACTGTCTACAAACTGAAACAGTTGGAATAGTGATGTTTGGATAATAAATCAAAATCTCACCCTCGTGGCTTTTGATATCAAATATATCAACACTCGAATGTAAATCTCTTCCATGATGACTGGGTGATAAAGAGATCTATTGAACAGGTAGAACGAGCATGCATGTCAGCTTGGCGGGTCGGAAATATTCAAATATTATTCCGTCTGAAATTGACATAATTGTTGTCCCTGTGCTGTGAAGGATAAAAGGGTATAACAGCTAATGCTGAACACCCCTATTATTCAAAAGGAAATATTTTGCTTTGTTAAATAGTGTCGGTATCTGACACACAGATTTCAAAGGATTCTTTGTGAAAGTTATTAAAAACTGGTTTCTGATTCCGCCTTTGTTCTTGCATGTTGGTATGGGATTGTATGTCTGGGAACATGAGTGTTTACAAGGTCGACGCTGACGCCACATTGCTATATATATATATTTATTTATATAGATAGTACGGACACTAACTGTACATTCACATCACACCGCCCGCTATCAGGCTCGGCGTCATGCACTCGCTGCCGGTCAAGTGATCGTCTTTAGGAGGTGAGTCTCTATAGGTCAATCATACAAGGTTAGAAGTCACATGATTAGAACAGATGGGTGTCGGTGGGGGTGGGGAAGTGGGTGTAAATGAGGTGGGGGTAAGTCTGTCAAGAAGGGCTCGGTGCAGGGTAGGTTAGGACAATACAGGTGGGGTGAGGGCATACTGCCTGAATATTTGGGTCGGCTAGGGCAGGCTACGTGTGTGGGGACGGGTTGTGGCTGTGTGGACAATCCCATGACAACCAACAGGCATTCTTACATTAGCGCTTCTGTTCCACAAGGCGATCTTAGAGCTACGACAATCGTAAGTCTATGTTAAAGTATGAGAGTCACGATCACCTTAGCGCTAAGATCACTGGCCCCCTTCACCCACAGTACACACGAGACTATCTCGCTGGCCATTTATAAAATAACACTATACTGCCTTCACCCAGAGACCATGTAATCTATTATATGGTGTCTGGTGGCATAAAGCAGTGTTGGCAGGTAAATGAATGTCAATGCAACCAATAGACCATAAAAGCAAAACATTAACAAAGCCTCCCACAACCTGAACTCCCGCGTTCTTCGGGTGGGTCAAAGACGTATATACGTCTTTGGGTAGGTACATTATCGATTGAAAGTTGTTTTTTATCGCTGCATATATATAGGCATGACATGTAGGACAGACGCAGTTCGATCTATGTACTGAAGCGTGAAGAGAAACAAAATATATCCACAAAGTGGATAATACTCTCTGTGGGCTGGTCGAACCGACTGTCAGTATGTACAGTGTGCAAGTATTTGTCCGGCAAACTGTTAAAGACAGTAGGTAAACAAGAGAAGTTTAGAAACAGTTTACCGCTAATCAGAGACGGACGAGCATTTATATTCAGTCTGACGTGTTTCAGGAGTCAGCGAGAGTGCAGCCCGCCGACGATACAGGAGAAGTGAGGTGGTTGTACGCGAGGATTTGATTACAATTTCTCCTTATAGCTTGTGAGAGCTGACTTCAGTCGGACCAGTTGCTGCGAGGCTGCGGAAGCAACTCGTCGCTACACTGCTCGCTCTAGCATGTGGCTGACAGATGGACAACTCACGGTCTGAGCGACGGGAGTCTCGTTGCTTGTAATCCAAGTGAATATAGTGTGTTATTTCTCTCCTGGATATTGTGGACTCTATTCATTCGGAATACCCGTCATCATGAACGGGGACACAACCTCACCACCTGTACAAAGGTCAACGCGATTCGCGGCAGCTAAACGCAAGAAACAACGAGGGAAGAGAGCCCGATCCGATGGCTTTGTTTTGGGGCTTGATCTTGCCAATTCGGATGATGAAGACAACGAAGGTTCCAAACTGGATTCGGATTCTCTCCAGTTCCTGCTATGGATACGGAACCCAACTGTCCAAAACTTGGCCAAACTTAGAAAGGCCATTAAGTCCAATGACCGCGACTGGATGAGGGAGTTTCTAGAGTTTGACGGATTGGGGTTGTTGTTTCAGTGTCTGAAGAACCTGTCGAGTTTTAAGGGGGTCAGTTTGTCCGACATGGTGCTACGGATGGAGTGTGCTATGTGTGTCAGGGAGGTGGTCAACTCGCAGAGTGGACTGGACTGTCTGCTCAAACTCAAGGGAAAGAAGGACAATATCTTCGGCCGGAGATTGGCTGCAGGTAGGACAGCGTTATTCATTCAGTTGTCAGCTGGGTATGAGAGCAAATATGACATGTTCAAGCACGATACATGACACTTTATGATTAGATATTGTTGATTGTTGTACATTTACAGCGATAGCACTTGACCGGGGTAGTTCATGTCTCGTGTTGAGTGGAAATAGTAGTAGTGGTAGTAGTAGCAATAGTGTGCCGTTGAAGTAGTAGATCTAGTAATGATAAATGTAGTAGTAGTAGCAGCAGCAGCAGCAGCAGCAGCAGTAGTAGTAGTAGTAGTAGTAGTAGTAGTAGTAGTAGTAGTGACAACTGAAGTAGTAGGAGTAGTAGTAGCAGCAGCATCAGTATATGTAGTAGGAGAAGCAATATGAGACGTAGTAGTAGTAGTGGTGGTGATGGTGGTGGTAGTAATAGAAGTAGTAGTAGTAGTAGTAGTAGTAGTAGTAGTAGTAGTAGTAGTGATCTCAACATTAGTAGTAGAATGGGTGTCGCTCTCCCGTTTCACCGAGAAGAGCCTATTGTGTACAACACAATCAGCTTATCTAACTTGTACATTAATCAACAATCAACAATATCCTTTTTCAAAACACTTTACACCACCTCATGTATTCATAATACAATTAGTATGAACAAGTACGACACACTGTGATAGTGCCTGGATCCCTAGCAACCAACCCTCAACTGAACGGTTCCTTCGATGTTTGAACGAGATTTAAATGCTTAACATTCACTACGGGTAGGCTCCCGGCTTTGTCAATAAACCCTCTTGTTTAGGTTAACAACAACCTGCAATACGACACACTTGCAATAAATCACACACATCGAGTCCCGACCCTATCGCCATATGTATTTCTTATCTATATCATCGACATTGAGACAAAAGGAACTCCGTTCTAATTCCCACCACTGTGGACCTGTTTCAAGCTTAAATAAATAATACCTCCAACTCATTCATCTCGCGACGTATCCATGGTAACACGCACTTTTTAAATCGAGGGTCATGCACGTGTAGCTATGCGGGCAAGGGAATCCCTGTTTTATTATTCCTCTGACGGAAAACCCCCTTTGGAATTCCTCATCGATTGGCTGTGTTGTTCAAGAGCGAACTTGTCGCACTTTGTTCCTAGATAAGACAGTAGCGAGGATGCAATTGTTTCACACATGTTCTGAGACAATGCAAACAAGCACTTCCAGTCCCGCCCCTCGACAGGGGAAACCCTAAGGTCACGTGAGTCAGTGTGACGTCACAAGGTCTGTGCACCGAGGTGACAGACAACATAACGATGACTCATCTCTCCCACAGAAAACCTCCACAATGTTCTACAACGTTCGTTGAAGTTCACAATTCTTGATTTCCTTCATTTTTGTTTTGTCCTGCTGGTAACGGTAGGTGCGGCCAAAGCTCTTACTCACCTGCCAGCCTGATCGATTTAAAACACTGTCATTCATTTGACACAACGCAATAGAGCCTTGATCGCTAAATGCATTATTTAAGCGACATTTGCGCTGAAATACAGAACATCTAACACAGTCAATAATGTGATTCATCGGAATTTGAAGGATTGTTGTAGTCATCTCAAATGTCTGCGAACCACAGTTCAAGTTCAAAGGAAATTAACACTGTGTATTATTTTCTCTGAGAACATGTCTGCTGTTGCTACACGATGATTAAGCTAAGATACGATAAGGTGAGGTGAAATTGGGTTTAACGTCGGACTGATGCCGATTTATAGTGCTAGCCCATTGAGATATCATGCGGCAGTTTAACATGAATACCCCACTCAGACACAGTATACTGACTCCGAGCCGACCAGTTCCTGTTTTAACCCCTTAATGCCGAGCGCCAGGCAGGGTAGCAACAAGTACCATCTTTCAACGTCTTTTGGTATGACGCGGCCTGGGATCGAACCCCGGATATATTGTATTTTACATATACACCTACTAGGGGTACAGAAACTAATGAAACACATTAAACATAATCACAGATATATTAAACAGTGATGATATTTATGAGACACAATGTTGTAGTATAAGGCAACACCAAAGTGGCGGAACCTACCCAGAGAGCTGCTTTTCAAATATGTGTACTGAACGGACTATAAGGGCTGAACAATCAGGGGTGGATTCAGTGGGAGTTTTAAGCAGTGATAGTATCGCCCTCAGAGCTGCCTTTGAAGACATGGGTTGGAAATGTTGATCTTCTGGTGGTGTAGAGAGAGCAGTTGAGGAGGAGGTGGTCTTCATCTTTTTCCGCTCCTGACTGGAACAGGTTACATAATCGTAGCTCACCTGGTTCGTTTATATATCGCTCTCTTAAATTCAAGTTGATTAATGTCATCATGATTAATTAATGAATCAAATAGAAATAATAAGTTTAGATTCTTGATAGTTGTCATTGTTTATAGTTGTTACATTCATGTATGTTTGTTTGTTGTTTAACGCAGCAATATTCCAGCTATATGATGGCGGTCTGTAAATAAGAGTCTGAACCAGACAATCTAGTGGTTGACATCATTTTTATGTGTGGAGATCATAACTCGTTTAAGCGGTAAAATAATAAGAGTCTAAAAAATCATGCAACTGACTATATACTACTGAATGACATTTTTTGTAGAAAAATCATACATGGGCGTTACAATTGTCTAAGCACGATACCTAGATTGTCTAAAGACATGCCACGCCCTCCCAGTCCAGCACAGCTGTTTCTGGCTCTTGGCGAAACATACACGTACCGTGAAATACACACCCCCGTTCGCGAGGAACACCTGATGACAGAGACTGCCACAACACATCGCCGTTGTTCTAGATGTAGTACGGGGGCGGTGGTGTTGTTACTGAGAATGGAAAAAGACAAATATAACTTTTCAGAATAAAACAGTGCTCATATGCAATATCTGGTCCGACCAAGAGACCTATGTTCATTTTGAAGACGTCCGTCAAGATAGAAAGTAAACATATTCAAATATATTTTTCTCCCTATATACATAATTCGAATATGGAAGTGCCCGCGTTTTGTATATATGCCCTGTCTCGTGTTTCATTCACTGATATTGTCATCTTAGTTGAAGGATTTTTAAGATGCGTTAGGATCCCAAATTGTCTTTAACATATAATCGATGTGAGTGCCGACGGGTTTGTGTTTTACAGTATGCCTATGATGGAAATGACGTTAACGTTATGCTAACGTCTAGTCTCTGAACGTCGCTATATAAGTGCAATAATCTTGGACGCGACGTTAAACCCAATTTCACCTCACATCTAGTCTCTGAATTGAACATATTTAACAGAAAACAGTTTTTAAATTATCTTAATAACATAAATTATAATAAAAAGGAGCCCGGAGACTTCATTTTTTGAAACTGTAGTAATCTAGACTTGCCAACTATTATAGACTTGCATGGGCTGTAATTGATATATTTGTTTCAAGGTCTGTATGACAGACAGAAATGACGTATGACATGTTCACTGAGATGGAACAAATATAATTGAGTCTGTTTTCCTGACAACCATCCATTGATAAAGCGCAACCACGGTTGACTTTTGCTTTTACTATTCCATGAATACGAAAGGACTTTTTTATGTTTCTTTAAAAAACCGAGTAAACATTATCTAGGACTATGCAAGCTTTACAAGTAATGAATACGCTTTCAAACAAAGGTCTATTGTGGATAACTTCCTTTTACGCTTTCAAAATGTTGTTGTTTTTTTGTTTATCCGATGATTAATAATGTAATGGTGTTTCCTTTAAGGAAGAGACAGGCATCGCCGCTTGCAATCCCTGTCCTACTTTCCATCGTTTTCAAGAATGCATTGTTGTTTTCTGGTAATCACTTACTTTAATCGTGTCAGCTGACGCATTAACAGGAAAGTTTTAAAAGTATCCATTATGTTTGATGAATTTATTTGATAGCACCATTAACAGAGTCAGTACGAGTCACAAGATACCGAGGGGGGAGGACGGATGGGCACGGGTGGCCCAGTCGTCTAACTGGTTCAAAGCGGCGTTAAACCTCACTCACTCATTCATACCCGCCCGCACTCACTCACTCACTCACTCACTCCTAGTTAAGTGGTATAACGACCATGCAGTTTCCTTATATTTAAACCATATCCTATGTTTAAAAGTGCTTTTCCTGAATATTCCAAATGTCAGTTTATGAGTCATATAGTGTACGATATAGGAATGCAGCCTGCTTGTTGATAGATATATGAATGGCACGCCAACAAGCTATGAATCATGTATATCACCCAGGTCGGATCCACTAAGAGATTAAAGGACAATTTTGATCAACCTCTGCGTCAACAAGCCTATAGTTTTTCATTTAAGTTCCTTTGTAAATACGTGTTTTATCATTTGAATAGATCAGACTGCATTTTATTTTTTTCAAAAATAAACTGATAGTCATGCTCTTTGACCTGATTCAGGTCTTAAGGCAATGTGGTTTGAGAATACAGTAAACTACGTTTATAAAGAACACGTTTATAACGAACTGACCGATATAACGAACTTATTTTAACTTATATATAACGAGCCATTTGTTGTATATATGCTGAATATATGCTTATAACGAACTACGGTTATTGCGAACTAAAATTAGTGGTCCCTTTTAGTTCGTTATAACCGTAGTTTACTGTACATGCTGATAACATAGGATGGAAGTGAATGCGGCTATGTAAGGGTAATAGTATCAAGGATGAGAGATATGACCGAGAATGTCTTGTCAGGTGATGATATGACGATGAGTCAACCAGCTTGTTCCAATGATTTGGATTGCATGACCGTATAGTCTGTAATAATATTATCAAGGTAGAACAGTCACCGAATTACCGGAAGAAGTAAAATCAATATCCAATTAATTTCTCTTTCTCTCTTAATCTGATTCGATTTCTCACTTTTACGTGTTTCATTTATCGGCACTGTAACGCAACAATGTCATGCTATAGCATAAGTTGACTCATATTACATACACACTCTATACTTTCTTTATTGCCATTATCTATTGTGACGGGGTAAGCCTGGCAGTCCAGCAGTGTTCCTGGTACACTCTCTCCAACACCAATGGCTTATCACCGTACGCTGACACAAGAATGCCTATAGATATCTGTGGTGTTATTCCACAGCTAGGTGATAACAAACTCAAACAGGTTGCCGATTTGTTTACCTATATAGGCTACATATAAACTGAGGGGCAAAAGAAAGTATACCGATTTTTTTTTATGAAATTGAAAATTGAACGAATTAGTGTTAAATATGATTATGTCTATTTAACCATCACAGTTTGTAAAAAGTAATATGTGGCTGGGTGATTTTATGTACATGGGTTCAATGACGACTGGGGTAAGAAAAGAATTTGCAACCACATGACTCCTACCATGTTTGAAATGTTAAATTTGGACTAGACAATCCAGTGATTGATACCATGAGCATCTATCAACGAAATTTGGATACGTTGACATGCATCAACCAAATCAGCGAACCTGACCACCCAATTTCGTTAGTCGCCTCTTACGACAAGCATGGGTTTCTTTCGACAAGCATATGGGTCGCTGAAGATCAATTCTAACCTGGATCTTTGATGTCATGTGTGAAAAAGGCATTGTTTCTATGTAATACGAGTAATCGTTTAGCGGTACATTAATATCCATATTGATAAAATTTGAACTAGCAGATACAATGATAACTGAGGATGACAAGCAGCCCGAACCTCGCCTTCATTGCACGTGGTCTGTGCTCTGTACATCAGAAGGCCTTGAATAATTATACTCCCATAAAAATCGCTCAATAAATGTGAAAATCTAATACGCCCTGCCTTAGCTAACTATCGCATAGCTCTCTTCACAGCCCATCTTCCCGAGTCAAGGGAGTTAACTGACTTTAAAAGTCCAGTTTCCACCTTGCCAAACTAGGCTGGAATTACTTGGCTCGATCGTAGCGCCACCAGTGGCTATTACCAGTTACGTCTCTTTTAAGCCTCTCCTATGGACCAATCAGATTCCATCACTTGCGTGTGCTTCACACAAAATGGTGGCGCCCAGTCAGGACGATCTGATCGATAATCAAGATCTATATTGTGATAAAACAGAAGATGTTCACAGCCCGTCTAACAGTCTATTAGGCAGCAGGTTTATTATGACCAGAATGTATAATATTCAAAAGAATACAAGTATGCTCGTGATACAAACTTACTTCCTCAAATACTGAGTTTATAACCAAACAAGATCCTTGAAAGAAGGCCCTTTCCCAGAATTGCGATCGAGTAATTGCGGCCACACATTTGGTTGTGCTCTTCTTTCCGTGTGTCACATGCAATAGCACGGTTACATGATCATGGGAGCAAGGGTTCGACATTGTATTCATTCCTCGTGTGTTATTGTAAACCGTGTTGTTACAGCAAGATGTTCAAGTGATGCTACATCCGTGTTAGGCCACGAGAAATTTATTATAATAGAAATCGTTTATGGATTGTTCCCGGAAAGGTGGAATTTCCGTCTTTGCATTTAAATGTTAACAAAAAATCTTTTCGAGGCATTTTGTTATAAATTATTATTTTTCACGGAATTTGGAATATTAAATTTGTACCACCTGCCGAGTCTATGAAGGAGTTAATATTTAGCAAGGAGGGGTGAAATGGGGTTTAACGCGGCGTCAAAGAATATTGTACTTACATAGCGACTGTGGAATTAATTTTGTAATGAGGTTCTTTTGAAGAAGAAAAAATACAATTATTTCAACGAAATGTTTTAAAGGTGTAGTGTGTGTCTAATTAATTGAGAACGGCCTCTCTCTCACGAACCACCAACCTCTCTCTCTCTTGTCGACCGTGATGTAATTTCATGTAGCAGCGTTCGTCTCGGTCTGGTATGGGCCTCCCAGCTGCTGCCGTGAGAACAGGGTATCTGTGTGATTCAGACTCCTTATCCCCTCTCAGCTCAAGCAGCCTGCACTTATCCCCTTCTCAGCTCAAGCAGCCTGCACTTATCCCCCTCTCAGCTCTAGCAGCCTGCACTTATCCCCCCTCTCAGCTCTAGCAGCCTGCACTTATCCCCTCTCAGCTCAAGCAGCCTGCACTTATCCCCTTCTCAGCTCAAGCAGCCTGCACTTATCCCCTCTCAGCTCAAGCAGCCTGCACTTATCCCCTTCTCAGCTCAAGCAGCCTGCACTTATCCCCTTCTCAGCTCAAGCAGCCTGCACTTATCCCCTTCTCAGCTCAAGCAGCCTGCACTTATCCCCCCTCTCAGCTCAAGCAGCCTGCACTTATCCCCTTCTCAGCTCAAGCAGCCTGCACTTATCCCCTTCTCAGCTCAAGCAGCCTGCACTTATCCCCTTCTCAGCTCAAGCAGCCTGCACTTATCCCCTTCTCAGCTCAAGCAGCCCGCACTTACCCACTTCTCAGCTCAAGCAGCCTGCACTTATCCCCTTCTCAGCTCAAGCAGCCTGCACTTATCCCCCCTCTCAGCTCAAGCAGCCTGCACTTATCCCCTACTCAGCGCTAGCAGCCTGCACTTACTCCCTTCTCAGCTCTAGCAGCCTGCACTTATCCCCTTCTCAGCTCTAGCAGCCTGCACGTATCCCTTTCTCAGCTCCAGCAGCCTGCACTTACCCACTTCTCAGCTCTAGCAGCCTGCACTTATCCCCTTCTCAGCTCTAGCAGCCTGCACTTATCCCCCTCTCAGCTCAAGCAGCCTGCACTTATCCCCTTCTCAGCTCTAGCAGCCTGCACTTATCCCCCTCTCAGCTCTAGCAGCCTGCACTTATCCCCCTCTCAGCTCAAGCAGCCTGCACTTACCCACTTCTCAGCTCTAGCAGCCTGCACTTATCCCCTTCTCAGCTCCAGCAGCCTGCACTTATCCTCTTCTCAGCTCTAGCAGCCTGCACTTACCCTCTTCTCAGCTCAAGCAGCCCGCACTTACCCACTTCTCAGCTTTAGCAGCCAAGTCATCAAGTTTAATTCATATCCACTTCGAATATGGATGGTAATATATTTTTATTCTGTTATTATTTATTTTTATACCATGTAGAATGGATATAATTTATATGGAGCAACACTTAGCCTATGAAAACGTTTCTTTGAAATAATTGCAATTTATTTGTTTCGAAAGAACCTTTCCTCCTCTGCTGTTTTTGTAAGATAAAACAGCCATAAAATACCGACAGCTATTTCTGTTGTTCCCTCTGGGAAGTCGACATGGTGGTGCATCAAGGAAACTAGACTCGGTTTTGTTTGATCTTACTTTCTTAGTCTTTTGGTTAAAGCTATATAAAAGTATATAAATATTCAGTCATGACGCAGGACAAGGAGATGGACTACACTTGAAAATAGAGGATGCCGTATCATCTGATGGACGAACAACCTTCATGCCGAACTTCACAAAATAACTCGTTACCTTAGTAGTGAGTGAGTTTGGTTTTACACCGCTTTTAGCAATATTCCAGCAATATCACGTCGGGGGACACCAGAAATGGGCTTCACACATTGTACCCAAGTGGGGAATCGAACCCGGGCCTTCGGCGTGACGAGCGAACGCTTTGACCACTTAAACCGCTTTTACCCTAGGCCTGCACCATGACTGTGGAATATATTTATTTTATGAAAACAAAATAATCTAGAAACGCATACAAAAGCAAGTCTAGCATGCTCTAGCTAGCTCTATTCCACAGTCTATGAAATCAGCATAGGAATTTTTTAAATTATTTTAGAGTCAAGAAGGCTATTATGTAATATAAGATTGCGTAGACTAAATGTTTGTCTACTTTTACCCCAGCTCTCCGTTAACCTAGTAAATGGGCTCTATAATTTATATCATGGTTTCAGCACAAGGATATGCCCTTCACACTGAGGTTTGGCAGATCTAGGGTTCTAGATTGTGTTATGTAGGTGTCGGAAAGACTGACTTGCAGACTGCAAATATGTCCTCCGTTCACACTGATGCTTTGTTTCCGATAATGGCTTGAGAAGCGGGATATAGTTGCCGGTGGCTTGTCTGGACCTTATCTGGGGCGTCATGTTACACGTGGCATGGGAACGGTATCTCCCACTCCTGCCAACATCCTTCGTGTAGTTACATATGCACCGATTTGTTTACCACAGCCTCAAACAGGCACTACGAATTTAAGTCTACATACATCAAATTGGGATTCGAACCCGGGTCTAGTGATGGACGTCCACGTTTACAATTGGAATATATATATTTCTGTTATGTGACGTCATGTCAATGAACATCGTCAATTATCCAGTATGTCTCCATGTCATGTCGATTAATACACTGGACGCTTCCGCCGTCGTAGCTTCGTTTCTGAAGTGAGGTCACTTTATCCATCCCGCCCATCACTAATTTAGCACAACGAGCGTTTGATTACAGACAGATATAACCGAAGTTACAACATGTCTGACAAGTAGGGTTGACTAGTCTCAACCTGAGTTAACCAGTGTGAATCACTTAACTTAAAGCTCTACCTGAAATATACTGCATGAAATGCAACCTTAGACATAATACAAAATGACTGACAGGAGAGAAATATAACAGTGATTTTATTGCCATATGTACAACTACGAGAAGGGTTTACAAGTGATTCAATGCTTGACGATCCGGGTAGAATAGATCTTCTGCAACCCATGCTTGTAAAAGGCGACTATGCTTGTCGTAAGAGCGACTGACGAGATCGGGTGGTCAGGTTCGCTGACTTGGTTGATGCATGTCATCGATCCCAATTTCGTGAATCGATGCTCATGATGTCAATCACTGGATTGTCTGGTCCAGACTCGATTATTAACAGACCGCCGTCATATAGCTGGAATAAGTAAATTGTATTTATATCAACAATCGAAATTTAAAATTTCATGACACATATCAGAATACATAATATACTTAGTCTATCAATATATTCATTAAAATGTTTTTATTCCTGACTGAATCAATAAATGAAACTAGTTAATTTTAACGATGACGTCACTCGGAGGCTGCTGAACAGACTACCTCACCCCATGTATGGGTAACTTTGGTCAAATGAAGTATGATGTAAATCAACATGTGCTAACACTGGTCACCCAAGGTTAACTTTTATTACACCCTGTTCAACGCGATTTTACCAGGATCGCACACAATTTTGAAGTCGAACAATCGCGACAATGATAGCGGCAGTCTAAAATTCACAAGGTCCCTGGCAAAGCCGCGTTAAATGAATCCCACAAATTCGACTGGTTCGTTAGATAGTACCCGCAAACAGTATTTTCGCCGTAAGTCCTATATATTCAACAGCCAGGCATCAAGTCGAGCCAATCGGCAGCTTTACCTGTGGTACTCATATGAACTCACCGCACCTTAGAATTCTGGTAGTGAATGGTTATTTAAAGATGCTGCTCCTGTGGTGCACCCTGGACAGAAGATGCTATAGGTAATTTCTCCTATCTACATCCTATCACCATGTTCTTTTTTTAGACCACGATTACAGCATGCTCTAAATATAGATGCATCTCCGGGACAGGGTACAGAGGTGAGAGGTCTTCTCACACGCGCGCACACACATATATATATATACATATATATATATGGAGAGAGAGAGAGGAGAGAGAGAGACATGGCACGTTCTCAATGAATTAGACAAACACTTCGTCTTTAAAACATTTCGTTCAATTAATTGTATTTTTTTCTTCAAAATAACCTTTCCGCTTCTGCTGCATAGAATAAAGGAAACTAGACTTGGTTTAGTTTGATCTAGACTTGCCTAGGCTTTTAGTAAAAAAGTAACCTGACAGTGTATATATATACAAAAATAATTCCACAGTCATTGCGCAGGACTATCAATGAAGGGGAACTTCTATTTCTTAATGGGTGCGGAGCAATCCCCTGGCTTCGACGCCGCTACATACTGTGCTGAGTTGCGACCATAAGCCATGCTTGGGGCGACAGTACTGGGTTCGAATCCCAGGTGCCTTCCGATTACAATCTGTCAGCAACAGTGGTTAAACGTCAGTTATCTGCATCGCCTGCTTTCTCCCCATGCCACACTAAAGGGCCTTAATGCGGACTGTTCAAGCGACTTTAAACCAACTCGCTCGTTTCAGAATATTTCGCGCTTACGTTATTGACTGTACTACGTAAGGCATGCCTATAGATAGAGGGTATTTTAATTACGGACGTAGAAACGCTGCTCATGACAATTCATAAATAGCATATTTATGTAATTGCCGAAACGTATCATTTCCGTTTCAAGCATGCCGGTGTGATTTTGGTGTTGAATATATATCCGGAAATTTGAACCGTCCGGATTAAAGAGGTTTCATTGTACGATATAATACAGAAGGTGACTTCTCACGTGACTGTGTAGGGTGGACCGTCTTGTACGGAAATGGACCATTAGCCACAGATGTACCATTAGCCACAGATAATGTGCCGTTGCTGTTAATCATTTGAATGCAAATGGCATACTTTACGTCGTTTGCTTAATAACACGACTAAGACTTGTGATTCTAAAAAGTAGCATTTCCAACATGTCTGTACAATTATGACGTATGTGTCTATTTATGGGGCTAAAAGTGTATTTGGCCTGTCAGCTGCCTATGGTCTGCGACAATTTATGTTTTCAAATACGATCTTGAATAAACAATAAATGAAACTTGTCTAAAATAGCCACCATACGACGGCTTTAAATTCAAATGTCACACTTGAGGTTGTAATGTTTACCTTAAACAAACCCGGCGTTACAATTAGCCGCTCGGAGTATTGTTATGCATGCTTGTGGCGTATTTGTCCGCCAAACAAAATGGCAAGTGTCAGTTCGCCATAATAGAAAGTGATGAGGTTATATATAAATGTATGTGTAAACCAGGCTATTATTACGGAATTCCTTTGTTGCGGTTTTTGAAAATTATACTTTCGTTTTTTAGCTCACCTGACGAAAGGTCAGATGAGCTTATGTCGTTGCCTGTTTGTCCGTCGCCCGCCGTCAATCAAAAACATCTCCTCCAAAAACATTGAACCAATGAAAGTGAATATCCACACGCTTGTTTCCACCAATAAAGATATTTGAATCTGTTCAAGGGGTTCAAATCAAATTGTTAATATGGCCGCCGTCTCTGTCGTTTTGAAACATATTTATGGCCATTTTAAAACACTGGAATGCCATTTGGTACATGTGCATTAAGTAGTAGGGGTTATCATAATCCGTGTAAATTATTTTATTTTGACCTAAATTTGACCATTTGATCACACAGAGAGCTGAAATTTCTTGTGGCCACAATTTAGCCATTAGCTAATTTTTACCGTGTTTTGACAATGCTCCATGAAATGTTATTCTCCTCTCAATTTGACAGACTGAGGAAGCATATTTCTCCCCATGACATCATATTTTGTTAGATTTTAATAGAAGATATTGAAATATCAATGCTGATAGCAATTTAAAATACATGTTCAGGTGAGCTACAGTGCCCCTGGTTCTGTTTAAGAACATACACAAGAATGACACAAATATTTAAGTATGATGCTGTCTTATGCTGGAACAAACCTGGGTATGCAACCATGTTACCAACATATCCACATTCTCACAGCCACTTCCCTCCTAACATAAAAGGGGGCACGGGTGGCCCAGTCGTCTAAGGCGCCGCGATTCGCTGTGCAGAGTTGCGTCCCTTGGGCACGCCAGAAACCTATGATTGTGGGTTCGAATCCCGGTTCACCCCGATTATGTTTCTAGGTTTGTCAGCACCATACCCGTGCTCGTGGGTTTCACCGAAGTGGTACACGTCTGAGACCTGCATCACTTCGGGCTTTCCTCCCACATTAAGCTGACACGCCGCGATATTACTAGAATACTGTTAAAAGCGGCGTTAAACCCAACTCACCCACCCCATCCTAACATAAACGTGTACTGCCGGTTCAAGCATCCTCACTGGCTTCAAGGTATCTTCTCCTTCAGTCGATGGCGAATTGATGTAGGCGAACTGGTAAAATTCTGGAAGAATTATGTGCAGTCAGTCTTACGACATCAGCAGGTAATCAGAAACTAATCACAGCTAATCTCCCCAGCTCAGATATAATTAGTATGGATCTATCCATGTTTCATAGATGAAATACTACAAGGGACATGGTCGCAATGTCGCGGTTTGGTTAATTTTTACACTTTTTGCTTGTTTTTGGTAGGGCGACAATGCGACAACGCGACAATGTCCCTTGATTATATTTATAGGATATTGAGCAGTTATATTCTCAGTCTATCTGATCGAATTGCCATGCAAGGAAAGAGATAAGTAGGGTATCCTCAAATATGATGTAACCCAGAAACCCGGATGTGATTTGCATGGGGATTACGATGGCATTACAGGAAGATGGGTATATGATGTCATTACAGGAAGATGGGTATATGATGTCATTACCTGGTAAGGATTCTGCTCTCGGTACCCAGAAGGCGGTGACTCTGGTAGCATTACCCCGAGGTGGAGATTCTGCTGCCATTTCCCCCCAAAAGATAAAATTATTGTCATTAAATCGGAATATGTGGATTTTGCTGTCATTACCCGGAAGATAGAGATTCTGCTGTCGTTACCGGAAGGTGGAGATTCTGCTGTCATTACCCGGGATGTTGAGAGTAGTTTGTCATTACCCGGGAGGGCAACATTATTCTGTCATTTCCCGGGAGGGCAACATTATTCTGTCATTACCCGGAAGGGCAACATTATTTTGTCATTTCCCGGGAGGGCAACATTATTCTGTCATTACCCGGAAGGTGGTATTCCTCCTGTAATACCCGGATGTTGGAGGTTGGAGATTAGACAAATGGTGTCTTTAATGTGTGTCTGTCGCAGTGCATCGACGGGCATTTAAGATTACTCTTATTTTACACTGATATATAATAAGTTGAGAAATGATAGATAAGGTATTGCTAAACCACCTTCAGATCTAGATTCCTGTGTTTGCCCGTGAGAGAAGCAGACAAAGCGACCGTGTCTTATGGTAGGTTGAGACCGATACCATCTCTGACAGGAACTGATTACGAAAGCCAGACAACTGAGAACAGATACGGCCTCCTATTGCGTAACAGAACACGCTTGTGCGGCTATATGACGTAAACACTTGTTGAAGTTTCTGGTATATATCATGAATAATTCAATGTGTCGGTAGACCTTGGACAGATACACGTCGTTATCTTTCAAACACAATACTTAACAGCTGTGCAAGGTCAAGGTCGCGATGATGCACTTTGGTGAATGCCGATGCAGTATATTGCTTACAGGTGGCGGTGCAGAGGGTGTTCGGCATGTTGTTGCTTCGGGAAATCAAACAGTAGTCCAATGGGTTGGGGGCGGTGGGGTAGCCTCGTGGTTAAAGCGTTCGCTCGTCATGTCGAAGGTTCGGGTTCGATTACCCACATGGGTTCAATGTGTGAAGCCCATTTCCGATGTCCCCCGTCGTGATATTGCTGGAATAGTGCTAAAAGCGGCGTAAAACCATACTCACTTACTCACTCCCAATGGGTTGCCTTGCTCCAAGGCTGTACTGAATGATAAGTCCGTGGAGGGATTTTAGTAATTATTCCTTATGATAGGCAAGTCTAGACATGTATCATGAAATTATGATTTAAACTAATAACCACTGCCTTCGAGACTTATGCAACATCCCACCTTACTCAAGTGTACAGTTCTTTTGTTAATGGCCGCTTTGAACAATATTTCAGTTCCATCACGGCTTCTCACGACGGTTATTACACCAGTAATATTTCAAAGAGGGGACACGGTTGGTAAAGTCTCCAAAAGGATCGCAAGTCGCTGTGCAGAGTTGCGTCCCTTAGGTGTGCTAGAAACCTATGATCATGGGTTCGAATCCCGGTTCGCCTCAATTATCTCATGCTCGTGGATTTCACTAAAGAGTAAACGTCTAGTCTATTACATGCATCACTTTCCTTCTACATCAAACTGAAATGACGTTATGTATCGGAACCAATGTTCATATTAGGGTTTTAACGTACTCACTCACGGGACACAAGGACATCGAAGATCATTAATCAGTTGCAAAGGGTGTAGACTGTTGTATTTCATAAACGTCCGTCCTAAACAAGCAGAATTTCTATCCATTTATTCACATTGGAACTATTAACAAGATCGAAGGCATTCATTCATACATGGTGTCTGACAGACCTTATTGTGGGTCTGAAGGACTGGAGGCTTACGAACATGTCACTGTCCAGCGGGCAATTCGACTATAAATCATATAAACCGAAAGATGTTTGTAACGAAACTATTCAAACAATAGAGAGCGTCGAGTTTCTTAAAGAAGCGGTTGAAGGGGTTCTCGAGGGTCAATAACCATTTGTGGTCATCGGTACCGAGTATTATAGTAAGGAAAGAACTATTTAATCTTTTCGGGCATGCTTCAAAACATTTTGTACTGTCAAAGGAGAAGCCGAGCACTCTTTCACAACTCATTTTTTGGGCATGCTGCATATCCAGCGAACAATGTTTGGTGTGTAAAACCTCTTGAGGCCTTACCCTTATTCCGCCCAATCTAGAACAAACTATCGTTTTAAAAACATCGCAAGCAACCGCATCTCCACCCACGCACCTCTAATCCCCATGCCCCGCATCACCGCCCATCAGGTACAAAGACGTACAATCGGTCATGTCACACTTTGTTTTTCCCCATCCATTAGTCTGTTCTTGTTAAAATAATACGATACTGCGGTTCTATGTTGTCCCTAAATACGGACCTTGTTTACCCTACCTTTCAGTATTTGGGGGAAACTGACGTAGATAATTCTTTGCCAACAATCCATGTCATTTGATCTTCGCGTATCGATTTCTTTAATCAATTAGACGAACCCATCGACGAAGGAATGATCCTTGTTCCCCTGTGCTACTGGCCCACTTGTTTTAATGTTTCCCAAATCTCCGAGCAACCTTCCCAAAGCAAATCCATCCTGTGTGCATGATAGGTCAGATGCTGATGTTATTGCGCCACCTAGCGGCTTGATTCCATTATCGTCTGCTCCTTCCCGCCAACTCACGGAGCAGAGCCTCTGATCTTGCAGCACGTACAGAGCTATATATAAATATTGTACACATACTCCGACAGCTGAAAGCCATACCATTTACATTTTCGCAAGAGAAAAAGAAGTTGAGATGCGAGGTCCATGACTTTTATTGTTTGTATACTCCCTCTCTGGACACATTGACAATTTCCTCGAGTATTTCGTATCATTTCGTAGATTGACGGAAAGAGCCGAAGATACATCCCCATCGATTGTCTGTTTAGTTTATTCACATAATTTATAGTTTATTTTAAAGATGATGTTTGAATGCCTTTGAAATTGTGTAAGACAATCAGTGTTAGAAATATCACAAATCATTTTCTCTTCTTTTACGGACCACCTCCGTGGTCTAGTGGATATAACGTCGGCCAGGAGAACGGAAGGTCCTGGGTTCGATCCCCTGGTCTTACTGAAAGACGTTAAAAGATTGGTACTTGGTGGTACTTGTCCACACACACACACACACACACAATCATAACATTATATGTATATATTTGAAATATTATAAGACAAACATTAAAGCTGTTGATAATAGTCGGATTTCGTGTTTCGTCCTAACTTTCCTTCGTAATGTGTCGGTATATCAAACCAAATGTTAAATTTAATTATTTTGGAGTTTTTTTCTTTTAAAAAAATCTTACGAAACGGTTCTTTTCGGTCGACTTAACCTGTTGCTTGACAGCTGAGAACATACACTATGAAGGTTGACATACGTATATATTATAACTGGTGCCCCCGGGGAAGGGAGAGCCCATGAAATAGGCCAATGTGACATATGTACAGCTGACAATCGGCAAAAACAGTATGCAGTCTCTTCTTTGTGCTGTTTACAAATGAGGACAAGTATTACATTGCAAATGACCTTTGTTGCATCCGTAGTCCAATATATGTCACTTTAACACAGTCCAAACAAAATAGGGGATACACTGAGTTATGTCCCTATGTGGTTTGGGGTTTTGTTTAACGCCATTTCAGCATATACTAGATATTTCACATCGTGGAATGGCGGAAGAAGATCTCTACGCCTTGAAGCACTGGACCCGCGCGAAACGGATAAGCGTGTCCTACCCATCCTTTTGTACTTGCCATGCGCTGTTTCAAACATCGAATTTGTGTGTTGATATAAATATTCAATAAATTCCAAAAGGTTTCCCTGTAGATGCAGCATAGCATTTGAGGGATGTCTCCAGGAAGGTAGTCTCCACATATTGTATAAATCATGTGTTTCAAGGGAAACACTCGCTGCATTTTGCATTTCGTTTAATGCTATTGTAACAACGTCTATATTTCACGCATCTCTATAGATGGTGTCTCCATATTATATAAAGTCTTCAGGAAGGTGTTGTTTACACATTATATTAAGTTATAGGTTTCATGGGAGACAGCCTTTGCATTGCATTGCATATTGTTTTTCGTTCGTTTTTCACGCGTCTGTACATTGCTCTAGCCGCGACGGGTCATACCAGACCTACTTTTGTTTTACCTTGATCGGAAATTCGAGTTTCTGTTTCCAATGTTTGATTAACAGTAGTAAGTTGAGACAAACGTCAGGATAGAACTCCCCCAGGGCTTGGTGTTTGTACGGAAAGCATGCATAATGCGCATGGCGGTGAAGGACTATACTATAATCTCCAGTGAGTACAACACTCTCCAAACAATACACACAACAGTGATTGAGTTTGATTTTTCGCCGCTTTTAGCAATATTCCAGCAATACCACGGCGGGGGACACCAGAAATGGGCTTCACACATTGTACCCATGTCGGGAATCGAACCCGGGTCTTCAGCGTGACGAGCAAACGCTTTAACCACCAGGCTACCCGACCGCCCCCTCACACACAACAGAGGTACACCAGAAAAAACACACAGAAGGGGGGGGGGGGGGGGGGGGGAATGAGGATTGTCGTTATTCTGCGTCGGAGTGGGGTATGCAAGTTAAAAAGTAAAAAATAACATGTGTCTTAAGACTGGAAGTGATATCCTTGACCCCAGGAATATTGACATTACTGATGTCATCGTCAAACGGAATCAGACTTTGGATTTGGCTGTCCCAATAACTTACAAGAGGCTGTCCCGCGAATCTAATAAGGCGTTTATCTAAGGAACTATGAAACTCAGATTTAATAGGCTAATATGTGACGTTACATGTGGTGACTGTTTAGATGTAGACAAACACACCGTGCTGATTCTGTCGGTCACGCCCAGATACGAGAATACACAGTCCGTGCAGCACGTGGTACAGTCACATGTAGACTAGCGCTTAGTCTGTGAAAAGATATTCTTAATAGAGAAAAGCAACTACATTATAAGTGAAAAGGAGCCTCAGTGAGATGGGAAAATCAGAAACTTTGGAAAATCTAGACTTGCTTCATTTAGATATAGCATTACAGTGAGGGCTGGTCTGATGGGGAAATAATATGGTTCAGGGACTATTAGTCTGCCTTTCAGACCCTGATACAAATATATATCAAATACAGCCCATGCAAGTCTATAATGTTTGGCAAGTCTCTGAAAATGAAGAGAATCACTGGGCTCCCTTTTATCATATTTTTATTAAGATAACTGAACAACTGGTTTTTTCTGTACGATATGTTCATTTCAGAGACTAGATATTAGTCTAAGGGACTATGAGAGGTCACGCCCCGATACGAGTGTACATACAGCACGTGCAGCACGTGGTCGTCACGTGGCTACTGTCGAGGGTATTCATTGCTTCCAACCTACAGCATGGAGAGGAAAGTTTACAACCCCGAGGAAAATATAATATCTCCTTCGAAGATAAGGACAGCGTTTTATGCTGTGTTAGTGTGTAGACCCTTACAGCTCTTGCGAGTATATATATAGACTTATAATCCAATATGTAGATACGCGTGCCCTAATTTGTTTGTTGTCAGTATGGCATGTTCTTAAGATCATGTGTTTATGGTAACATTTTAATAGATTTGAGAGTTAAATATTTACAAGAGGTTTATGGTATTTACGTAGCGAGTAAACATCATACATTTGCCGATAAGCGATTTTACTATTGTATAAATTGTGACTGTCTTTATTTGGAGAGTGCCACTGCAACAGCGACAAGATACATGACACTGTGACGCTTGTGTGCAAATCTGCAGCAGTTGGTGTCAATCCAAATGTCAACATGTTGTTATAATATGTAAATGTCAACTTTTAAACAGGCCCAGACGCGTGGGCACTTTACGACTATATATTTGTTTTTTATATTCTTTAAAGTTCTATATTTAATTTGAAACTAAACAAACGAAGTTTTTACTGCTACGTTAGTCAGTGTCACGACCGCCTCCGTGGTCCCTGAACCACACTATTTTCCTTTTCACGCAAGTCGAGACTTTTCACATATTTCCACATCTCTATGGGGCTCCTTTTTATTTGAAGAGGGGGCGGTCGGGTAGCCTAGTGGTTCAAGCGTTCGCTCGTCACGCCGAAGACCCGGGTTCGAATCCCGACATGGGCACAATGTGTGAAGCCCATTTCTGGTTTCCCCCGCCGTGATATTGCTGGAATATTGCTAAAAGCGGCGTAAAACCATACTCACTCACTCACTCACTCACTATTTGAAGTGGAGTTGTTTGTTTCTGTCAAAATTATATATTTTCAGAGGCTAATTAAACGTCCATTGGCCACGCCAGAAACCTATGATTGTAGGTTCGAATCCTGGTTCGCCCCAATTATGTTTCTAGGTTTGTCAGCACCATACCCGTGCTTGTGAGTTCCACCAAAGCGGTAAACGTCTGAGACCAGCATCACTGCGGGCTTTCCTCCCACATTAATCTGACACGCCTTGATATGACTGGAATTTTGTCAAACCCAATTCACTCACTCATTCACTCAATTCCATGCGCATTTGTATTGCCATAAACCTTTCAAGAAACCCGTTCATTCCGATATCAATCTAGTTTAATGGTCACGTGTTTACGGGTCATCGGGTTATGTTTCAACGAACGTAGAAAGAACAGCTATATGTGTGTCATGAGCCTGTTAATCGCGGGCCAAGATAAATGAGATACCGAACCCAGTTCAGTCGAGATAACCATACATCGCCAGTTTCCGTAACTTCATTCGGCTTATCTCGACAGAACGTGTGCTGCATGGTTATTGCAAGGTTCCCCGTGGTGCCTATTACCTCTGAACTAGACATAAACTTTCACCACACTGCGTGTCGGCGGTTGGCCTTTTGTTGACCTTCTCTGGCCGTTGTTTGTATGTATTAAACAGATGTTAAAGAGAGTAACAACAGACCTGTTAGCATATATGCTAATTTAAAGGGTCACGGCTGGTCGTTCTGAGTGAGTGAGAATACTTTTAGGTGTCGACAATCTATAATGGCAGGACATGCTTACCCTTTTCACCAACGCCTGATCCAGCACGGATTTTCAGTGATTCTTTCATATAATTTTCACCGCCAATTTGGCTTTTACGCCCAGTGGGTTCTTCGGCGGATAATCGAGACTGGTTATTCTCTGGCATTGACTTTATGTAATTACACTGCCCAGCTGTTGACTGTGATGTTCTATATTGATGCTATCGAGTATTCATAAAGCACCATTAAGCCATGTTTAACTAGGGTTATCACAAATACAAGAACTTGAAGCTTTGCCATTCCGCCCGGATCTGTTCTCAATGAAATTGTCCGAATTACCAATTTCCGGACATATCACCCTGTATGTTCTTTATTAATAGCAGTCGCCCGGATAACAGACTAACGTGATCTACTGAATTTAGACTGACTTGATGTACTGAATTAGGCATTGGATTTAGGTATTATAAAAGTCTCTATCGACCATTTGTTTAAAAATAGCGATATAAACCATTCAATTTCCCATAATCCTAAGTGCGTCCCTTGGTCGCGCCAGAAACCTATGATTGTGGGTTCGAATCCCGGTTCACCCCGATTATGTTTCTAGGTTTGTCAGCACCATACCCGTGCTCGTGGGTTTCACCGAAGTGGTAAACGCTTCAGACCTGCATCACTTCGGGCTTTCCTCCCACATTAAGCTGACACGCCTTGATATAACTGGAATACTGTTAAAAGTGGCGTTAAACCCAACTCACTCACTCACATAATCATAAGAAATCTCTGCCAAAAGCAGAATCCATTGTACGATTCCGACTATATCATAAGCACGTGTTTATGAATCAGTATCAAATAGTGATGACACCAGGTGTTAACGAAAAGGTGAGCGTATCCTGCCACGCCGATGGCACCCGTCATTTACACATGCAAAGGCAAGTCAACTGCCCACCTGAAAAAGAAACGGGAACAGATGGTACAAGTTACTAGGGAATTGCATCGGACATCATTTTGTCACTGACGCGTCACATTTGGAAATGTCCTCAACATGTCTACCATAAAACTTGTGAAAGCTTTACTAAGGTTTTCAGTGTTGTAACCCTGATCAAACAGCTTTTGAGCAAGTTGTCGAGTGTAGACACCAAAGCCCAGAGTTGAAAGAGAGAGTTAGCCTTGCTACAAGGCTGTGCTGAAAGATGAAAGTCCATGGATGTGTAGTAATTACATCCTCCTAATAGGCAAGTCTAGATAAATGAACAGTACAGTCTAAGGACTCCAGTCACTTATAGGGACAACTTGTTCTTATTATTTAGATACTCTAGAAATTGTGATTTAAACTAATTATTATTGCCTTAGAGACATGTGCAAGTCTAAGAGAATGTGACAGGAACTGACTAATAGACCTGGCCATGTTTCTGAGGTGCCAGAATGGAAGGACAATCGGTCACGTACTTGTACCTGCATAAACCGCATACAGCATCTGGGCTCTCGTCCTAACTTGTTTCAGCTAATATTAATCTGCAAGGGTGTTGAGGTTTAACATATTTTATTCACAAGAAACAAACGGATCGGACACCAGACGTGTCTCCAAACTTGTTCCTCATTGATCTACATTAGCAGTGTCCGAAAGAATGATGTACGTGTGATGTAACCAATATCCAATTTAGTACTCAATGTCCATTTCCACAAAGCGACCTTAGCCCTACCGTAAGCCTGTGTTAAGGTACATTACTTTAACGTTAAGGTCGCTTTGTCTTTGTTTGTTGTTTAACGCCGCACTCAGCAATATTCAAGCTATATGACGGAGGTCTGTAAATAATCGAGAGTAGACCAGACAATCCAGTGATATCACGAGCATCGATCTACGGAGTTGGGATACGTGACATGAATCAACCAAGTCAGCGAGCCTGACCACCCGATCCCGTCAGTCGCCTTTTACGACAAGCACAGTCACCTGTTACGGCAAGCATGGGTTTCTTAGGTCTTCTTCTCCCTTATTATACATCTTCAAGTTAGGAAAAAGGCGAGGAACCGGATTGGGGGAGCTCTGTTAATGAGCACCAGGTGTGTTTGAGGGGAAGGACGGGCTTGTCAGTCCGTTCTGCATCAAGTCTGCATCCTCCTCGTGTAGTTTCAATTCCATAATACATTGCGTAGTTAGAGATGTGGATTTGCCCGAGATTACTTCCGGTTTTAGCTAACAACTTTATGGCACTTTCACCAATCAAATCAAAGCTTCACTTAACAACACGTGACTTCTAACCGAGCTTCAAAGGGGATATATGAAACTAATCTCATGCAACAGCCAGGAAGAATTCCGACTTATTTCATGTATTTTATCCAATTGAAATGGAAATTCCAGGGATACAGGCTCAGGTCGGAAAACGTGTAGCGTGATGACATGAATACGCTGTGTGCGTTTTAACTTGGTCAGCTTCTCAAACGGACCTGTGAGGTTGTTCCACCCCCTTCAAACAATATGACAACTAATATGAGCTTATTCTACCTTAACTTTTTTTTTAAATGTAATAATAATTTTCTCGAAAAACAGGATGTGTTATCAGGTTTAACATTAAAAAAACTCGTTCACTTGACATGCTGCATGTTCTTGCAAATATTGTTTAGTGGATCCAAAAAATGTTTGGAAAGGCCAAAGGAAAACCCTTGACATCGGGGTGTGGACAAGTTGATGTCAAATACTTACATATACTTACTATGAATATTACCCACACTCCGCATTTCATGTCGGTGTTTCTTACCGCATGTGGACTAGTGGGTTGGCCTTATGGTAAAAGCGTTCGCTCGTCACGCCGAAGATCCGGGTTCGATTCCCAATATGGGTACAATGTGTGAAGCCCATTTCTGCTGTCCCCCGCCGTGATATTCCTTGAATATTGCTAAAGTCGGCGTAAAACCATACTCACTCACTCACTCTCTCTGCTTGTACATTGCCATACGGAAGTATGGCAAAAATTTGGATTTATACCAGGAAGGTCACCACGACATTATTGTATTGTAAATGAGGACGACACGTTCATGAGTCAGAATCACGTAAGCCGCATCAGCCATTATGCCGCGTCCATGCATCCCCGACACACGGCCTACGTGGCGTTGAGTTATACATGGTGGGGCCAAGTTTGTTGTACATACAATGGACGATGTGTTAAACTGTATTGAATATTCACGAGAATTCAACAATGCTTTGTTGTGCTTATATTTTCCCATACAGGATTTCTAATGAAACACTTGTTGGCGGTTGCAGTTGTAAACACCAGACCACGTTCGAACGTAATTGTCAGTTAATGTGTCCTACATCTATAACATTTGTTGGCTGACGAGAGCAATGTGCGTGGCCTGTAACTTACTATAACATTTGTTGGCTGACGAGAGCAGTATGCGTGGCCTGTATCTATAACACTTGTTGCCTGACGAGAGCAGTAACGTGGCCTGTATCTATAACACTTGTTGCCTGACGAGAGCAGTAACGTGGCCTGTATCTATAACACTTGTTGCCTGACAAGAGCAGTAACGTGGCCTGTATCTATAACACTTGTTGCCTGACGAGAGCAGTAACGTGGCCTGTATCTATAACACTTGTTGCCTGACGAGAGCAGTGGACGTGGCCTGTATCTATAACACTTGTTGCCTGACGAGAGCAGTAACGTGGCCTGTATCTATAACACTTGTTGCCTGACAAGAGCAGTAACGTGGCCTGTATCTATAACACTTGTTGCCTGACGAGAGCAGTAACGTGGCCTGTATCTATAACACTTGTTGCCTGACGAGAGCAGTGGACGTGGCCTGTATCTATAACACTTGTTGCCTGACAAGAGCAGTAACGTGGCCTGTATCTATAACACTTGTTGGCTGACGAGAGCAGTAATGTGGCCTGTATCTATAACACTTGTTGCCTGACGAGAGCAGTAACGTGGCCTGTATCTATAACACTTGTTGGCTGACGAGAGCAGTAACGTGGCCTGTATCTATAACACTTGTTGCCTGACGAGAGCAGTAACGTGGCCTGTATCTATAACACTTGTTGGCTGACGAGAGCAGTATACGTGGCCTGTATCTATAACACTTGTTAACTGACGAGAGCAGTACATGTGGCCTGTATAAATAAAGTTATATGGCTAGAAGTTGTCTTTATCACACAATCTTACAACCATGTCCCAGGGTTATACAATAGGGCACCAACGCGACGTGCACGTAAGGCCAGTGGGTATCTTTTGGGCAGATGGTTATCTTGGCTAGACGGTGAGAGTTTTGACTGTTCAGAGAGACAATAGCACAATAATCTCACTGACTGTTGAGTTCATGTATATTGATGTAGCTTCAATTATCGAAACAACCCAGAGGAAGGGTACGCATATATATTGCGTTTTCGTATGCAGACATATAAAATCTGTCAGTGTGCATTTGTCAGTTTTATGAGTTGATCTTTTTGTTTGTTGTTTAACACCGAACTCAGCTGTCAGTATTCCAACTATATGACGGCGGTCTGTAAATAATCGAGTCTGGATCAGACAATCATGTGATTGACATCATGAGCATCGATCCACGCAACTGGGATATATTAACATGCATCAATCAAGTCAGCGAATCTAACCATCCGATCCCGTCAGTCGCCATTTACAAGCAAAGTCGCCTCTTACACCCGAAGACCTATTCTACCCCGGATCTTCGCGGGTCAGTGATTTGATATTTATAATGGGGAAAGAATACGAGAGTGCTAGTTGTCATGTGTGTGATGCTTTTACAAAGATACGGCACAACAAATGTGTGCAGTTATAGTAATGAGAACGAGATCTATGCTACTCAAAAGAGGTTAGAGAGCACCTGATGTTTTCATTATACTATTTATAATAGACTTAAGTTAATCCGCCATGGCCGCGACAGATTACCTTATATTCATAAGAAAAAAATCAGGTATTCGTTATCTTCTTTTGAGTGTATTTATTACATATATACATGTACTCAGAGTGTGAGATATCGGAAACTATCACTGAAATAAATGTATTTAGTATAACCCACAGAAGCAATGACGTCACCCCTCAATGCAGTGATATGATCGGCCACTACGAGCAAATTATATGACTTTTGTTTTTGTTTGATACACTGACATTTATTGAAAACCAAAAACACTCACAACTTTACTTCAGTTAGATCTATAACTCGCATTAAAAGCAGTGTTAACTTTTGTTAAATTCATAAAAATGAAAACTCATCATTTTACATTCAAAACTTTACCAAACCTTAAGGTCAGTAGCTTTCATGTATTATCCATTATCTCTCAAAAGCATTATACCTAAACCAGCACGTCAAAAGCAGTGTCTGCACGTTGCCAGGCACGTTGCTGTGTCTCAAATGTCGTCTTGGCATGAATAAAGTGACATTGGATTACATGTAGATGGCTCTTAAGGTGTCAGTTACGTCTCAATACTGAATGTGATATAGAAACGGCCACCAGTTTCAATAACTAGTGTTTCTCTCATGTTATTGTTATCTCTCATAGAGAGACTGCCCCCATGATCTTGTGGGTAGAGCGGCTCCTCGGAGAGCGAAAGGTCGGTGGTTCGATCCCCGGCCGCGTCATACCAAAAGACGTTAGAAGATGGTACTTGTCGGTTCGGAGTCAGTGTACTGTGTCTGAGTAGGGTGTCCATGTGGCATGGTATCCCAGCTAGCACTATAAACACACACACACACACACACACACACACACACACACACACACACACACACACACTCACACACACACACACACACACTCACAGTGCACGTTGCTACAGAAGGTCAAACGCGACATTAGATTTAAAAAATATTCACCTCGCTTCATCACCTGCCATAAAACCAAAATTATATAAGTACCAGCTCCGGATGTACGGGCGACTGTACTGGCATATGCTCTGCTCGGGATAACCCAGCCAAATATATTCTCGAATAGATAACGCATGACTTTTTTCAATGTCTAAGATGTTTACAGAACTTTGAAACATTTTACTCGTCGGCCATTTAATCTTCTTCTGAAATAACATGACCATTCTGTCACGTGAAAACCTTTGAACTCCAAAGCTAAATTCAAACCATACAACAATTGATTCAAATACAGTCTCCTTGTTCATTGGTCGAATGAGGGGCGGTTGGGTAGCCAAGTGGTTAAATCGTTTGCTCGACACGCCGAAGATCCGGGTTCGATTCCCGACATGGGTACAATGTGTGAAGCTCATTTCTGGTGTCCCCCGCCGTGATATTGCTGGAAAAAAGCGGCGTAAAACCATACTCACTCACTCACATTGGTCGAATGCTTCTTGGTATGAAATATTGATGGTGTCTACTAGTTCTTAGTAATGGTATCCGCTTGCTGAGAAACTCGTATGAATTATGCAGAGGACGTGTACAATCATTTAAGTCATGATCAATGTGTTCTTGAAATGATCTTACTCAAATAATGACCCTGTAATTATTTACAGTGCTTGTTTAATGGTTTTAATACTTTGTCTATATGTCATACAGATACGTTCCTGTACAAAGATTGAAAATAGAACGTTAATACACTGTTAACATGTTTGATAATACAGCTTCATGTAAATGCGTTGTCAGCACTAATTTTTCCCAATATCTGTGAAAAGTACCAACGCTGTAGGCGGCTCTCGTATATTCTTTCAGTATAATTCTTAGAATAGCCATGGCAATACCATAAGATTTTACGCGTTTGGTTTCAAATTCAATTTTGCACTGTTACATTTACAGGCACCATGGCTCTGCACTGAAAGCACAAGTATATCTTCTCCTTCGTCCCCTTGATATTCTAGGTAGTGCTTTTTGCTTAATGGGAAAGAATCGGCATACTGTTACTGTTCCCATGTACCTTCATGGCGATATAATGGCGGAATTATCTGTAGCATATGTTCCACCTATCTGTAGCATATATCCTCTCTATCAGTAGCATATGTCCTCTCTATCTGTAGCATATGTCCTCTCTATCTGTAGCATATGTCCTCTCTATCTGTAGCATATATCCTCTCTGTCTGAAGCATATGTCCTCTCTATCTGTAGCATATGTCCTCTCTATCTGTAGCATATATCCTCTCTATCTGTAGCATATGCCCCATCTATCTGTAGCATATATCCTCTCTGTCTGTAGCATATGTCCAACCTATCTGTAGCATATGTCCCAACTATCTGTAGCATATATTCTCTCTATCTGTAGCATATGTCCAACCTATCTGTAGCATATATCCTCTCTATCTGTAGCATATATCCTCTCTGTCTGTAACATATGTCCCACCTATCTGTAGCATATATCCTCTCTTTACCTCTAGCATATGTCCCACCTATCTGTAGCATAAATTCTCTCTATCTGTAGCATATGTCTCACCTATCTGTAGCATATGTCCTCTCTATCTATAGCATATATTCCCTATATCTGTAGCATATATTCCCTCTATCTGTAGAATATGCCCCTTCTATCTGTAGCATATATTCCCTCTATCTGTAGCATATGCCCCACCTATCTGTAGCATATATCCTCTCTATCTGTAGCATATGTCTCACCTATCTGTAGCATATGTCCCACCTATCTGTAGCATATATCCTCTCTATCTGTAGCATATGTCTCACCTATCTGTAGCATATGCCCCACCTATCTGTATCATATGTCTCACCTATCTGTAGCATATATCCTCTCTGTCTGTATTTTATATCCTCTCTATCTGTAGCATATATCTCACCCATCTGTAGCATATGTCCCACCTATCTGTATCATATATCCTCTCTATCTGTAGCATATATCATCTCTATCTGTAGCATATGTCCCACCTATCTGTAGCATATATTCTCTCTATCTGTAGCATATGTCTCACCTATCTGTAGCATATATTCTCTCTATCTGTAGCATATGTCCCACCTATCTGTAGCATATATTCTCTCTATCTGTAGCATATGTCTCACCTATCTGTAGCATATATTATCTCTATCTGTAGCATATGTCTCACCTATCTGTAGCATATGTCTCACCCATCTGTAGCATATGTCCTCTCTTTCTGTAGCATATGTCCCACCTATCTGTAGCATATATTCTCTCTATCTGTAGCATATGTCCCACCTATCTGTAGCATATATTCTCTCTATCTGTAGCATATGTCTCACATATCTGTAGCATATATTCTCTGTATCTGTAGCATATGTCCCACCTATCTGTAGCATATATTCTCTCTATCTGTAGCATATGTCTCACCTATCTGTAACATATGTCTCACCTATCTGTAGCATATGTCTCACCTATCTGTAGCATATATTCTCTCTATCTGTAGCATATGTCTCACCTATCTGTAGCATATGTCTCACCTATCTGTAGCATATATTCTCTCTATCTGTAGCATATGTCTCACCTATCTGGAGCATATGTCTCACCTATCTGTAGCATATGTCTCACCTATCTGGAGCATATGTCTCACCTATCTGTAGCATATATTCTCTCTATCTGTAGCATTTGTCTCACCTATTTGGAGCATATGTCTCACCTATCTGTAGCATATATTCTCTCTATCTGTAGCATTTGTCTCACCTATCTGTAGCATATGTCTCACCTATCTGTAGCATATGTCTCACCTATCTGTAGCATATGTCTCACCTATCTGTAGCATATGTCTCACCTATCTGTAGCATATATTCTCTCTATCTGTAGCATATGTCTCACCTATCTGTAGCATATATTCTATCTAGCTGTAGCATTTGTCTCACCTATCTGTAGCATTTGTCTCACCTATCTGTAGCATATGTCTCACCTATCTGTAGCATATATTCTATCTAGCTGTAGCATTTGTCTCACCTATCTGTAGCATATGTCTCACCTATCTGTAGCATATATTCTCTCTATCTGTAGCATATGCCCCACCTATCTGTAGCATATGTCTCACCTATCTGTAGCATATATTCTCTCTATCTGTAGCATGTGTCTCACCTATCTGTAGCATATGTCTCACCTATCTGTAGCATATATTCTCTCTGTGTGTAGCAAATGCCCCACCTATCGGTAGTATATATCCTCTCTATCTGTAGCATATGTCTCACCTATCTGTAGCATATGCCCCACCTATCTGTAGCATATATCCTCTCTATCTGTAGCATAAGTGGAATTAAACGACACTTTTTCTGTCGTCATTTAGATTCTTCCCCAGTTAAAAGCCACTCCACAGACCCAAGAGATATTACTACAGTCCCTGCTACCTGTACACAATAGTTCGTTGACACATGATATACCGGGCTACAGGAATGTGAAGCCCCGTCGCAAACTCCCTGGATAGTCACAGATTTTCGTATGGAAACCTGGTGTATATCCAAATATTACATCAGCACAATATGGTATTTATGTTTTGCCGATAACATACCCGGAAGTACATGTATGTGTTACATACGTACATTGTTATTGTCATGGTATCCATGGAAACAGTGTTGGAAGAGGAATATTCAGACTAATGTATTTCTCTGCTTTATACATAAAGTAAAGTTATATTAGGAATTTAAACAGATATTCTGTTATGACATTCAAGGATTCGGATTGGTCAATGTGGGGTATCAAATCACAAGCACTTTTTAGCATAATAATATTTGGGTTGTTACAATTGTTGAGGAATAAATAGTCGAGGATGTATGTATGTGTGCCATATTATATACACCGTGCACTAGACTGCTCGGAACACGGGACTTCCTCAATGATAAAAGAGTTGCTTATTACCAACAAAGATAACACAAGTCTTTGAAAGGTATTTAGAATTGATACACATAAGGAAGAGAATTTATGGATGTCAACTTCTTTATTATGAGGTACACATTTCACCTGATGAAGGAGTAAGCATATACTCCGAAACGTTGTGTTAATAATAAACAAGTTGATATCCATAAATTCTCTTCCATAAAAAAACACAGCCTGTTTTCTACTTATAAGATTATTTTCTGAATTACGTGTCACATTTTTTGTCCGCATCCCGAGACTACTAGCGTCATTTAGCAAACACGATGGAGATACATGCATACATGCTTCACAATGCGACACCAAACTACACCAGCTGAGTGTATCGACAATCACGTGCAATGCGCGTTAGTGGCAGTCATATTTGGCTCCTTCACACATTAACATAGAGATACTGAATAATTGGCAACCTGAGTCACCATAGTGTGTGGTACAAGAAAGTTGGCCAAGTATGCTGTGCAGAGTTGCGTCCCTTAGTCATGCAAGGACCCACAGAGCGTTATATTCAATCCCAGAAAAGTAGCTGACAAACCTCAAATGATGTAGGGAGCACGAGTGACCCAGTTGTATATGGCGCCGCATTTCGGGCTTTCCTCCCACATTAAGCTTACATGCCGTGATATAATTGGAATACACTGTACTGTTAAGAGCGACGTTAAACCAAACTCACTCACTCACTCAAAAGATAAAACTGAAATACTGATCAAAGCGGCCTTAAATCCAACACACGCACTCACTCAGCCACTCACTCACTCGTTATAGTACTATAAGTAGACTTCAGTGCCTCTAACAATTTATATTATAGCAAACAATGAAAGTATTGAAAATACCATTTGAAACTCACCTCGAAACCAGTGAATGGACATGTCTCATCGCCCGTTACCACAACGTCATTAACATCATCGACATGTACTTAAAACTGGGGACGGTCGGGTAGCCTAGTGGTTAAAGCGTTCGCTCCTCACGCCAAAGACCTGTGTTCGATTCCCGACATGGGTAAAATGTGTGAAGCCCATTTCTGGTGTCCCCGGCCTTGATATTGCTGGAATATTGCTAAAAGCGGCTTAGAAACTTACTTACTTACTCACTTAAAACTGATGTCAGTTTCCTTCCTTCCACAGCTCTGGAGACGAACAACGTGATGGTGAAGCTGCAGATATTTGAGCTGCTGTCGGCCCTGTGTGTGTATTCGAGGGACGGCTTCGACCTGACGCTGGACGCCCTCGAGAGATACAGGGTATGTAAATCAGTGAAACATACAGCCGATCGATACTATTGAACAAATCGCTTGAATGAACAATCTATTTTGTCAACTAATTATCCATGAACTCCACCCCCAACCCCCCCCCCCCCCCCCCCCACCCCCCACCCACCCCCCAACCCCCCACCCCCCACCCCACACACACACACACCCCACCCCCACCCCCACACCCATTCTGGAAAATAGTAAGTCAGTCGTAACCCTTTTCTCAGCTCATTACAATGATATTCTCAAAGACATACGCATAAATATAAATGTCACTACATTTGGGGTTAGATGGAAACTTTTCAAGATTCTTGTAATGGCAGCTTGATGACTGGGCTCCTGTCTATCTAACCTAAACTGGTTCCATTGTTGGTACGCGACTCAAGCTTACCGCTTTTTGTTTGGGTAGACAGGAGCCCAGTCAAGCAGCGATGACACCAGGAGGGGAGAAAAGGTTCAACGCGCTGGGCCGGAGCTTGAGCTTTTATAATTAAAGGGACATTACTCTAAACCCATTATTCGTAAATCTGGAAATTGCGTTTTCCGGGAAAACCGGGAAAGGTACCTCAAATAATCTGGTCTACTCTGTATCTCAATACGTTATAGGGAAATAAAGAACAAAATGAGTGAATGCTCAATTATTGCTATTTAAAATACACGATGTGGGAACAATACATTACAAACGCAATATAAACTAATAAATAATAATTTTGAGAAGTGTACAGAAAATACGTTTCAGACCCAGTGCCTGAACGTACAGGTGACCACACCGTCCGGCCCGCAGACCCAGGTCTACTGTGGCAGGGTATTGTTCAGTCATTGCTTCAAGACACGCCGAACAATTTAGTTTAACTTTTTATATTTCTCAATATATTTTTTCAAGTCATCCGGCATATTCAGCGAAAAATGTATTTCCCTTTTTTCTGAAACCTTACACCCCTTCCACCCTCCTCAAAAAAGAAGAAAAAAAGAAAAGAATATAATGGACGACCCCCAACCCTGGGGGCTCTAATAAGAGCTTTGATTGTTGGTTATCAGTGGGTTTATCTATTTCTAACATTTATCTCAATCCAAGACATCATACATAACCCTTTCATCTGGTCTGTTTACCCGCGCCACACCCAGGCATGGTTAAATAGTTCCACCAAACTGTAAACTTTCATCACGTAAGATACGCCCGTGTGCCACAAGATTAAATAAATAACAATCCTTCGTTACATCATGTGACACACGTATTGTGAAAAAGACAAGATATAAGAAAAGAATGGCAAATTACGCGGGTGGTGGTCTTTTAAAACTTTATATCTATTTATATCTACTTCTAGTTTATTCCTGGGGTGGTCGGGTAGCCTAGTGGTTAAAGCGTTCGCGCGTCACGCCGAAGACCCGGGTTCGAATCCCGACATGGGTACAATGTGTGAAGCCCATTTCTGGTGTCCCCCGCCTTGATATTGCTGGAATAGTGCTAAAAGCGGCGTAATAGCATACTCACTCACTCTTGTATATCCCTCTACAATCTCAATCCATTCATTTAGCCTGGACACGCAACCGATTATCATTTAATATCCGCTCTTATATAACGCCATGCAACATATGGTATATGCCATGTTATAACATGCATACTGTTATGCCATGTCAATATCGTGTATATTGCAGTGTTATAGCAGGTCAGTAGCATGTATGTCGCTTGTTATAGCAGGTCAATGTCGTGTACATTTCAAGGTTGCGAGGAGGTGAGGTATTATAGAAGGCATGGTGATGTTTACCGGAAACAGGAAGCTACCTGACATTTCCAGTGGTCTCCTGACGTGATGGGTTCTCCGTTTTATTAAATATAATCACCATAGCAAATATCCTGTACTTAGTTTCTAACGTCTGGGTGTTCGCTGTTGTGGTTTGAGAAATTGGAATTTATCATGTGTTAACTACGTAACTGCCTCGAACAAGCCAGCGGAACTGATAGTACATAACGCGTTATAACGGGGATTGTGTACATATCTATAGCAATGTATTTGGAACACACATTTGCTATACTTTCATGCTATTTTTTTCAATAATTAATAAACATATGCTTTTGCAGTAGTCGAAAAAGTAAAGTAGATATTTCTTATGATGATGGAAATATGTTGTCGTTTTTAAGTACTCAGCTGCCGGATGAAGGCAAGTATACGCCCATATTTGCTGGTGGCTGAATAAAACCAAAAAGAAATGGTGACTCGATGGGGATGTATTTCATACGAGCATCCTAGTTATGTTTGAAACCTTTAGTTTGCAGTGACTGTTTTCATCCTAGTAACGTTTTGATAAGTTTTTGGACAAATCCTATTATTAAGTGAATACTTCCTTTTGCACTGCAGTTTATGATTTCGAAATGTGAATTAGGTTTGGCAATGCTTTTTTGTTATTAAAAATTGAAAACTAAAAGTAAGTCAACGATTAAGGGCAGATCAGTTATTGCCACAGATTCGTATAACTGGTTATATTGTATAGGAACGCAATCACTATCAGTCTATTAGGTACCAGTAACCAATATCCTTATAACACTGAGAGTGTGTCAGTTTCACACAGGATGCTAGAGCACGGATAATCCCTCCTGAAAGGGGAGACCATGTTCCACTATCTGGTGTCCAATGTCCTGCCTAGGGTTAGACACTGTATATATTATTAACAATAAGTTGTATACATCATACAAGCAGACCAAGAAACTGTTACTTGAGAGACGCGAATCAATTTGGTAGGGATCGTTATTTACCCAAGCATCGTCCTCCTTCAAGATTCTTAGCTGTTTACATTAGGAAAAGCCTGTATGTCCAGAAGGAGTGAGTGAGCATGTTTTACGGCGCTTTTAGCACTATTCCAGCAATATCACGGCGGGGGACACCAGAAAAAGTCTTCGCACATTGTACCCATGTGGGGAATCAAACCCGGGTCTTCGGCGTGACGAGCTAACGCTCTAACCACTAGGTTACCCCCAGAAGGAAGAGAAATTTATGGATGTCAAATTCTTTATTCATTCACCCGATAAAGGAGTAAGCAAATTCTCCGAAACGTTGTGTTCCTCATAATAAAGAAGTTGACATCCATAATTTATCTTCCTCATGTGTATCACTTCTAAACGCCCTTCAAAGACTATATGTCAAGAGCGTCCACACAACAGTGACATAGATAGTGAACTATGGATAAAACAACGAATAACGGTCCCATGGTCGCCGTATACGTTACTTTGAACCCCGGGTGATTCCGGTTCAGCTGGGTCCTCGCCAGCCTGTGCTGGTCGTAAGAGGCGACTAAGTGGATTGGGTGGGCAGGCTCGGTGACTTGGTTGATTGGGTGTCAATAAACCCTGACGGGGTGGAACGTTGCTCGTAATGTGTATGAGTGGATTGTCTGGTCCAGACTCGACTATTTACAGGCCGCTGTCGTATACCTGGAATAGTGCTGAGTTTGCGACAAACAAACAAATGTACGTATATGTCCATCACGTGACCAGATGCATGTCGGGTGTGTGACTGTGTACTTCAACGTGACTACAGTAGTGCTGTGAATATTTCCGGGAATACAACACACATGCTGAGAATGAAAAAAACATCGTTTGTTTCTGCTTTTATATCAAAATGAATTGTCCATCCGAACTACCACCGGGCAAGGTACATCACTGTCACATTGAAATCTGGTTTACATAAAAACAGAAACAAAGGCCTTTCTGTTATTGCTCTTAAAACGTAAAGTGCAGGTGTGATGTCGCTGCTATTAGTCATGCACACGTCAACTCGACCACTTGCATCCTGTACATCGTGGAGCAATACTCGGATATAACGCGCATATACAAGTTTTTGTTTCCCGACGATTGTCAACACGATCCTACAGAACACTGCACAAACGAACTGGACAATGACGAAATAATGAAAATAGTACTTTTTGTTTGTTTGTTGTTTAACGCCGCACTCACCAATATTCTCAGCTTTATGATGGCAGCCTGTAAATAAATTAAGTAAAACATAACTGTGAACAGCTTTATCCGTATTTGTTGTATCGGACTATTCGTAACACCTGACTATTCGTAATCCCTGACTTTTCGTAAGGCCATATACCCAACATTTCACTTGTGACCATATATTGCTCCTGCATGCGAATTCATTCTTCTGTTTGATGGGCATTAAGGGTCTAAAACAAGGACTGGTCGGCTCGGAGTCAGTATACTGTGTCTGAGTGGGGTATTAATGTTAATATGCGGCGTGGTTTCTCAGTGGGCTAGCACTGTAAAACGGACACGCACGCACGCACGCACTCACGCATGCACATGCACGTCGCTATATAAGTCCAATAATCTTGAACGCGATGTTAAACCCCGTTTTGCCTCACCCCCTTACATCGTAGTAGTTGCTGTAACTTAATCGACTTAGTTAATTCCTTCCATTCTCTGTTATTTAGTAGGTACGGCTTGCCCTGTCGTCTAAGGCGCCGCAACTTGCTGTCCAGAGTTGTGTCCCTTGGGCACGCCAGAATCCCGGTTCGCCCTGATTATGTTTCTGGATTGTCGATTCTATACCGGTGCTCGTGGGTTTCCCCAAAGCGGTAAACGTCTAAGACCTGCAACCCTTCGAACTTTCCTACCACATTTAGCTGACATGCCGTGATAAAACTGGAATACTGTTGAAAGCCTTGTTAAACCAAACTCACTCAGTCTATTATTTAACTTCGGAACAACGTACTATGCGCTGTTAGCGACATCGATAGATCGCAAAACGTCGCCCCATCCTTCTGTCATGTTGTGGTGTTGTTGCTGTTGCAGGCGTGGCAGAAGCTACCGTACCGGTTCAGCCTGCTGGTCAACGAGCTGAAGAGAGCCGACCTAACAAGTTACCGCATCAGCGTCATAGCCCTCATCAACTCCATCATCGTCGCCAACGAGAACATCAGGGACAGAGTCAGGATCAGAAACGACTTTGTCGGTAAGCTGCCATGGTTTACTTACAATGAAACATACAACGTCCAACATACAACGTCCAACATACAACGTCCAACATACACCGTCCAACATACAACGTCCAACATACGACGTCCAACATACGACGTCCAACATACAACGTCCAACATTCAACGTCCAACATACAACGTCCAACATACACCGTCCAACATACAACGTCCAACATACACCGTCCAACATACAACGTCCAACATACACCGTCCAACATACAACGTCCAACATACAACGTCCAACATACAATGAACTGAGTTGGTTTGTAATCCATATTGCTGCGTTATTTGAATGAGTGAGTGACCAAGGGATATACGTCACTGTCAGCAACGTCACAGATCATGGCGGTCTGTGGTCGACAGCATGAGCATGGATAAATGCTTACAGGTCACACATAATTATTTTTATTAGCCATAGAGTTAGAAAGAACGGGTTCATAAACATCGCATGTGGAGTAGTGCAAATATTACTTTCCTCGCGCCATTGTGTTTTTAAATCATCCGGACAGTGCTGTTGACGTCATTCGAAACCTTATTGTAACGTGAGGTCGGAATGACGTCACACTAGAAATGGTGTCATAGCTGAAGATTGTTGACATCATTCAACTAATTGTGTTATTTTGGGACAGCATTGCATATCTCTAAATGTAAGCTCCATATGATTAAGAAATCATGAGTACCAAAGAAATTATCAAACTGATGTTACGAAACGAGTGTCAGGATTCTTGTATTTTCTCGAGCGAGTTCGAGTTTCGTAAAATCAGTATGACACACATGAGAGTGTAATAATTTCTTTGGTATTCATGATTTCTTAATCATATGGAGCTTACATTTAGAGATATGCACTAATCACGACCGCCTTGTTAATAAAAATATTCAGCTATGACGTCATTTCTAGTGTGACGTCATTCCGAACTTACGCCACAATAAGATTCGAACGACGCCAACAAGCCCTTCTGATGACGTAAACAATACGCAAGTGCGCGTGAGGTGATATTAGCACTTACGGTTTTTGTTAACTCGGTTATTTCTAACCCTATGACAGCAGTCTTCAGTGAAGTTTTTCTGTAGGGTTGACATTTCCATACCTTTTTTCATCATTTTTCTCTCTTAAAATGTCAATGAGTAGTATATAGAGTAACCAACTGGAAACTCGGATTTACGGATTATTTGCCCCTAGTGAGTGAAAACTTTAAGTTTCTCGCCACAGGCACAGGATTAACACCATTAATTCACCCGAGACAGATGATCCTAATTCTTTGAGTCTCCTTATTCTCTAGATGCTAAACGGATTCAATACAACGCTAGCAACTCACCGATCGGCTCGTATACTCAGTTGCATGTACGTACCTACCTATACTACCTGTGAAGATCCGGGGTAAAATCATCTTCCCGAGGATAGGGCGTTAACTGACTACAAAAGTGGGAGCTGGACGTTTATAGTCAATTAACGCCCTTGCCTCGGGAAGATGGGGTGGAATAGGTCTTCAGCAACTCATGCTTGTAAAAGACGACTATGCTTGTCGTAAGAGGCGACTAACGGGATCGGGTGGTCAGGCTTGCTGACTTGGTTGATGCATGTCATCGTATCCCAATTGCGTGGATCGATGATGCTCATGATGTCAATCACTGGATTGTCTGGTACTGACCACGGTTATGTACAGACCGCCGTCATATAGCTTGAATATTGCTGAGTGCGGCGTTAAACAACAACAACAACCTACCTAAACACGACATTTCTACGTGCACACTTGCTCTGTTCCGCATGACTAGAGATAACATCTAGGGTATCTCTCTCGTGTATTAATACACCTAATCATGAGACACGCTTAGTACGTGTGATTGTCTCACTACATCTTCCTTGTTTAGAAACCCTCAGCGTCAGTTATCTCATGATAGCCATGGTCACCTCTGACACGGATTACAGGTCGTACTATGACGGTTTCAATATTAGAGAAATCCTAAAGCCATCTTATTTGGATGTTGTTTAAAGTGTTTGAATATCCACCTCAGCCCTCAACATCCTCGACGTCATCAACACCATCCGCGCCGATGAGGACGAGGACCTCCACGTGCAGTGTGACGTGTTTGAGGAGGAGTTGACCGCGGACTCCGAAGCCCTTGAGGAGATGAACAACACCACTGTCGACCTCAGCAAGCACGACGACCTGTTCAAGGCCATCTATAATAAGGTCAGTCCCCTCTCCCCCACCATCCTCCCCCGTACAAACAACAAAACCCCGACAGACAACTTTAACACTGTTTTAGGATCGGTTCATTACCAAATCCATCATACCGCTGAAGCATCCGTTCAATAAGTTCGTCCATCAGTTTCTTTGACTTAAAACCGACTGTATAATAGGCATGTAATACTGAGGATAGTCGATCTGACATGAATAATTCACGATATCTAATGTCGCTGACGCCTTCAAAGACAAGTATAACACTGTGCTTCTCTGTTCAAAGAAGTGGCTTCCACACCATCGCTCTCATAAAACATTCAGGAAAGATTGGTTTTGTGGATAATGCTTACAAACAAAGACAGAAGTTTCAGAAATAAAATTAGCATCTTCGCCTGCTTTCCGGAATTATGTTTATGTATAAGTATAAGTATTTATGTTTTTGGCTCAGATTATGACCATTACTTAACGTACATACAGGACTATGACTGAATGATATTCTACGCCGCTGTCAGCAATAATATAGCTGTCACTGCCACGTGGCAATAATTGAGTCTGGATCAGGAAACACAGCAGACACCCGCGAGGATTTCGGGTTAGAATTGCTCCCTTGGTTGTAAGAGACGACAACATGGATCGGGTGGTCAGGCTCGATGACTTGGCTGATTACATGTCATCGTACCCGGATGTTGTGGACCGATGCTCACAATATCAATCACTGGCTTGTCTGATCCAGACTCGATTATTTACAGGCTGTCGTCATTTAGCTGGACAATTGCTGGATGCGGCGTAAAACAACCAACAAACAAAGCAAACCAGTAGATGATATCATGGGTAACTCTCCACCCTGTACTCTCGTACGTTGAGACACACGAAGGGACCACCCGATCCCCATTTGGTGTCCATCACAACAAGTAAAGGGGCCTAGGAGCCTATTCCGCCCAGGAATGCCCTGAGTCTCTGTTGACGTCGACCGATATGTACATGCCTCTAAATGATTTAAGGATGTCAGTTCAAATGTAATATCCTCAAATTTCAAAGTAATTATTTTCGTAAATTTACTTTTTTTTGGTCACCTATTTATGCAGGTGCAAGACACGCCCCTCGGTGCCTCCCTCCTCGCAATCCTGTACAGCCTATACCAGATAGACCACACATCCGCACAAAGGTATGACCAGAATGATGATGATGATGATGATGATGGCTATGATATGTTATGTGAGCCGTTTGACTGATTTATACATCTTTAATCTTAGACTATCATTTGGAGAGCATACATGTTCCATATGAAAATAGGTGTTTTTCCCGGTTTGCCGGACATGCTGGATGTCCTGAAAACAAAACAAAATTGTTAAGCTCCACCTTTCAGAGAAACAATCCCAGTATCCCCCGAACAAACACGCACGCACGCACGCACGCACGCACGCACGCATGCACGCACACGAACATACAAGAATCGATCGTTCGGTTATATCTGTAAGGTGCCTGTTCTTCTGAAATGCTCAATAGTGTTCGATGTTACATAGATGAGTACCCTATTTGTTATAATAGTTACCGTTTATCTCAGTTGCTGTTGTTTAGTTCCGGATGATTGCCCCAATGTAGTTGTAGACAAGTTATCTCCCGTTGTTGCTCGACAGCGAGGCCACGTGGATCCTTGCGGAGAAGCTGGTTAACCAGGCTGTTGAGAATGCTGTAGAGGCCGAGCGTCTGTTGGCAGGAGGGACGCTCAAGTCCGCAGGCAAGAAATGTGACAGGGAGGTACAGACAGAGGAAGTAATCTCATCAAGAGGCCTCCAGCGGAGAAGTGCAATACTCAGACAACAGCATGTCGACAGCCAGGCCGGACCCCCACCGGCCTCTCCCCCACCTCCTGGGGGAATACCTCCCCCGCCTCCACCTCCTGGAGGAATACCCCCACCACCTCCACCACCACCACCGGGAGGTGCACCCCCACCTCCACCTCCACCCCCACCGCCAGGAGGTGCACCACCCCCTCCACCTCCACCTCCACCACCTGGAGGGGCGCCTCCTCCTCCTCCTCTCCCAGGGGGTGCCCCTCCTCCCCCACCCCCTCCAGGCGGCCCACCTGCACCGCCACCACCCCCGGGGATGCCAGGAGTTCCTCCACCTCTACCCGCGTCAAATGTATCCCGACAGAATCTTGCTCCAATCCCTCAAGTAGACCTCATCAAAACCCCTGAACCGCAGTGCAAGATGAAGACGCTAGCCTGGAACAAGTTGGCTCCAACAAATGTATCAAGTAGGTTCATGTTCTGTTAATGTTTAATGAAGATATTGTTATTAAAATAAGTATAAAATACACATCAAGCATAGCTGAGTTTAAACACGTCATATATAAATATCCGGGCAAAAGAAAGTGTACACCTATGTTTGATGGTGGTTAAATATAAAACAAACACGAAAAGGTTATTTGATACTGGTAACAAGGTTATGTTTTGGACCTTTAGTTAGCAGTATTTCGTTGGTTTTGGTTTGTTGTTTAACGCCGCACTCAGCAATATTCCAGCTATATGACGGTGGTCTGTAAATAATCGAGCCTTGACAAGACAATCCAGTCACTGACATCATGAGCATCGATCCACGCAATTGGGATCGATGACATGCATCAATTAAGTCAGCGAGCCTGACCACCTGATCCCGTTAGTCGCCTCTGACGACAAGCATAGACGCCTTTTACGGCAAGCATGGGTTGCTGAAGACCTATTCTACCCCGGATCTTCACGGGTCTAGCAGTGTTTCGGCGACTGTCTTCATCTGCATTGTGACCTTGAGTTTGACGGATGCTACCAGCTGGGCAGGGCTTGGTGTATCCTGTTTTATTTAATAATGCCTCGTACATTTTGGTTCGATTTTGTGTTGCTTCCGTTCACCTTGTTCTTTTTCATGTGGATGAGATTATTATAAACAATCATGTATAGACCTTTAATGCCCAGGCGTGTTTAAGTAACCTCTGGAACTTACCCATGTTCACAGAGACCAGCATCTGGGGCGATGTGTCCAAGATGAAGGACCAGGTCCCTGTAGAATACAGCAAGCTTGAGGAACTGTTTGCACAGAAGACCTTCACCTCGCAAAACTCGACCTCTGACGTCAAGCCGGAGGACAAGGTCATCATGAGACGGCCGTCCACAAGCACAGAGGTACTTACTTCCAACTGCGTCTTTAGTTGGCTATAATCCTTCAGTTATATTCTGCTGCAAATGTTGTTTGAGTTTGGCGGATATTAAGTACAATGACATTTACCTGTCTGCAGATAACTCTCCTTGATCCTAAAAGAAGTATGAACGTCAACATATTCCTCAAGCAGTTCCGGAAGTCCAACGACGCCATTATTGATCTCATCAAGAAATGTGACGCTCGAGCGTTTGGGTCTGAGAAACTTAAAGGTCTGCTGAAAATATTCCCGTCTCAGGATGAGGTGAGATGATAGTTCAAACCTTGTAGGAGTCATAAACGTTTTGTAACAGAAATGGTCTTAATATCGTTAATGTTAAAGAGTGTTCATTGCTAAGAGTTCATGCCCACCATGGACGCCAATACAGTTGAAACGTACCAATCCTTCTGAAAGCAATGAACATCGATGCCTCACAGTTTGAGAAGTGGGTCGTTTGAAGTACGATCAATGTATTGAATATGTATTTTAAAACATATCTTAATGGGGAAATTGTCATGGATGTGACTTGTATAGTTATTATAGTCACGATTTCAATCGTAAGGTTATGCAGCCAGTAGCTGTACTTCAATGAAACATATGAGTGAAATGGGGTTTAACGTCGCGTCAAAGATTATTGCACTTATATAGCGACGTGCATGTACGTGTGTGTGTGTTTGTGTGGCTGCTTGTACTAGTCCGGACTGATGCCGATTTATAGTGCTAGCTCACTGAGATACCATGAATACCCCATTCAGACACAGTATACTGACTCCGAGGCGACCAGTCCTTGTTTTAGCCCCTTAATGCCGAGCGCCAGACAGGGTAACAAGAAGTACCATCTTTTAACGTCTTTTGGTATGACACGTCCGGGGATCGAACCCCGGACCTTCCGCTCTCCGGGCGGACGCTCTACCACTAGACCACGGAGGCGGTTTGTAAAATGATACTACACTGTATAGTATGAACTTACATGCAATAAATATTTGAATAGGCTTCAGCAACCCAATCTCGTAAAAGCGACTAACGGGATAGGGGTCGGATTCGCTGACTTGGTTCATGCATGTCATCGTATCCCAATTGCGTATATCGATGCTGATGATGTGAATCACAAGATTGTCTGGTCCAGACTCGATTATTTACAGTTTATTTATGTCATATAGCTTGAATATTGCTGAGTGGTGAGTCAAGCATCCAGCAAACAAAACTTTTATACAATAAATTTGAGTTTGAAATTCAAATAACTGTGCTTACCTCTGTGCGCCAGATTGACACGATCCAGCATTTCGAGGGCGACACTACACGTCTTGGCAGTGCTGAGAAGTTCTTCCACCAGCTGGTGCACGTGTCTGACTACAAGGTGCGCGTAGAGGGGATGCTACTCAAGGCGGACTTTAACTCCCACCTGGGCAGCATCAGGCCCAACATCCAGCTTCTCAACTCCATCTGCCGCAGCCTCATCGACAACAAGTCACTCAAGAGCTTCCTTCGTTACGTCCTCCACGCTGGCAACTTCATCAACAATGTAGGTTACCTAAAGAAACAGTTTGCAATTTATGCTACTCAAATGAGTTTTACTGACATGACAAATTACCTATAGTCACATGAAAGAATCGCGAATGCCATGACACAATAACTATAGTCACATGAAAGAATCGCTAAAGCCATGACACAATAACGATAGTCACATGAAAAAATCGCGAATGCCATGACACAATAACTATAGTCACATGAAAGAATCGCGAATGCCATGACACAATAACTATAGTCACATGAAAGAATCGTGAATGGCATGACACAATAACTATAGTCACATGAAAGAATCGCTAAAGCCATGACACAATAACGATAGTCACATGAAAAAATCGCGAATGCCATGACACAATAACTTTAGTCACATGAAAGAATCCCGAATGCCATGACACATGATTGTAGTCACTTGAAAGAATCGTGAATGCCATGACACATTAACTATAGTCACATGAAAAAATCGCGAATGCCATGACACATTAACTATAGTCACATGAAAGAATCGCGAATGCCATGACACATTAACAATAGTCACATGAAAGAACCGCGTGTTCTGTAACTTCTTTTGAGTAGTATATATATTACAATGCAACAAAGTGTTTAGCCTATACCGGCTGCAATATGATAACTTTAATAAATTCTGGTTTTCAGGCAAACACTTGATAGAGATATATTTAGCCATTTAATTAGTGCAAAACAAATATGCCGTGTATGTACCGTGGATATTGTTTATTTATATACATTACCCGTATACTTGTGTGTATGTGAGTGTGTGCATGTGTATGTATGTAGGTATGCCACAATAGGTTGCCACTGAATATGAAAATACACCAACATCTACTTGTAGGTGTATATGGATATATTAACTATCGTGCAAAAGAAAGTATACACCTATATTCGATGGTGGCTAACATGAAACAAACAAGAAATGGTTATTCGATGGTGATGTGGTTGATACTTGTATCATAGTTTGGTTTTGGGCCTTACGTTCCAGGTCTCGACGACTGTTTGCAACATAGTAACGTTTTGATAAGGTTTGGTGAATTCAAATCTTCAAGTGTATTCAAACTTTCTTTTGCCCAAGAGTTTACATATTTGGATCACAATGCCGTGAATGTTGTAACACCCTGAGATTGTATGGGACCCTAACCTATATTGAAAATGAATTTATTTGAAAAAAGACACAAGAAAAAACATGTAGTTTACCAAAGTAGTTTGACACTGAAAGAATAATGGGTTTGGGACTTACGTTGAAATATTATTTTCAATTTTGTGTTGTATTTTTTATACATGTACATTTCGAAAATAGTAAATTAAATATACTTTATTATGTTAACAGAAGAGCAACTCGGGCAACGCCGTTGCCTTCCGCATCAGTTCCCTCAACAAGTTGGTGATGACGAAGTCGCACGTTCCGCGGATGACGTTGCTACATTTCATCGTGGAGGAGGTGGAGCAGAAAAACAAAGACGCGCTAAAGTTTGTGGATGATTTACTTGAGAATCTACAGAAAAGTTCAAGGTAATTACAAAAACCAGAGTGAGTTGGCTTCAACACCGCTTTGAACATTTCAGCTATAGAACCATCTTTCCAAGGCAAGGGAGTTATCTGACTATAGAAGTTCAGTTTCCTAGACTTCGCGAGACAAGGGAGTAAAGTGACTATAGAAGTCCCGTTTCCACTACTTCCCGAGACAAGGGTGTTAAGTGACTATAGAAGTCCAGTTTCCACGTCTTCGCGAGACAAGGGTGTTAAGTGACTATAGAAGTCCAGTTTCCACAACTTCGCGAGAAAAAGGTGTTAAGTGACTATAGAAGTCCAGTTTCCACGTCTTCCCGACGTAAGGGAAGATATAAGTATAGACGTCCAGTGATTTGGGAAGATGTTATGCCAGGTGTCCGCTTCTTGTTTGAGGGAAGTCCAGAATGCACCTTCATCGTAGACGTCTAGCCCTTAACTGAATCCCTTGATAAGGGGTATATTGCTGACAGGCCCTGCTGCTGGAAGCCATTGGTCCTCCGAGGTTACTGAAATTAGAATCAATGGTCAATGTTGGTGGTGAGAGCCCATATTATTTGCTCCACCGTAGGCCTCTTGGAGACATTCTGTGCAAAAGTAAATACATGTATGCGCGAAAAGTCCAAATATTTAAGATTTGATTTGAATGAGAATGACCAAATTGTACAAATAACTTGCAGCGAAGGGGGGACAGAGACTGTAAAAGTCTTTTTCTGCCTATGTTAGTGTACAACCACTTCAATCGCTTCTACATCTTGAATGTATTTTATTCTACTAAAGCTGGTGTTTTGTATTAAAATTATCCAGGTTCAGTCTTACCACCATAAGGTCAGAGTTCAACCAGGTCAAGGTCAATGTTAAGAAGCTACAGAGCCAACTGGAAGATGTGGACGAAGAGATCAAGTCCAAGTTCAAAGCTTTTCTGGAGGTCAGTTATTAAGGTTCAGATATCAGCCTACAATATCTACAATAGGCTATGATAATCACCTTACGTCTTCATTGGATAATGTGTTTAGATACCACTGTCACGGGTATGGTGCTGACAAACCTAGAAACTAAGAGATTCTGGACCAAATAATTCAGTTGAGATCACGAGCATCGATCCAAGGAATTTGGAAATCGATAACATGCAATCAACCAAGCCACCAAGTCTGACCACCCGATCCATTTATTCATCTTGTACGTGCATAGGTTGCCGGGGACTATAATATTCTTACCTGTAATCCCCACCCTTGTATGTCACCCCTGATACTGATATGTATGTCAACTCAATTAACAACAAATGGTTTGGAATGGAAGATACTAACTGTATTATTCATTATAAATCGGTTTTTACATTGTTTTGCGATCTGTACCTGTACCGGTCATGTGCTGTATAGATGTTGTATATAAGTTTATAACGAACTACGGTTATAACTAACTAAAATTAGTGGTCCATTTGAGTTCGCTATAACCGTAGTTTACTGTATATACAGAAGCTCCCCAGCTTGTGTGTTGAAAACGTCACAACGAAGTTAAACATTCTGTTAAAACTAATTTCCCAGTTTAGGACGACATTGGTTGTCGGTCAAACATGTAGTCCCTTTCTTGTTTAGTCTGTGCATTCTGCTGATGAAGAAACAACTAACGAACCCCATTCTTTCCGTGTTGCACAGGAGTCCGATTCGGACCTGGGTGATGTGGAAGAGGGCTTGGAACGCCTCACTAAACTATCAGGGAGGTTGGCCAACCACTTTTGTGAAAACGAAAAGACGTTTCACCTGGACGAATTCCTGGAATCCTTCCGCGAGTTCTGCGACATGGTCAAGCAGACGGAGCAGGTGGGTCACCACGGCTGAATTGTCCTTAAACATGTTACACAGCCTCATCTAACTGGGGATGCTTTAAGGTTTTCTTTCTGAATTGACCGCCTCCATGGTCTTGTGGTAGAGCGTCCGCCCGGAGAGCGGAAGGTCCAGGGTTCGATCCCGGGCCGCGTCATACAAAAAGACGTTAAAAGATTGTACTTGTTGTTACCCTGTCTGGCGCTCGGCATTAAGGGGCTAAAACAAGGACTGGTCGGCTCGGAGTCAGTATACTGTGTCTGAGTGGGGTATTCATGTTCAACTGCGGCATGGTATCTCAGTGAGCTAGCACTATAAATCGGCATCAGTCCGGACTAGTACAAGCAGCCACACACACACATACACGTGCATGCACGTCGCTATATAAGTGCAATAATCTTGGACGCGACGTTAAACCCAATTTCACCTCACCTCACCTCACCTCTTTCTGAATTTGGACATCCCGGGGACATCATGTTGTTTACATCTCCATTATAGCCCTGGGATGGTGTTTTGACTCGTTGACCAGCCTTGTCAAAGGTAAAGGTCATCCTCGAGTATTATAATTTGAGGAAGTTCGTTTTATTCATAACCCAAGAAGGATAATATGTCAATGAAACTTGGAACATGTCAACCTTGGGATGGGGCCGCGATGTGAAAACCTTCTTCGGGGCTGATGTGTTCGCTCATCTCCCAGGGTTCCTGCTCAAATTTTCGATGTACATTAAATATGGCCTCAATGATAGCCCTTTGCCATGATGTACTGCAGTGTTTAAAGAAGCGGCATAAAATCCTTCTCTCTCCCTCACTTCTATGCTTATTTATACAGGAGCTGGAGACGAGGAAGTTGCAGGCAGAGAGGGCGGAGAAGAGGAAGAAGGCTCAGCAGGATCTGGTCGACAGAAGGAGAAGTGGGTTCACGTTGTCCTTCAATAAATTCTTTCTTATTATTTTTTCATTAATCAGAAAATAATCTTCGACTGAATACTATGTACAACTACTTGTCTTGCCTTTGCACGTGTTTGTGACGGGTGCCACAAGTGGGGTTGGATACGCCCACCTGTTCGCAAACCCCTGGTATCATCACTGTTTGATTGTGATTCATAAACACATGCTCATGATGAGGTTGGAATTAACTCTGCTTTTTTCTGAGATTTTTTGTGATAATGGAAATGATTATGTTGCTTGTATTCTCATTATTTCTGCGAAATAAGATCGGCAAGAGAGGCGTCATAGTACAAAGTTATAGCATGTTAAGACACGCAAAATAATACTGGAAGTAGCTCGAGATTGTTCATTGACATAATATCCATTGATTTATACCAGAGAAAATCGGAGAAAAATATCTTTTTTTGAGTCCATGTTTTGTTTCATTTGACCCCATTCGGATTCCAGGGCAGAATAAGTCTGAGTACCCTTTTCATATCATAAGAGTCGACTACAATGGGAAGCGGCTGGTCACAATGTGTGACTGATTGTCATTGTTCATGTTGTCAACCACGTGTTCCGGGCTTAAACTCATATACGCAGAAATATTAACTCATTCACTCCCCGTTGCATTTGTGATAGTCATCCTCATCCATTAGTACATATTCTTCCATTTTTTAAAAAATCTCATTTGACATGACATAAAATCCTGAAAGTCATTTATTCCTTCAACGTTTTATTTTCCTGTTACACGTCAAAATGTACCCATCTTGTTTGTGTTGTTAAAATGTCAAACTTGAATCTTGCAGGTGGTACACGGGATGGTTCAGTGGATGAGAAGAAGAAGATTGTTGACAATCTTGTTAACGAAATCAGACGCGGCAAAGTGCTTAGGAGGTTGTCCCTCAAACGTAAAACCAATATGGCGATCACGGCCATGGAGACAAGCCATTTGTAGCAGAATCTATATCCCCGTCTGTGTGTCTGTTGGGTCACCACGTGACATCTGATTATTACCTTATACGGGAAGACACTACCACGTGCCGGGACCAGACATGAATCTGTCTATTCAAAACAAAAGGGATGTGATCTCGAATGTCTCTATTCGAAAACGACATGGTTCTTGTGAGCTGCAAGTACGACAATCATTTCCGGGTCACGTGTGAACATGATTTCCGTCTGTGTGTCCCTCATCATCGCCATTTTTTCGGCGTGAGCCTTTTTGGATACAACGACGCTACCGATTCTACCAAAAACCTGTAGGTGTGTCTTTCAGCAACCAGCGATAGACACGCGGCCTCTAGTCCGTTAGTCCAAGACTAGTGAAAATCTTCAGGGACTAGTTGATTTCTCCGAAGATCTTTTATGTTACATTTAGTACTAGTCCAAAATGAGCTGGAGACTAGTTGGATTTGAATGTCGACCCCTGGCAAGACGTCGAGGATACGCTTCTGGAAAGAACTCATAAGACAGCCAGATACAAAAGAACGGCCGCGCTCATCGAAAATCTGCTTCTCTTGTGATTATGATAACGTCGATGTCTGTCTTTAAGTGTCCGTTACTTCAATCTGCCCATCGATATTATGTTTACAATGCTTGTTCATCAATGAGTTTCATAATAATAATAATAATATTTTTTAATAATAATAATAATGATTATAATCCATTTATATTGTGCTGCCCTAAATACATAAGCATGGTCTCAGCGCTTATACCTTATAACACTGGTCACTGGATCAGTATACACTCAATATCCATTCTCAGCTCCCCTGGGAGTAATCATAAGATCGCGATTATCATGGACACGCAATATTAATGGTCGTTGACGTCAGATCTTCACATAGGGTACTCAGCATTAATAGAATACAATTGGGGATTGCCGTAGAATGATGGTGTTGATGTCACGTCTCTCTGCCCGCCACACGTGTCAGTATTCAACGTCTTGACCATGACGCGGAATAATAGTGTACTCAAAATAAAGATACAGTTGCTTGGCGATATATCGAACTTGTATTGCCTAATCATAATCTCAAACGATCTATATGAATACCGCATTTCGGATTATACATATTACTAAAGATATGAATAAATTCGCAGGATGGATTCAGGATGGACTTTATAGGGCATACCAATGATGTGAAAAAAATTAGAAATGTGTATGTTATTTGAATATTTCTCAAAATTTCTCTAATTTTATAGATGTACATGAACTTGGGTTCAATAGAAACGCTAAAACCCTAGCGTATGTCAATAAAGCGACGTTAACTTTCCGTGGACCATCCTCGATGTATCTCCATTCTAGCAGGATACATACCCTTGTACCTGGGCTTTGTTAAGCAACAAATGATAAAATATAAATATCACATCTCTTTGCTATAAATGAAATGTTAACATATTTTGAATGATTTATTTTGTTATTTTTAAATGCAATTTAAGAATTTTGGACTATTTTAAAATCTATGAAAATGCTCTCACATAAACATAGCTAACCTGTGTATAAAAAGTTTCTAAGTTCTTGTGTAAGCATGAGTGTCTTCTAGTGATGATAGCCCAAAGACTATGCATGTGTATTAAGACGTCCCGTGTGCATTTGTATGTTTTAGTCGCAAAACCCTTGCAAATATTGTGTTGTCAGAAGAGTATGATATTAACGTAGTTCGTAGCTGTCGTTAGCATTCGTGACCTCTCGTGCCATTCCGGAACAAGCCGAATTGTCTTTGCAGGTTACGGAAAGAGGCGACATGGAACGAATGTAGCGTTTGATGTTTAAAAATATTTACGTATACCAACCAATCAGTGGAATTGTTCTTATGTGCACAAAGTTTCCAAGTGGCTTCCAGTTTATTCTATTTTAAGCTGTTTTTATTTTATGGCTTGTGTAAATATTTGCTGATATGCAACTGTCTCATTCGGAATACATCGGTATTTTCGTCGGCCTGGTGTATATGGTGGTAGCCGATGTTCTGAATGTGTCCGTCTCCGCCAACTGTGATGTATGTGTGGTAATGAGCACGTGATGTTGATGACGTATGCTTGGTAAACTTGTGAATCTCTATTGACTGCAATATGTACAGATTGTGTTATTAAACATTTTATTTCTCTTTAGTTAGTTGTTTGGAAATTACTTTAGGGTTTGTTATCCAGGAATTTAACATAGCTTTGTGAGAAATGAATACTAAATTGATATTCATGGGAGTAGAGAAAGTAATATTTTCCGGAAAGTGTCTCTACACTTTTGACACAATTACATAACTATATAATAGGTGCCGCAATTCGCTGTGAAGACTTGAATCGGCAACCTATCAGGCTTTCACTTTTAAAATTCCATGTGTTTAAACACCTGACTCAGCACTTACTCAGACTTGAATATGTATACAACCATCTCCGTGGTCTGATGGACAGAACGTCTGCTCGGAGAGCGGAAGGTCGGTGGTTCGATACACGACCAAGTCATATAAAAAGGCGTTAAAAGATGGTACTTGTTATAACCCTGCCTGGCGCTCGTCATAAAACAATAGCAGCATAAAAAAGGACAGGTCGGCTCGAAGTCAGTATCCTTGTTCAAGGGGGCGGTCGGGTAGCCAAGTGGTTAAAGTGGTTCGCTCGTCACGCCGAAGACCCGGGTTCGATTCCTGACATTGGTACAATGTGTGAAGTCCATTTCTGGTGTCCCCCGCCGTAATATTGCTGGAATATTGCTAAAAGCGGCGTAAAACCTCACCTCACTTGTTCAAGTACGTATGGACTAGCTCTATAAAACCCGACAAAAGTCCGGACACGTTGAAGCACACACACACACACACACACACACACACATACACACAGACGTGCGTGCACGTGATATAAGTGCAATAATCATGAACGCCACGTCAATCCCATTTCACCTCACCTATTATGTGTACACGTGGAACATCAAGCACCTCAAGCAAAATGTTTCGATATGAAATGGCAATCTTTAAAAATTGCTTCCTGTAATTATTTTATGACGAAACATTTGTTTTGGGTTACAAAGTGACATACGTATATTTAACGTGATACAGAAGCCGAAATAGATTATGCAACGACGTATGTGTAACTATTCCATGGCAATAGGTATTTGACAGCCCGTGTTGTTACTTCCTGGGGCGGTCGGTTAGTGGTTAAAGCGTTCGCTCGTCACGCCGAAGACCCAGGTTCGATTCCCGACATGGGTACAATCTGTGAATCCCATTTCTGGTGTCCTCCGCCTTGATATTGCTGGAATATTTCTAAAAGCGGCGTAAAACCATACTCACTCAGTCACTCGCTCTATTACTTCTTCTACTATTTCGCATCATATGACCTTGCGACCATCTCGAGGACAAACTTGTCATTATCGTGTTATAACCATTTATTACCCATAGTATTAGAAATAACCGAGTTCATAAAAATCGCATACGCACTCGTGCAAATATCACTTTATGCGCACCAGTGTAATGTTTACGTTATCCGACAGTATTGTTGACGGTTTTCGAAATTTATTGTGGTAAGGTAGGAATGACGTCACACTAGAAACGACGCCATAGTTGAAGATTGTAAACAATACACTTGTGGGTTGGGAGTGATATATGCACTAGTGTACATACGATTCTACGGTTATTTTTAACCTTATGGGTAATAAATAGAGCTTATTATACGAACATGTGTGTCATACTGATTTGCGAAACTCGTGTAAGAATTGACAAATTACCCTCGGGAAAGACAAGGATTCTGACACCCGTTTCGTAAAATCACAAGTTGATGTGTGGAAGATACACAAATCGTAGGTCTAAAATGGATTTGTGGGACTGTGCCCTAGGTGTACGTATGGAGCCAGGCTCCACTGTCTGCATGTTTGTTGTGTTGTATGAAGTGACTTTGTGTTGAGAGTGCCCGTATTTGGAATCGGCGCTTCGGCGTGACGACCGAACACTTCAACCACATTGTCAAAGCTACCCCACAGCTCCTGTTATTTTTCTGGTGTCATCGTTGGATTGATCATTGACATACAACGCAGAAGATTACAGTTTTGTTTAAATTACTTTGTTCCGTTCCACAAAGCCGTTTACGGGCAACAACTGTCGTAACATACATTCTGTAGTCAAGGAGTGCAAATACATCTTCCTGCTTTAACATAGACTAAAGATCACCTCAGCGCTAAGATTGGTCTGTGAAACAGTCGAGCACAAAGCGATCTTAGTGCTACGATTGTCGTAAGCCTGTGTTAAAGTATGAGAGGTGCGATCATCTTAGCGCTAAGATCGCTTTGTGGAACGGGGCCCAGGGCCAACTTGCACAAAGCGATCTTAGCGCTCCATGTATTGTAAGGCTATGTTAAAGTACGGGAGTTACGATCATCTTAGCGCTAAGATCGCTTTGTGCAAGTGGGCCCAGGATTCCATAGAAGTGATACTTATGGACTTCGTGGTACAACTCGCTGTTTCTCGATTTAATTTGTTTGTTGTTGACGCCGCATTGTAAATTATCGAGATAAACCAATGATCGATAATGTGTGTTTGTGTGTTTGTTTCAAGCAGCGCTGTGTTCAACGGAATTGTGCCCTGCCTGTTATAATCGAGTCTGGACCAGACAATCCAATGATCGACATCATGATCATCGTTCTACGAATACGGTGACAGGCATCAACCAAGTCAGCGAGCCTGACCACCCGATCCCGTTAGTCGCCTCTTACGACCTGTATGGGTTGCTGGTGCCAGTTGTAACACGGTTCCCCACGGGGCCTGTTTTTCATTTTATGACGGTACAGTGTGCAAACCACCAATCAATAGTGCACAATGTATTTAAGTATGCGTGTTTGCGAAAGTTAGATATGGCGTATCTACCTCCATTTCCATCGACCTTTCAAAGACTTGTTTCTTGTTTACCTGTTTACATATATCGATTCTTCCTTTACATAGTGGTTAAGTGCTTATTAATAGCATTGTCTATAGACGATGTTTAGTGAAGAAAGGTGCGGCGTTAAACAAACTAACAAAGTGAAGAAAGCATCTTTCAAATCCTATTTTGAGGCATATAAATAACACTGGTCACTCGGTGACTTGGTTGGTGCATGTCATCGTATCACTATTGCGTGGATCGATGCTCATGATGTCAATCACTGGACTCGAGACTCTATAAGTTACAGACCGCCGTCATATAGCTGGAATATTGCTGAGTGCGGCGATAAACAAGCAAACAAACTAAATGACACTCGAATGGTGAATGCAGTAGATTTTACGAATGCTTCTCTGCATGTCTGGACACCAGTAATGCTACAGGAGGTTGTTCAAGTGGCCACAGCTGTACTGAAGGCGATTGTTACATTGAAAGTGCACACACAAGTGTATACATTTTCTTGATGTTGCCTTTGTTATTTGGCCATTCTACAACCATGATAAAGTGTAACTTAGGAAAAGCAATACACAGTATTTCCAAATAATGTGTTGGTCAAAAGACCAAAACAGAAATGAGTGAGTGAGTGAGTATGGTTTTACGCCGCTTTTAGCAATATTCCAGCAATATCACGGCGGGGGACACCAGAAATGGGCTTCGCGCATTGTACCCATGTCGGGAATCGAACCCGGGTCTTTGGCGTGACGAGCGAACGCTTTAACCACTAGGGAAAAAAACCCAGAAATGAGCTCACATGACATGACATCGTTGCTGCCAACAATGAAAACAATTCATGGTGAACCCTGAGCACACAACTTCATAAAATATAATATTCATGATACCTAACATTTCTTTTTCATTGTTTTTTTTCATTTTGCAGATTCATATAACTAGTTTGAACTGGGTTTTTTTTGTCAAAAGAGAAAAATATTTTGTTTCATATTATGTTAACTTTACCCCATTAAGAGGTACCATGTCTGGCACAGCTGTATTGTTGGGTCTCATTCAACAAACCTCTTTGGCAATCCTTCAACAATATTCATTTTGTTCCTGCATAAACAAACACAACACGATGTAGCATCAATGGGTTAATTTAATCAGCAATGCAACATTGTGCAGATATCTTCACTGGCAATCACACGATCATCTTGTTACCATGACAACAGTAAATACAAGTCAAGCATAGGTACATTCAGTTTCAGACATATTGAGTACTTAACATGTGTATATGGCACAGAATATACATAATATCATTTACAGAGGTAATATGAAATAAATGTTTCAAAAATGGAATGATTCAAGTGTTTTGCAGAATAGCAACAGTGTGGGAAACCTATTGATAAATATCCATATTCAGGGCTAGTAACCTTGACAGCAAAGGCATAAACATGAATAGCTATTCAGTGTCTGTCTTTTACCTAGGACCAAAAAGAAATGTTGTTTTCTAACATTCGGCAATACATCTATGTAAGCAAAATACTGACCAGATAAAATAAGAGACAAATGTCATTTTTTACTCAAAGCATGATTTTTGTGATAAACCTTCACTTCAGTACATGCAATATGTTGTTTTTCTATGCTGAACAATCAGACTGTTTTCAACCTGTTCAAGAAATTCAAACATTTTTTTGAACGCTTCTTCAAACTATTTCATTCATATCACAGGGTGTGAGAGCTGCAACACCAAACATCATAGCCAAGAAAATGGGGGGTTTGATGTCACAACCAGACAATCGGCACTGCAAAGGGATGCAACTCTGCCGAGCAATCACTGAACCACCCATGCCTCCAGTCTAAAACAGATCGGACTGATTCTTGCGTCCATTTGTTTGAAATTTTTTATCTTTTACTTAAAGTTTGATAATGAATGTTTTTGGTATGAGTATGGAAACAAACTGACCTCAAAAACTAATTTCATAGATTATTTATCTCAGTCAAAGCTGGGAATTTGGAACAATGAATTCATCCAACTTTTTAAATGTGTGGAAGGTAGCAGATGTTAACTAAATAAAGTCAGTCCCAGTGTTCATAACACTGACTTAACACATATACAGTAGACACATCATGCACGCCTACATCAACAAGGCCTTACATTCATTAGTTTAGATTTACGGATCCTACGACTTCAAAAATATATAAATACAGAAAAAAAAAAATCAGAATGACAAGGTGTGTTTATACTGCCAAAAGTAAAGATTACTTTGACAATAAAATTCATCCAGGGAATTATTATAGGACTGAAACAACATTTTTCCAAAATAACTTGACATTTTTTTAAATGACCTGACATTTCCAAATAAAACTTTAAGATGAATAAAAAAAAAGATTCTGGACAATGAATTGTTAAGTTTATTTATTTCCAACCTACAAGACATTTTTTCAAAATCCGTAAACCAAGTGCACAAAAATCTGGCTCATCCCGTTGACATGCATCTCAGCACAAGCCTCAAAGGTACTCCTCCTTGCATATATGCCATCATAGCTTGACATGTTTCACATACACTTGAACATTCAACAGACCATTCAACAGGACACTCAGCAAGACTGTATCACAATTCAGCATGGTCAGTCAAAACACATCGCTAGAAACCCAGGTCTCTTGTCAGTGCATTCGTCACCACTCGCCCCTTTCCGTAACCTGCAAGAAGATATTCGGCTTGTCCCGGAATAACACGAGTTGGTCACGAATGCTTGTCAGTGCTGGTTCGTGCTCATACATGGCCCGACTTACACCGATATACAACCCACACGTGGACAACACCTATTGTATAAATCCATCTTCCGTCAAAAGTCGATGAAATAATCATATATAGTGCTTGCCTAATACTGTATCTATTTTGGGGGTTGAACAAAGATTTTTCAGCCATGAAGATACTAAAAATATCACAGATACAAAAAAGAAGTCCTTTTTCAAGGCCTTGCTTAGTTACAAATAGCCAAAGTAGTTTGTAAAATGAAAATCACAATATATTTCATTTTTAGCTGTAAAATAATATGTTCGTGACCCAACACGATTCTATTTCCAGTGACCCTCCCCAATAATCCAGTCACATGACCTGTCCATCCTGATAAATGAGAAATCTGTTGTGGTTAAATTTGACTCACTTTTTCATGGTCATCCCCTAAGTTGGTAATTTTATGACTATTTTCCAGTGTTGTGATTGTGCCAAAACTTGACCACATTGCTACGACCACTGTATCAAAAATGAATAACTAAATTGGACTCAATTGATTCGCAAAACCTCCCCCAATTTCCATATCTATTAACTGAATCCTCCCTCTGAGCAAGTCATAATTGTCAGCCCCCCACCCCCCTATCATGCTCATGCCTCCCCCCTATAATAAATGAATGGTCCCTTTAATGAGTGACATGTGGGACTCATTATCTCACACTAGACTATACTTAAGAAGTACCAGATCCTAGATTGCTGTCTAGATCTGCTTGGCTTAAATACGGTCAACAGAGTCTACAATGGTGGGCTGAATCACAGGCACTTGGCACAAATACATGTGTATCAATTACTAAAATACTTTAGGAGCAATTTGAATGTACAAATGTTAGTGCTAGTGCTTGGAAAGTGTGTTTCCTGCATGGGCTGATGGAAGCAAACATACTGTTGTCTTTGGTAATTTGTATATTTCTAAACTCAAAATTAACTACAGTATAAGATAACACTTGCAGAAAAAAATCTGATCTTTTTCATTATAAATAGATATAGACTGTTCTGTTCCCATTCCAGCATTGTGTCATTACTCACTGAAGCACTAGTAAAATGCCAATACTTACCGAATTAGATAGTTTATGAAGAGTTTGTTTGTGTGTTTATTTGTTGTTTTACGTCGCACTCAGCAATATTCCAGCCATATGACGGAGATCTGTAAATAATCAAGTTTGGACCAGACAAACAGTGATTGACATCATGAGCATCGATCCATGCAATTGGGATACGATGTCATGCATCAACCAAGTCAGCGAGCCGGACCACGTTAGTCGCCTCTTGTGACGAGCATACACAGCACAATAAAGAAACTTGTGAATCTGGTAACCTGTCTGCATTAGTGTATCACTGATGAGATATGCTTTCTGATGACTTCATAATTTTGAAAACAACAACATTCACCCTATACAAGAACTGAAGAAGGTATGTCCCATATTCTGTGTGATGAAAGCCTTCATACAACTATCAGGCAGATGTGATGAAATCTGTATGGTAGCACTGGCTAATTCATAACAAGAATGAACCATTTATTATGAATGTGGCCTTCCAAGCAACCTCCTCAATACACACTTGTATTTAGCATGGCTTTCGGAAGCATATCTAATAAAGTTGTTAAACTCGTGACAGGTCTTCAATTAAGAGTTATCTCCCTTGTTCCATCCTGCCATTGCATCATACATTGAGGCTGACAGGCGTCAGAAGTGATATGATCTGTGGGTGTTTTCTGTTCTGACATAAGAAACTGGCAAAACTACAAATCGACACTGAAACATTTTTGTGTTCTTTTTTCATTTTTGTCCGCATAGCTTTGTCGTTACAACATCGTTCATCAGAATCACTGGTAGCCTTAGGTATTGCGAAAGCACTGACAGGATTTCTCAACACATCCACACTTGTTGACAACAATGCATGTATACAATGTACAACAATGCATTTATACAATGTACACTAACATTTGTATACAGTGTAGAACAATGCTTGTATACAATGTACATCAATGCTTGCATACAAAGTATAACAATTTTTTCATACAATGTACATCAATGCTTGCATACAATGTACAACAATGCATTATACAATGTACATTAATGTTGGTATACAATGTACAACAATGCATTTATACAATGTACATTAATGTTTGTATACAATGTACAACAGTGCATTTATACAATGTACAACAATGCTTGTATACAAGGTATAACAACATATTAATACAATGTATGTTAATACTTGTATACAATGTACATCAATGCATTTATATAATGTACAACAATGCATTTATACCATATACAACAATGCATTTATACAATGTACAACAATGCATTCTATACAATGTACAACACCACTAGTATGCAATGGATAACAATGTATTTATACAATGTACATCAATGAATTAATGTATGCAATGTACAACGATGCATGTACACAAAGTACAATAAAGGAGTACACTAATATCATTATTTGCTGCAGATGAGAAGGAATTGCATCACACATTTGGCATCAGGCTGCAACAGTTCAAGAAGTACCCATTAAACTTTAGCCTTGTGAAATACACTGACACTGGCACTTACGCTGAATGTAGCTGAGCTGAATTAGAAAATGCTCATCATGGGGCCTTATTGGTATCAAATAGGGCCCTGATGATGTGCAAATGTACAAAGAGTAGTTTGAAGAAATGTCAAATTTCAAGATACATTTTTTTTTAATTTCCAAGGTTTTGCTGTAACAAGAAAAGCTATTTTGAAACATATTGAAACTTGAAGTTTCATCTTGACCCCATACCAACGATCGATCTAAGTGCTGCTAGTGTTTAAGTCTATGAATGGATCATATTGGAACAACAATTGTTTCGTGGAACAGCATCCACGGCCCAGTTTCACAAAGCCATATTGTCTTGCAGGGTTCCTGAAGAGATTTTACAGTGTTCCCGGAGATACTGTCTGGTACTGTCCTGGAGATACTGTCCCGGTACACTGTCATAAGATCCACCATCATCCGAGCACGAAGATCGCTGTGTGGAACTGGGGTCTGATTGAATGATTTGGTCCCAGTCACTGATACTATGAGGTCAAAGTAGGATTTCTGCAGTTGCAGAATTGAGATCCAAATTTCCAGCACTAGAAGTATTTGTCTTGATGCTAGTTAACCTGACATATTCACAAAGGTAAGATCAGTCTTTATGAAGAATATTATGTCATATCATATCATTGTCCAATTGGTATGAAGTCTGTATGCCCACAAGGCAATTGTAGCTCACACAGCTTTTAGATTACAAACAAAAGAATACAGGTTCATGAAGAGGTGGGGTGTTGCTGGAGATCATGTTTCCAGAGTGCTCTTGCAGGGTTCCCGAAGAGATCTTGCAGTGTTCCCGAAGATACCCTTAATTGTTCATGAAAAGATTCTGCAGAGTGCCTGGAGTGTTCCTGGGGAGATCCTAAGTGTTTCCTATTAGATCTGTTATATTCCCATAGTGATCCTACAGTGTTCCTGGGGAGATCTGCATTGTTCCCAAAGAGATCCTACAGTCATCCCTGGGAGACCCTTCAGTGTTCCAAAAGAGATCCTACAGTATTCCCAAAGAGATCCCACAGTGTTCCCAAAGAGATCCTTAAGTGTTCCCAAAGAGATCCTAAAGTGGTTCCTAGTAAATCTACGAGTCAAGAGAGAGAGGCTGCAGTGTCCCCAGAAAGATGCTAATACATGCTGGATCTGGTGGCTCCAGTCATCCAGGAATCTCTGGGACAGATGAGATAACCATCAGGTTCTGATGATGAGAACCTTGATGCACAACCACCACATAACAGGAGACCTGTGCCCTTGATCCTCAGAGCAACCTCAGGGCTATGACTATCTCATGTCTAGAATAAGTGTAGCTTGGTGACATCAAGACCCTCCAACAGTGCCTCAAGAGTAGGAAGATATGAATCATGTGGGATTACATTCTCATCCCAGTCTTGGCAAATAATGCATCATACAAGTCTATCAGTACACATGAAACAATATGTGGTGTTGGCAGCAGATTGGTCTTTATATGAAGCTTCTTCTGTGGTTTCATCACAACTCAAGTCTACAAGTCACCATATGCAGACTCACAGACCAGTCCTTCCAAACACTTCCATTCCTAAGCACATCCTCCAAGAACAATTCCTGTCACATCATCAAGTTCCAAAAGGTATCACATTGTTATAATGGTCATCCTTAGGTTACCACACAGATGCCAATTCAAACTGAGATACTGTTGTCAAGAACAGACTTGGTCATCTCTACTGTAAAAGGTCATCCGGCATCCTAAGGCTGTACCCAGATACACTTGCTACTGATATGATTACATATCTTGATAATAAGGCCATGATACATCCATGAAAACTTGACACTTGACATGGCTGCATTCCATCACAAGAAGAACTAGAGACTCAAACAAAACCTATTTAGTGAACCTGAGTCAATTAAACAATAGCATGATTACTCGTATATGTACTGCTGAAAAAGTATTTCTCAATTCCTGTTCTTACCATGTAGAATCACCTTGATTTGCTATGGATCTGACAGTTCATTCATACCATCGTACCAATTTCACTATCGATCTCACAGTACAGTCATAACAACTTACCAAATTTTGTGATGTGGAGAAAATTTGACCTTTAACTACAACCCTAGTGTGCATAAAGATGGCCTCATTTCTAGTAGTCCTTTCTGATTCCTATGATACCAGTTAGTTCCCAAGGCCCATATATTCACAAGAAAATCATTCTTTCCATAGAAAACATCCACACCATCTCCTGTGACAATCGTTTACAACATGAACAGCAACGAGACTTGGTAAGCTGGTTTCTGTCATCTGGCAGATCATACTGGATAGCCTTGCAGGTTTACACATATATCCTGCAATCTGGCACTGCACATTGGACATCAGGCATCAGCACTGCAGCTCAGTCATGATCTACAGTAGTCTGATACTTAACCAGGTCTGTAGGTTCAGTCACCTAACAGTCTGGCACAGCATGCTGGAAATCGTGTAGACCTTGATATATCTTCGGAGTCTGGTTCTGAACCAGGTCTGTAGGCTCAGTCACCTAACACAGTCTGGCACAGCATGGTGGAAAGCTTGTAGACCTTGACATATCTAGTGAGTCTGTTGGTGAATGTGATAGGCTAGAGCATCCCTACTGTTCTGTCAGATCTATGGTAGTCTGGCCTGGACCAGGTCTTGTTGGCCAGGGTCCTACTGGAGGTACTTGTACAGCTTGATGCAATGGTTGCCCGAGTCTGCAACAACAACCTGCCCATCGCTGGTGATGTCAAGACCCTGGGGACCGTACAGCGGGTCAGCTGAGGTGTTCACATAGGACAGGAAGGAGCCACAGCTGTCAAATACCTGAAATTAAATAATTATGATGATTGTTAATTACCATAGGGGAGTTCAACTTTGTTAACCTCAAATCCTCGACAATCATTGAGTGAGTTTGGTGTAACACCAGTCTGAATAGTATTTTAGGCATATCATCAGTTTGATGTAGCAGGAAAGCCCCAAGAGATGCATCTCATTTTGGTGAAACCCATGAGTGAGTGAGTGAGTGAGTGAGTGTGAGTGAGGTCCTTAACACATTATCAGGGTGAAGCTGTTTCCTGGAACGCCCAAGGGACATAACTGTGCACAAGTAACAGCAGTGCCATAGGAGACTGCATGGACCACCCATGACCCCTAGTATATATCAACCTATCATGGCTATCCATAACTAGAAACATAGGGAAACTAGACCATGTTGTCATGAAGGATAATGACAGCACCAAGTATCTAAATTGATACACATTAATAGAGTTTGATTTTGTATTTTCGTACCTAGTTAACAAAGGTCTAATCTTGTGTGTTTCATTTGCCATTGAAATAGCCAATGACAATAGTTCCAATGTTACCAAATGAAATGCAATTTCCACATGAACTATTGCAAGTCATCATTTTTATTTAAGATATTACTTATGTTCAAGTGATGTTTTTTATTGAAACAAGGCGCAGAGATTGATGATTTCCCCAGATGGTACAATGTGTGAAGCCATTGGTTGTGTCCCCTGCTATCACATTGTACTGGGTGCCGAATCATCTAAGGCGCCGCAATTCGCTGAGTAGAGTTGCAACACTTGGGCATGCCATAGGGGTTCGAATCTTGGTTCGCTCTGATTGTTTTTCTGGGCTTCTCAGCACCATACCTGTGCTCATCTGAGACCTGCATAACCTCAGGATTTCCTCCCACATTAAGCTGACACACCGATATAACTGGAATACCATTCAAAGCGGCGTTAAACCAAACTCACTCACTAACTGATATTGCACAAAGAAGCATACAATCTGACACATACTGAGTCAAGGCGACCATAGAACCCTTACACGATCAGTGGATGATTATTTCCTGTCAACACCTCATGATCAAGAGGACCCTTACAACAAGAGCTCTAGGCATTTTTGATGGTCCTAGGATCCATCCACAGTGATTTAAGAGCTAAGATAATCGTTGTTTGTATGCTTGTTGTTTAATGCTACAAAGAGTAATATTTTCTCTAAATCAAGAGGACCCTTTTGTTAAGTGCTGAAGGCATTTTTGATGGTCCTAGGACCCATCACCAGTGATTTAAGAGCTAAGACAATCGTTGTTTGTGTGCTTGTTGTTTAATGCCACATTCAGCAATATTTCAGCTGTGAATAGAAGGAAACAGTTGTTCATGGTTGGGTTTGGTATAGCTCGTCCAAATACACTCGATTAATATGGAAGTGCTCACCCGTTGCACATGTTCTTTTTTTGGTAAATCTCGTGCGTGTCATGCTGATGTGACAGACCACTACGTTGAACGGAGTAACATTTTAGAGTTGACATTTTTTCGTTGTGGGACAAAGACGTCCTTAGAACTCCAGTCAGGAGATTGCATTTTCTAATGTTAGCATGAACTTCCATTGTCGGGAAGTTGAAACCACTTTGTGATAGAGAGTGGTCAATTATTCACTTTCGTTGGGTACCACAAAAACATGTCATTTTGGGGGGATTTGGTCAGTGTGGCAAGGAAGGTTTGTGTTTCTGTCTTTAGTCTAATTAAAATGTCCGACATGATATATTTGACTTGTTGTTTACTTAACGGGGAATAAAAGTGCATCATTCCCAAGCTGTGTGAAGGCAGAATGTAAATAATAGTGTGTTAATATTATGAGCAACATCTCACATAATTGGGTGCAATAACATGCAATCAACCAATGTCACCAAACCTGGCCACCTGATCAATTAAGTCGCTTCATATGTGAAGCATAGGATGCTGGGGACAAACTCTAACCTGGAATCTCCATGCAGTAACCACAATACTTTAACAGAGATTTGACAATCATAGCACTAGCATAGCTTATGTTTTTTGGTTGTTTGTTTAACGCCCCACTCACCAATATTGCAGCTGTATGATGGCAGCCTTTAAATAATCTAGCAGACAATCCAGTGATTAATATTGTGAGCTACGATCAACATCATCGGGGTCGATGAAATGCTATCAACCAAGTCATCAAGTCTGACTACCCAAACAAAATTACTCTTACCACTAGCATAAGTAGCTAGCGACCTATTTTAAGCCAGAATCTCCACGGGGAAAGATTGCTTTAAAGGAATGTTGATAAACATAATTGATCAAATGGGGCAATAAGTCTAATCCTCTCACCGGTCACGACAGAAGTATGTACTCAGTGTCAGAAATATTGTTGGACAATCGTCTTGATAAAGCTGACGTAACAACAGCACTTTATCATAGGTGCCACGGCCTTCCATACACAAGGCACAAGGCACTCTCAGACTATATGGACATTTGTCAACATCAGTAAGGAGACTTGTCTTGTCAAACAGATTCACTTCAGGTTTGATTGAGGCCTTGAAAATCTTCAACACTTGGAGTTCAGAAACAGTTAGAAATGTCTACTTGAAAGCGTAGTCAACATTGGGACAAGTGGAATACTGTCAGTGTGCATTTGTTTGATAACAGATACCAAAGAATGTGATATCCCTTGGAGCATAATATTTCTGATTTACGATATGGTTCCTTGGTGTTAGACTGATATGGTGGAGTGCAATACAGACTGAAGTCTCAGTAGAGGCCTCTTGATGCTGCTTCTAACCAAATACTGTAAACAAGACAAAAGCTTTTGAAATGTATGTGGTCGCACTATTCAAGTGGGTGAGTGAGGAGTATTTGCTGAGTCATTACAATGGAGGACACATCAGGGATCTTCCCCCACTGTAGAGAACTTAACATCAGTTGTCCAACAACAGTACTTCCCCAAATCCCTAGGATTGTGTCTAACCATTCTACCACATGTAAAACAATGTGACACCGATTACTTCATCTTTGCCCTGGGCCCGTTCCCACAAAGCCATCTTAGCCCTAAGACAACCTTAACTCCAATGCTGTAACACTTATGGGAGTCGTAGCACTAAGATCACTTTGTGGAACAGGTCCCAGGTCAATGTTTTCTGCATTTTCTAGACACTATGCAAAGTGCAAATTGCAAATATGAAAATAAAAATGTTTAAAAGATTTTCAGTCAAAAGTCAATTTTAAAATGATTGAATTAGGATGCTATTTTGAATGTTCTTGAAAACAAAGTTAAAAAAAGAGTGAGTGAGTGAGTGAGTATGGTTTTAAGCTGCTTTTAGCAATATTCCAGCAATATCACGGCGGGGGACACCAGAAATGGGCTTCACACATTGTACCTATGTCAGGAATCTAACCCGGGTCTTCGGCGTGACGAGCGAACGCTTTAACCACTAGGCTACCCGACTGCCCCAGTTAACAAAAAAAAAAAAAAAAAAAAGAAATGAGGTAAGAAGTATGAAAATGCATTAAATTAAATTTCAAAATAGTTTGTAAAGGCTCATCCATTAATGGAACCAACAACTTGTTGCGGCCCATCTGACAGCTTCCACCGTACCTGTATTCTAGAGTTGCCCCAGTCAGCCACGAGGATGTTCCCATTACTATCTACAGCTACGCCGGTGGGGGCATTGAACTGACCGTTGCCCTCCCCATTGGAACCGAAACTGAACAGGAAGGATCCTTCAGAATCAAACACTTTGATGCAGTGGTTGTGGAAGTCGGAGATGATGATGTCATTGTTGTTGTTGACAGCGACGTAATGGGGACCGGCAAACTGACACTCATCATTTCCTCGAGATCCAAACTTGTGCAGCAGCTTCCCATTGGATTGAAAGACAAACACAGTGCTGGCTTTATTGTCCACAACAATGATGTGACCGTTATTGTCTACAGCAAGACCCTTTGGTCCTAACAACTTGCCAGTACCCAGCTTGTTGATGTACTTGCCGTCCGGGGTGAAGACACTCACCCATTTGTTATCATAGTCAGCAACCAGATAGTTCCCATTCTTGGTCAGAGCCAGACCAGTTGGCCTCTGCATCTTGCCCGCCACTCTACCAGGGGACCCATACCGCAGCTGGCACTCCCCTTTGTTGGAGAATACCTGCACAACCTGATTGTTGCTATCAGCAACCAGAATCTTTCCTTCAGCACAGCACACTCCCTGAGGATTTGTAAACTCGCCTTTGTTTCGACCTTTTGATCCGACCTTGAAAAGAAGGTCATCTTCAATTAGGTTGCTACGGCGATTGGACCCATGTGATCTTGAACTTGATGGCCGCTTTGTTCCTTTTTGTTTCACAACACTAGTCCTAGGGATCTTTGAGGAGCTCCCAAGCTGGTCCGACTCCTCACTCCCTTGGGCACAACGTATCTTGAAAGGAGATCCCTTCACATGCTGGTTAAACAGCATAATATCTAGAGTATAATGTCCTTCTCTCTTGATGGTAAAAGTCAAATCATATGTTCCATTTCTGTGATCTGTAATGGTCGGCACCATCTTATCCTGTGTATCAACACAAGTGATCTCAACAAGAACCTTGGCAAATCCAATAGTGATCAGGTCACCCTTCCTATCCTTAGTTGTAACTGTGATGACAGTAGGCCTACCGACATAACACTGCTTCAACCCTTCACCTGATGCTGTTGTTTCAAAGGCTATTGCACTGTTTGTCTGGATAGCACCAAGGTTAGAAAAGGTCTTCCCAACAGCATGGAAACAGCTTTCATCGAAAGACAGGAACTCGTTTTCCTCAGGCTGGAACTGAACCTGAAGGTTGGCCAGTTCCTGGAGCTTCTCACACATCTCTTTCTTCACCAGAAGGATCTCCGTCTCGTTCCCGTTCTCCAGAGTCTCCTCTGTGAAATCACAGCAGTTGCTAATCCGAGTCAAGATGCTCTCCACCGTCTCCCGCTGCTCCAAGAGGGTCTGCTGCTTGGTGCTGTACACGTTCCCGAGCTGCAGAAGCAGGGATGACTTCCGTTCATTCAACAGACGAGACAGCTCATCAAACGCTAAAGTTATCCGATCCTCTGTCTGCCGGGACTTGCTCTCCAGAGCTTCGGAGACTTCTGTGACTAAGTTTATGGAATGTTCAATCTTGGGGATTTGTGAACGAGCTTGACAGATCAACGACTGAAGACCGTTCTTGTGGTCCTGGATAGCCTCATGTAATGAGATGTGCTTGTGGCCAATGTGTTCGACGCGCGTGCAATCCTCGCACACGGCAGTTTCACACTCGATGCAGTAGTAAGGTAAAGCGTTCCCATCATGATTTGGACAGACCAACTGAGGTTCATCACTGTCTGCTGGGCCCGACAGTTCGTCCAGACTGACAACCGTGTGGTTCATTTCCGACTCCATACCACAATGACAAAGGACACAGTTCTCACACAAATATTCTTCACAATCTAAACACTTGGAAACAGGCCTAGCATTTGCTTCCCCACATGTCATACATACGTTGGGCATGCCCACTACATCCATGAGGTTGGTGATGAAGAAGTTGGTCTGAAGTGCAATGACCCCATCGAGAGGGAGAATGGACTGTTGGCGACATATTGGACAAGTCAAGGAAAGGCTCTCGGGGGGAATGTAATCATTGAGACACTTTTCGCAGAATGTATGCAAACACGGAAGGACCTTAGGATTTTTATATCTCTCGAGACAGATTCCACAACTTAGCAGTTCTCGGTCGATCTGACGCACAACAGGCATGCTGACAGGCCGCATTGCAGACAGGTTGTCGGCCATGATGGAGACAGGGTCAGGCAGGTCTGCCTGCAACAGAGAATAAAGACATTTAGCATGACAGAAATCGTAACATCAACAAGGGATTGAAGCTTCAGGACTGTAATTTCAAAGGGTTGAAAGGCTGGAAGAATCACATCAATAATGGATTCCAGCTTCATGACTGATGATTAAAAGGGTTGAACAGCGCATACACGTCACCACAACCAGGACATTCTTGGGATAGAGACATAAAAAATATACACACTCTGGTATGGCAGTTGGTATCGTGGCAAAAACAGCCTTTGAAAGTACAAAGAAGTCCTCTAGAGAAACACAGTACTTGAAGATAACACAAACTGAATTGATGATACTTTGTCTTTTCGGGACAATGTTATAAATTTCTATGTCAAATAAAGCAGGACTTAAATGTCCACCTTGTCCTGGTCCAGGCCAGAACAACCGACAAGGTGATATCACAATGGGTCATGTTGTCGCCCACAACAGATGAAACCTTGTCAACCTCCACGGTTCTGTTCCTTTTGATGTCATCATACCTTCCAGACTATCAAATTTCCAGAGGAATGTTTGTCTGTTTATGGTTTAACAATGCACTCAGCAATATTCCAGCTGTATGACCGCGGTCTGTAAATAATCGAGTCTGGACCGGACAATCCAGTGATTGACATCATGAGACTCAATCCACGCAATTGGGATACCACGACATGCATCAACCAAGTCAGCAAGCCTGACCACCAGATCCCCTTAGTCGCCTCTCACAACAAGCATAGTCGACTTTTATGACAAGCATGGATTGCTGAAGACCTATTGTACCCCGGATCTTCACAGGCCTCCAGAGGAATGGATCACTCAAAGTCCATGTTGAGTTTTTCTAACTGTTTCCAACAGTGATTGCCCGGAAAGAGGGATTTTCAGAAAATTGAATTCTCAAAAGTCTTCAGGACTTCAAGTTAACAAGGTTTCACTCAATACTGTAGCACCGGTCTTATTATTAAACAAACAGAGGCACCTGAAAAGATGACTATGGATATAATGAATTAATTATTCTATTTTCACCCCAACCTGGCTCACTACCAAACACTCCTCCTTAGTGTTACCCATGAAGACCCGGGGTAGCATAGGTCTTCAGCAACCCAGGTTTGCCGTAAAAGGTGACTATGCTTGTTGTAAGAGGCGACTAACGGGATCGGCTGGTCAGGCTTGCTGACTTGGTTGATCATCGTGTCCCAATTGCGTTGATCAATGCTCATGATGCAAATCACATGATTGTCTGGTCCAGACTTGATTATTTACAGACCGCCGTCGTATAGCTGTAATATTGCTCAGTGCAGCATTAAACAACAAACAAACAAATCAGCAATGTATTGTCCCGAAGTACCTAAAAGCTAAGTGTGTTGCCTTCTTTCTCTATACACGAAAGGTCCTACCAAACGTCCATACTCTTGGTGAATCACATCCCACAACACTTAATTTCCGGAGATATCTTGAGGATTGTTTAAACAAAAAAAATAAAATAAATAAAATGCCTCCCGCCTCAAAGATGACCACTGAATATCCAACTTATTGAGTCCTAATGGGCTAGTTGCTCCATCCCACACTTCTAATGTCCGGTTCTCCCCCGGTATCCCTAGACTCATTTCCCCCCAACAAACTGTAACCATGTACCCATGTAGCCATTAACTTTCTCCACAACAAAGTAGATAGAGGACCTCTCAATTGATCATCACTTATTCTGACAACAAGTCTTAAGATCGGCCTCGAAGCGTAATCTCCGGACAACCAAGATAATCTTAATTTACCTTCCAAGTGAGCTGAAATACTTCATAGTCTATTTGTCAAGTTGATAAACAACCACGTTAAGTAGCTGAAGGGGTTGGGAGGATTTCCTACAATAGCTGATAAATACCCCCACCGTCCGGTCCCACCAACACAACAAAGGGTTTAATTACCTCCTTCAGGTGTGGCCTGTACAAAAGCCAATGAATCGGACTTAAAATAAATTTCAGATTTTACTCGTAACCTTACATTAGCCTAGATGATTGATGATGCTCCTCAATCCCCTGTGCTTAATGCACCGACGTGTGATGTTGGGAATGTGGAGTGAGTGAGTGAATGTTGTTTTATACATTCAACTATATTATAACAGCCTGTAACTAATTCAGTATGGACGAGGGCTCCGTTCCACAAAGTTACAATTGTCTTAGAGATAAGAACATGGTGTGGCACTGGGACCAGGAAAACAAGTGGGTAATAGTATCAATGAATTTCCAAGGGGAGTCAAGCATGTGGTACTGGGGACCTATTCTGCCCAAATCACCACAGGGAGACAAGCACAGGGCACTGGGGACCTATTCTGCCCAAATCACCACAGGGAGACAAGCATGAGGTACTGGGGACCTATTCTGCCCAAATCACCACAGGGAGACAAGCAGAGGGTACTGGGGACCTATTCTGCCTCATATCACCACAGGGAGACAAGCATGAGGTACTGGGGACCTATTCTGCCCATATCACCACAGGGAGACAAGCACAGGGTACTGGGGACCTATTCTGCCCCAAATCACAAGAGGGAGACAAGTATGGGGTACTGGGGACCTATTCTTACCCCAAAGGACACTGTGATATCAATGAGTGATTTCCTAAGGTCTTTATCCTTCCATAATTTTCTGATTGTGTCATGGATGTTCAATAACTACTAAAGAAATGATGTGATTAACCCTTACAATACAGTTCAAAGATGGCTGACAACAAACTCGGTCCACTCCACTCAACGCACCACTGGATTACAAGCCAACTTTCAAAGGGAGTCAATCTTAAACCAAGCATGAGATGATAAATACATATTTACAACTGAATAATCATGATAGATCACACGTGGAAACATGTTTACTTTAACTATCGGGTGCGTTGTCAGACAGGAGAGATAATCGCCGGTCTCCACAATACAAATGTCTGTAGGTCCCTGCTGATAGTAATGTTAAATGTAGCTGTGATAGTACACTATCACCAAAACTGATCCGATGATGTCGCCACTTCAGGTGACATGGCATCGTGTATGATATGATTAGGATCTTCATGGAGACTAACTGGTCACGATTGACAGCCGTACTTTTCCTTATCATGGGGAAATGCATTAGAGAGGTGAAAGGTGTTTAACTAAGTGATCTAAATGACATCCTGCATTTCTATTTAGGCTTGTGCTGGCTATTTAACAGCAATAAAAACATCAATGCCGAATTAATAAATTCTCACACACTGATGGCTTTAATGACAATGAAAATATCTATTTTATTTACATGAAACTATATCTAAGGTTTTTATATATATTATATTTCATCTCAAGATTTCGATATGGGATATGACACTGATTTTCAACACAACTCAAATTCACTTTATTACAGCTTGAGATCATACAATGATAAACGAAGCATACAATACATACAAATTTACATTGAGGATGGCACACACGGACAAACAGACGGAGGTGGGTACATAAGAGTCGGCTTAATGAACAGCAATGTTTTCCAAACAATAATATTATTTCCTGATTTTAAAAAAAATAAGCAATTATTTGTTATAACATTTGTACTTCTAATTCATTATTAATGTTCACGATAACATGCAACTCAACATCAGGTCTTACTATATACTTAGCATGGATATGTCCAAGCACCTTCCCTTCTCAATTGGGATTTTGAATTACATGTTCTAAACATTACAAATGGTATAAATAGGTGAGGTGGGAGATAAGTCCATAGTCTTCAAGCCTACAGGTGTATATATGTTACACCCAATCTGTGCTACTGCCCATTTCGTGCATTGGGCAATAGTTGTGAATGAAAAATACCGGTAATTCTCCAAATATTCCACAATATGGGCAACCTGCTTGCTCATTTCATGCAATGGTCAGTTGCACAGATTGGGTGTAACATATATACAGTGATAATTGATGACTGTTATAGATGATCAGCGGTTTAACGAAGGTCGAGTCGTAGGTGGTAGATGACCAACAAAACAGTTTACATGCTCTGCCTACCTAACACAATCTATGTTGCATGTTTCAGAGTTTAAAAAAAGATTAGAACAGAAGTTGTTTATGATTCATAGTGTAAAAAAAGATTTATCGAGTATTAATATGCACTTTAAAAAAAAACACATTGTATCCCTTCAGCGAATTCAGTAACCAACTTGGTCAATAAAAGTTTGAAATTTGATATAAAACATCACTTGACATGATGATTTACCATTTATGTACACCATAAATACAAATTTAAATTGATGATTTGAAAACTATGAAATGGATGTCTCAAGACATAAGGTACACATGATAGACATTGCACCAAGTTGTCATAAATCTCCACTGACAATTACAGAGTAAAAACAAGGTCACCTTTGAAGATAACATATTCATACTGATTGATTATTTATTAGAAAAATTAAAAAAACCATGGGCCCAAAAATCACCAAGTGCAATAAAAGAAAATCTACCTTCCATTTAACGTGTTCAAGTCAAGGTATTCATGTATAATTGCTTATCATACAATTTTAATAAGGAAAGAAGCAAATGGTGTTTGCACAGCTTGAATCCTATTGCTGGAACATCCAATTTGCCATCGCAGCCGTCAACTGGTATGCTGTCTTTTGTGAAAAGATACAAAAGAACAAAGTCTTTGAGCATGTGCCATTTCAAAATAGAAGTATGGATATTTGTGAAGAATCTTGTTCTGCCATATCCCAGTTGTTTGTCATATCTTTGAAACATATGATGTTTTTTCAGGATGAAGTTACATTGCCGGAAATAGTTTTACTACTCTCGGATCAGTGGATACGAAAAACAAGGAACTCCTAAAAGCAGTCTCAATGAGAAAACCAACTTCCAGTGCTATTTTTATTCAAGCCTTAGAACCTTTGAAGTCATTTTGTTGTTGCGGGATGAAGAAAATAATTGACTCACAGGGAGGCTTGAGAATCGTCATGGTAACATCAAAAGAAGACGACTATGCTGATCATGTTTAGATTGTGTTATCTAAACAGTGGTCAAAATGTACCAAATGGTATGCCAGATCAAAGATTCTAATTAAACATAATCTTGTATTCAACTACTTAAGACAACTTTAAGACAGAAACTGAGTGAGCGAGTTTCATTTAATGTGCCTTTGAACTGTATTCCAGTTATATCACTGCCTGTCAGTTTAATGTGGGAGGAAAGCCCGAAGTGATGCAGGTCTTAGACGTTTACCACTTTGAGGAAACCAACAAGTATGGGTGTGGTGCTGACAAACCTAGAAACATAATCAGGGCACACTTGGATTTGAACCACGATCATTGGTTTCTGGACACAACTCTGCCTTGTTAATTACAGCACCTCAGATGATTGGGCCGCCCACGCCGGATACAGAAACTGTACCACAGGCTAAACATGCCTGTCATTGATGTTTTCAGTTCACGTACATGATTAAGTGTTACTACAACAGTTTTCCGCTTAACGTCTTGTCATTTTGTGACAGCCCTCATAAACTTCCTGACACTTCAGATAACTCACTCTGTTATATGGTCCCATTATCCACAGGACCATGCAACTAGTATTCTATGCCGACAGAGTCTGAGAGTTGGTTACTATATACATGTGCATTTTCAAATCTTTCACTGGTTTTTCTGTAAATGAATTTCGGGCACAGACTCATTACATAACATGGAAGTCAACAACTTCATCAAGTCGCCTGCTCCAAACAGTCAATTACACTTTGTAGATACACTCTGATACATATCAAAGTGTCGTTGATACGATATTACCCTAAAACTGATATTAGAGCAAATACTTTAAATATTTGAATCACTAATTCTCCAGTTCAATTTTTATAAAAGTGGACATGAAAAATGAATTTTGCTTCTCTATTCTGCAAATATGTATAAAAAGATTTATTTGCAACTCTAACAAACAGATTAATAAAGGGACGAGAAGTCTGAATCTGTTTTCATTACTAGCTGTGAGGTAAATATAATGATAATCTATTTGTAAGCTGCTACTTTGATGTTCAATTTCTTTTTGTTCTTGCTGCCAAATTTAGAAATCTGGGATCCAAGTATTAAAGATATATGTTAGTATTTGTTTTTATATATTTTGATGTGTTAACATGTTTCAGCACAAATTGCATTAAAAAATGTATGATATTGCAATACATGGAATATCATATTGTTCTGCAGCCCGTCCATAGTGCTTGTAGCTTTGTTCTATAAAAATCATATATATTTAAATATGTAGATGGTTATTCCTAATTTTCAAGGTTATTGATATAACATTCAAGTAGGTCAACGTATAGATACTTGCTTGTAATTTTGTATTTCATCACCTGATATCACTGAAGTCACAACACACTAATTACAGGTGAGTTTCTGTTACAATTCAGGTAGACTGGACAAATGAAAAAAATGCCTGAGTGTCAATTAAATGTTGACTATATCTCACAATGTTCCAGTATATCAAATGTACAAATCTAATTACTGACAGTATACCACACCTGACACAGGTAAATTGTAAAGCAGGTAAAATATACCTTTCACAACCTGTGCCCTTGCAACACAGCTCAAGGTACATCAGATTCAACCTTAAATCACTATCACCTGTATATTAGCACAGGTAAATTCATAAATCTTATCATCACATAAACCTACTCCAGGTATAACTATAACAATCACATTTCACCCCTAACTCACAGGTATATGTTAAAAATAAACTCCTACCTTGTCTAGACAGTCCATTGCATTATAGATTGACCTGTCAAGGTGAGACCAAGTGTAAAGATGTATCACCTGACAAAGCTCGTTCTCTCAGGTAAAACACAGGTAATCCTCCTCCTTAAAACACCTAATAGCCTTGAGTGAATACTCTATGGGCCACCTCAGTTATCTACCCTGTATATATGCCTATACTATTATGTAAGAGTGCTGATACAGCCGGCCTAGTGTGCTGTGTTTACTTTATTTAAGGCACTTGTTGTGTCAGCGTCAGAAGATCAGTGAGGCCAACAGGTATGACATAATAGGGAGTGATTGGTTTGAGAGAGGAACCGCACTCGTTTAAGTCACTTAAATTGATGGAGCTGGTTAAGGGTTGATGTTATCAGTCTTTGAAGTAACACCAGCATCACTTTGAGCTTTCCTACTATCAGGCTGACATACTGTCATACAACTGATATAGTGTATAAAGTTAAACTCACTCACTCACTCACTCACTCACTGAATCTCCAATCAAAACACGGTATTTCATGTATATAAAGTTGTTTTAAATATATAAGTGAAGAGAACACTTGTAATCATGTCCATTTTTAAAAAAAAAAATTTAAACAAGAGAAGCTGTACCGGGTATATATCCTAAGCGAATTTAATATTTCAACTTTATGTGTAATTTTAAGTTTTGAGAAAACTTGAACACATCTTACTTTAATGCTGCATGATATTAAAGAACGCTTGTCAGAGTGTGTGGTGTTAAAAATCATTGTCTTATTAAGAACGAACCCTTTAACATGCTGGTAAATGATGACAGACCATTCATCTATATACAGTAATTCACATGAACAGATCTGTACTCAATCTACCTGTGCATGAAAGTCAGTGAAAATGGTAAGCATGGCAATGAAAAAATCAAAACATAAACACTATACCATCACAAGCACCAAAGTTTCCAACGTAGACCGTTGTTGACAAAGTCACAGTATACATCCACCAACCACCTTCAGAAACAAGGCTCAGGTAGAACCATCACATCCCTCTCAACATCAGCTAGTGCCCCGAGTCTATCGCTTCACACAACCATGTAGCACGACTGACGTCTACCTCTCTCTCTCTCAATCTGTGATCGCTCGCTATCTCCCCACGTGTGATTGTGTGGTCACTGCAGCGCGACCTGACAACCGCTATCACGACTCCCCCCATCCCCCACCGCCTCAAACACAGGAATAACGGTTTGTTTGTCGTTGTGAACGTGGATATTAACCTGATGAACACACACAAGCTTTGTCAGCCTCTGCCACCTTACTCGCAGCCATCTTTGCAAAACAAACATTTCAATCCCTGTCGTCTGCCGGTCATTTGAATGCCAAATCTTGTCAAAGGCTTGAGTCCTTTCTGTCGGTTTAATCTCATAGGAATCTTCAAATATTGAATATTTTTGAACAGCTTATGGTTATGGTCTCGTGTGTACAGTGGTGTTGAAGTGGCGGAGTGAGGAGCTCTGCTGCGGAGCCGAGAGTGTCGTGTCGGCCAGGGAGATGAAGAGTTACTTAAGTGTCCCATTGTACAGCTGTCATAGAGGATGTTGGTGGATGAGTGGTAAAATTAAGGATAAGTTATTTATTGGTTGATGAGTCGGATGCTGGCTTGGTTGGCAGGCAATTTAGTCTGTGGGATTGTGGAAAGGTGGATCACTGAGGATGTGGATGACTTGGTGGATTAGTGAGTCAGCGGGTTGATTGGTAATCGGGTGGATGACTCCAATAGTCAGTGAGTCAGCGGGTGGATTGGTAGTCGGGTGGATGACTCCTATTGTCAGAGATTTAGGGGGTGGATTGGTAGTCAGGTGGATGACTCCAATAGTCAGTGAGTTAGGGGGTGGATTGGTAATCGGGTGGATGACTCCAATAGTCAGTGAGTTAGTGGGTGGATTGGTAGTCGGGTGGAATATTTTTGAACAGCTTATGGTTATGGTCCTGTGTGTACAGTGGTGTTGAAGTGGCCGAGTGAGGAGCTCTGCTGTGGAGCCGAGAGTGTCGTGTCGGCCAGGGAGATGAAGAGTTACTTAAGTGTCCCATTGTACAGCTGTCATAGAGGATGTTGGTGGATGAGTGGTAAAATTAAGGATAAGTTATTTATTGGTTGATGAGTCGGATGCTGGCTTGGTTGGCAGGCAATTTAGTCTGTGGGATTGTGGAAAGGTGGATCACTGAGGATGTGGATGACCTATTGGATTAGTGAGTCAGTGGGTTGATTGGTAATCGGGTGGATGACTCCAATAGTCAGTGAGTCAGCGGGTGGATTGGTAATCGGGTGGATGACTCCAATAGTCAGTGAGTCAGCGGGTTGATTGGTAATCGGGTGGATGACTCCAATAGTCAGTGAGTCAGCGGGTTGATTGGTAATCGGGTGGATGACTCAAATAGTCAGTGAGTCAGCGGGTTGATTGGTAATCGGGTGGATGACTCCAATAGTCAGTGAGTTTGGGGGTGTGGATTGGTAGTCGGGTGGATGACTCCAATAGAAAGTGAGTTTAGGGTGTGGATTGGTAGTCGGGTGGATGACTCCAATAGAAAGTGAGTTTAGGGTGTGGATTAGATGACTCCAATAGAAAGTGAGTTAGGGGGTGGATTGGTAGTCGGGTGGATGACTCCAATAGTTAGTGAGTTAGGGTGTGGATTGGTAGTCAGATGGATGACTCCAATAGAAAGTGAGTTTGGGGGTGGATTGGTAGTCGGGTGGATGACTCCAATAGAAAGTGAGTTTAGGGTGTGGATTGGTAGTCGGGTGGATGACTCCAATAGAAAGTGAGTTTGGGGGTGGATTGGTAGTCGGGTGGATGACTCCAATAGTTAGTGAGTTTAGGGTGTGGATTGGTAGTCAGGTGGATGACTCCAATAGAAAGTGAGTTAGGGGGTGGATTGGTAGTCGGGTGGATGACTCCAATAGTTAGTGAGTTAGGGTGTGGATTGGTAGTCAGATGGATGACTCCAATAGTTAGTGAGTTAGGGTGTGGATTGGTAGTCGGACGGATGACTCCAATAGTCAGTGAGTTAGGGGGTGGATTGGTAGTTGGATGGATGACTCCTATTGTCAGTGACTTAGCAGTTGGATTGCGTCGGGTGGATCAGAGCGTCGCTTACCAGATCATGAAAGTGACAGACGGAATGTGTTTTCTAATCATGCAACCTCGGAAAATTTAAAAGAGGGTATTCCGAACGACAGTTATGGGTTTAATGATTATATCCATACAATCTAGGAAATCTATAAGCCATTCCTGAATGTTCTTTTCATCAGTTTTATTTTTTTTAATCGAAAAAAGGTCAAAATATGTTTCGAAGCATAGTCGCCATTTTGAAACTTGTGTCATAAAGCTCGTGAAAGCTGCCTTCTGATTGGCTAATATCGATTTCTTGTCAGTCATTTCATTGGTCGGTCAAAGTATGCGAAAGGTCGTTCTGACGTGACCCGAAATGTGATGTCCTCAGATCTTTGTTTAGCGGTAGCGAAAACTAAGATCTGATTTTAATGAGATTGATACAGGGTCACTGTGACAGGTCAAGTTGAACTTGAGTATGCCATTATCACTGTCACAACACAACCAACACAAACAGTCCACACTGTTTTTGCCATCTCTTGCTGACAAGCATCTGAGACAAACTAAACACTTATGTCACCAGGAAATAGGGGCCTCACAAAGTCATACAAGAATAAAAAGTTTTAATATAATCAGGAAATCCATCATTTGAACCTAACAGCATCATGGCTGAATAACTGACTTACCCATAAGTTATTTTAATCATATCAAAATCACACTGTTATGTACACAACATGTTAATTAAAAGAAGTTTATAATTGTCTGTTTAAGCCTAAGACAAAGAATCTCTCAAATGGTTGTATTTACCCATGGCTTTAAAAATTAACACAAAGACAGCATATTGACTTTGTTAACATGATCGCAAACAAAATCCTGGCATTTGGGGTTTTGTACTTTTCCAAGGAAGCTGACCCCGATGAGGCCACCCAGAGCACACTGGAGCAGGGCATCTGTGTGTGAGTGAGTGAATTACGAGATAAACCTTCTGTTTTCAATTTAGAGGTTTCAAATGTAGATTTGTTAACCTGAAAAATAAATTTGAATACCCCAAAGTGTGAAGTTTCAAATTAATTTATTAATTTTTTTTTAAATTGAAGTTGAAACCTCTACATTGCAAAGAAAGTTGGTTCATCTCTATTCAGCCTTGACACGATGACAAAACAAACACACACTCTTTAGTTATAGCAGAAATAATCAGTGATGAGTCTTAAACATCTTTCTAAGGTCCATAACATCTTTCTGTATGATAGTATTACAGAGGTTTATTTGTTGTTTAATGCCGCACTCAGCAATATATATATATATATAATGGTTGTTAGTCAATAAGCGAGTCTGGACCAGACAAACCAGTGATTGACATCATGAGCGTCGATCTACGCAATTGTGATATGATGACATGCATCAACCAAGCCTGACCACCCGATCCCGTTAGTTGCCTCTTATGGCAAGCATGGGTTGCTGATGACCTATTCTACCCCTGGATATTCATGGGTTTAATACCTAGGTCATCTTGGACATGTGGAGAAATGTTAATATATTTCTAATGGCCATGTAATTGAAACATAACCATACGTTCACCTGAGTTAGTAAAGCGATGAATGGAGGTCTATTTGTTTTGTCAGTGCAACCCAGAAGTCAAGTCTTTTACTCCAAAAGCATAAACATAACCCATCAAAGCAAACTGCTTTCACTGAATGCTTATCTTTAAAGAACCAAAAATATCCTTTTTCACCCATAGCATATAAATATTCATTCAAATATATATACAAGACATCACTTACCATTGACATAACTCTTTAGTTTGGTATCCTTGGCACTTAAAACTAACCTCCCCCACTTTAAAGTTGGGATGATAGAGCCAAAGTCCTGTATAATTTCAAATCCAAATTGACTCTCTCAATAACGTTTAGGAAAAATGTGAGGAATCTCATTCTCCGAAGACTCCCCTTTTTTATTCCTTCTAAAAATAGAATTTAGCATTCCATGTGCATCTAGAGGTGATAAGCATAAGTCAAAGTTAAGTGGAGGAACAGCGTTCAGTTTGAAGCGTTCCGCTGGCAGACAGGTGCCTTATGGGAGATGTTGTTACACAATCAGACGAGAAAGGCGAGAATTGTAACAAAACAGAATCACTGCACGTAGGAACCTGGGAGGAACCAAGGATATCATGTTCTCGTAACTGGGAAACTGATTTTTTTATATCTGTGATAACAAACATTAGAATGTAAGCGATTTAGAGTTGGTTGTGTAAAATACTCTCACTGTAAGATGCTTCATACAATTTTTGTGCCTTGATTATTTTGTTTTGAAATTTAAAAAATTTCAGAACAAAAAAATGAATGTAAAATATTCACCAATTTTATGAATATCAAACAGGTGCGGCCTTCGGTCTATCACAAAAACAAGTAAATAGTGTGCATCATATTCAGTTTATGTTTTATTTGGATAGACAAACACCAAAGTGTCAGAAATATCTCATTTGTACATAATTTCAATCTCTTGCCACGATATTTTGCCGGAATATTGCTAAAAGCCTCATAAAACCATACTCAATCAATCATAGTTTCAAATAAATAGTTTTTACATGAATAGTCATTAAAGGTGTATCTAAATCATATAGAAGCAATATCCATATCAATTATGTACAGTTGATGATTCCCAAGAAACAGTGAAGCCCATTTCTGGTGTCCCCCTGCCATGATATTGCTAAAATATTGCTAAAAACATTGTAAAACCATACTCACTCATCCACTCCATAGAAACATATTTCCACACACAAAATATCCTTTTATCATGCATATACTTCAAAATAACAGTTTAACTACATTGTAAGCATGCCCTAGGTCCTACAACCATCAAATATCCATTTATGACCAAAAAGAAAAATAATAAAACATAAAACATCAATTTTATGACAATTACCCTAAATATCACCAGGAAGTATCATCAAATCCCAGGCACTACCCTGCTACCCGTTATTAAGATCACAGCATCTATCCGGTATCTCCTATTCATCTTTGAAGTCTTACCTGTGCACTTAACGAGACAGGTACACTTGTTTGGACGTCATATGTACGCCCAGGTGTGTCAGGTGAATGTACCTGTGCATGCCTGGGGCAGTCATACAGTTTAATGGCTGTATATCTATGATCACAAACTGTAGAAAGAGGCAATGAACAGTTCTGGAAGATAAGTTGTTCAATCATATGCCTTTTTTTTTGTCAATACAGCTCTTATCACTGCCTAGGGGCGTTTTTTAATATTTTGCCATTCCATCAACATAAATGTAAATATTTTCACTATCATTTAAAATTAAATTAAAATTTTCATTTACCACTATATTTTCTATGATATTTTAATGTTCCACATGATAATATAATAATATAATACTTCATATTTCTTTAGTGAGGTCACGACAATATTTTTCATTTTGCTTTAATGTGATGAGATGTTAAGTGTGTCTGCAAAGACATCCAATCATTATTGAAGAAAAATATTTGACACTGATAAAAACACATGCATGAATAAAAGATGTTGTCTTGTTACAGTTGTGTTCAGGACAAGTATGTAATATTGGAGTTAACAACCCTCTCAGCATAAATTTCAGTTGTTTGCAACCCTTCATTTAAACCTTATTGCAGTTTACATCCTTTTCAGAAACCACTGCTTCATTTTACACCTGCTTTAGCAAACCTCGCTTCAGTTTAGGGCATGTTTCATACTTGCTATTTAGCATCAGTGTAACATCAAGAAATTCACTGAATACTTACCTATAATTTTTATTACCAGAACCCTTCATTCTTGTGTCTCCCTATAATTAGTTCAGAGGTTAATAGCATATTACCTTTACTTATGGTCACAAGTCAGATTCATGGCTATGGAGGGTTTATAGGTATACATCAGATTGGCAGACTTTATATCAGAATATTTGTCAGTTTCAGATTCCATGTTTGTCATCACTTTATTCAACAGGAGACACTTGTGTACATATTGTTTATATACACAAACTAGCAACACAATCACGTCCTTTTGCCGACATATTTTAAAATCTTGAGTGGTCTTGGATTAAGCGAGCTCCACTAGCTGCTTGGCATCCTCCAGGGGGGTTACGAAACTAGCCAACACATATTCTCCAACCTTATCTTGTTTATTCATGACATGTTTCCATATGTTGGATTTTCACGTTCACTCCCGATGAAATGACATCTAAACGCATGGCACGCTAGACATGAAGGTCACAATGTTTGTTTACACAATTATCGGGGGGTCACGAAAGATACGGATATTTTACTTACGTTTAAAAATGACAACACATGTTGGGAGGGTTCTTAAAGAAAATGGACAAGCATATGTTGTGTGAGATAAATATGCAAAAAAACCTATTTTATAAATATATACTATATATACATATATACTACTCAAAAATGTTAAGGACAACACGATTGTTTCATGAACTACAGTTCATCTGCCATGCCATGAAAGACTAACTATAGTGATAGGAAAGAATAGGCTGGTTTTCAACCGTTATGAGTAGTATACTTATGGATCAAAGATTGTGATTCCTTCTCCCCTTTAATTAAATGAATGGTTCCAAACTGAAATGTTTCTCTTGCAAAGCTGTCTAAAACATAGGTCACTCAGTCGTACTTGTTTAAAATATTCACAAAGACATGTGAAAAGTCTATTGTGGAAACATAATCCCAAACACAGTTACTTGTTTATATCAACCTTTTTTAAGAACAGTGATGCTCTGTTCTTGTAAGTAAACAATACTACAATCCTACCTGTTCTGGCTTGACTTTGAAGTACACCTGAGCTCGTTATCTATTGTAATCAACCTTTCAACACCTGCCGGGGTTGTTCACAACTTAGAATCAACTCGCATCCCCACGCGACAGGGCTAACACGACCGCCGTCATCGCATCTTTATTTCATCCCTGTCAAACAGTTCATGTAAATATGTGCAGACTCCAGGAAAAATATGTTGGCGAGATAATGTTTGTCTAGTGTTATATCTATCATCGACTATGAATAGAGCCGCACTAATTTGAACACAATCTTCAACTTGTGATACCAAATTTCACGAAAAATCACGAATAATACATTACCTGCTAGAAAACCTGTAACGTGATACTTGTCTTGTCAACAAGAGCTCGATAGGTCTGTTTTCTCTCCACTTTCACCCATCGAAAATATTCAATAATCAAGAATGACGTCTGAAAACTTCCCCTGTTGGCTAGATTAGGGTGAATAACCTTTGTTAATACACCACCTTTCTTAAACCTGAGTTAAATTATTAGAAATTTATTGATATCAAATTTCATTTGGGGGCTGACTGCGTATAGCAGCCACACAGTCAGAATCGGCTGAGGACTTTCTCGCTTTCAGATGTACACGTACCGGGAAGGTGTGTAAGAGGGCTATAGCCTCAGCTTGTTCCACAGGTCACACAGCATATTACCCCCAGGGAATAAATGGACATATCCCACCTCCCTGATATGTGATAGTATTGAGTTAGGAGCAGTCGGTTAAATGGAGACAAAATGTTTTTAATGGTGTAAGCATTACGAGGTTAAAAACATTTCAAACCAATTGTAAGTAAATATTGGTCTGATTCAGTTGTGCAAACAACAGCTGATGCATATGATTTTAGACAAGTTTTTATCACTGAACCATACTTCTAGTGCAGGTCATGTTAATTTTCCTTCAGGCTAGACTTATACAATTTCTTGTACATTTACCATTTAGTCAAAATATGGGGGATATACAAAACAAGGGTTTAATAATAATAATAATAATAATAATAATAATAATAATAATAATAATAATAATAATTTGATATTTCTCAAAAAGTCTTATAAAAGTTTTAAAAAATCTTTTTTTTCTAACAAGTATAGCAAATAAGCCTAATTTACACCACAATATCTAAGGCAAGCTACAATACAACAAATAAACAGACTGACGGGCCTGAACACCTTTTTAAATTCTCCAATATGAAGAAGACATGTTTTATCAACTACTTCCTCATCTTAATTCAAAGCCTGTTGCAACCCTCCACAAAGATTGATGCAATCTGTTTAACATCCATTTTTTTTAAAAAGCCAAAATAGCAACATTTGAAGATCCTCACCTACATTTTGTCACTGTGGGAGGGGCACAAATAATGGGCCCATGTTTGGAATCAGACCAAAGGTTTCAACTACGTACAAGGCTTCTCCACATTCCTTCTTCTTGAAGCACATTTTGCAAACATTGAAAACAGTGGAACATTTGTCATAATGCTAAGTGAGAGTTACTATAATTTCCCCTTCATCTGTGTCCATGAAGGTAATGAAAACATAATTCATAGCTATCATATTGAATAATTCATAGCTATCATATTCAATAATTCACAGCTATCATATTGATTTATAACAATCTGTAAAGTGACTGCAATACATCATATTACTTTAATATAATACACACACTGCACCAAGATAAACAGAAAACATAAATTACATCAAACTTCAAAACATAAAACAGCCAAAAAACAAATATCCCTTTTCATTTGCCTATTGATTGACACATTTAACTATGTGAGCATATTTAAAGAAACCAAATTGACATTTTCAGAAATTAAACAAATATACTTTCATCGAAAAGCCCATTACAACCCCACAGCTACGTTTACACAAGAAAGAAACTGTTTTAAAACATGTAATGTGATAGCACAGACTTCGGACAAATAATCCAATATATTGACAGACTTTTCTGCTTTATCTTGTGAAATCACATCAACTTGAAGTGAAAGGTCACATACATGACCCCATTTCAATTTACATTGAATTCAAAATGTACTTTACACACTTCGTGCAGTCTAAAACCACTATGCACTATAGATGAATTCAATCTTTTCAAATCAAGTTTTAATTTATGCACTTCAAATATTTACAATGTTAAGCAAAGCAACAGATTATTTACTGAGTATGGACTCCGGTCTTTGACTGGGTATGAATCATGTGAGACAACACATATAGCAAACACTAGGAAATGTCCTCGACGAGGTGAAGTCGACAAACAGAATGATAACTTGCCTTACAGACAGAAGTAGCTCTTAAAAACATTTATCATGATGTTTGATTAATTTTTAAGAGGAACAAGAAGGGCTGTGTCTCTCATAAGCCAATCAGGTGCGAAACATACCTGCCTAGCCCTCCAACACGGATATCACGTCAGCCAGTGATATTGTGATAGATAGCTTATTGTCACCTTCGTGAATAAGCACAATATGTTCTCCGTCGAAGCACCTGCATACAATGATTCTGTTCATATTCAGAACATAATAAAAGGTGACAGTAATGTTTATTAAGTGAAACATCGTGCTGGATAGGAAGTACATCCAAACAATATATTTATTATTTACTGAGGTATTATATCTCAAGGACATCCTTCAACATCCGTTAACAAGATTCACCAGGTCTTACAGTGAATTGGGGGTCAGCTACAGGAAATTCCAGACAGGGGACATGCAGTAAATAGGATGTTGTTGAGGTTATGAAAGGTAATGGATGGTAAGGCTATCTCAAATTAATGGTTTTCTTCAGAATTTAATTTTGCAAAATTTGTCATAAAAAATATGAAATTTGAAAAATTTACTGAGATATCTCAGGATACAAGGTTGAATGCATGAGTGAGGGAGTGGATTTTTATCCAGCTTTTAGCAATATTCTAGCAAAATCACACTAGGGACTCCAGAAAAGGCTTGACATATTGTATCTGGGGAAAGAACCTTGGCCTTGGGTGTGTCACGTGTACAAGGCTACCCAACCGCCCCACAAGATGGAATGAACCCGGGTCTCTGCTGCAGACACACCCAATCAGGTGTCTGGTGAAGCATATGCTTATTAAAACCATGGTCACCATATTTCTTTGTGAATTAGCAGAACTAGTGTTCTGAAACAGGGCAGTTATCATCGACAAGCAATACCATCTGGCTAGCACCGGTAAAATTTGAAACTCATTGCCAAACTAGAGCATGATAAATAATAGGAATGCTTCCGATGTTGTTTTAAAAAAACTGCTGTATACAATGCATTGAACAAATAATTAATATTTCACAGATTTTAAAATTGTCCATAAAACAAAACTACTTTTTCAAAATCAGAATACTTATCAAAGACACAAGCATAGTTTAAATTCCATAAATATTTACCTGTTACAGTTCCCCATGGTGCAGTCAGTCCCCATTATTAAACAACACAATTAAGCCTGCATAAAACAGCCCAGTGTGAACACGACCACAGCGCTGACAAACTGACCAAATATCACCCTACACATTGACATAAACAACAAATAAGTGATATATCATGTTCATATATGTAGTCAACAGAGGGGACACACAGTCCTGAACTGATCAAAACCACTTGTCACAATAAAACATATGTTAACGTCTTATTAACCACCTTGCTGATGAATAACAAATATGTATAAGAAAAAATGCCTGGATATCGATGGAGCTCCACTGTTCCAATGATTATATGACCTACCAAAGTTACTTAATATCAGTAAATTATTTAGAGCCACTACCAGTATTTGCTGGGTCACTTCTTAAATGGAATATCGGATCTACCTGTAATAGCCCATTTCATGAAAGGATAAATTAATCATTATAATCTTGTGGCTATACTACAATTATCTCTGTCCACTGACCTGAATAAAACCCTGTCACCGTATTAATCAATTCAAACAAAATATGTTTGACAAAACTTAAATTTATCCATATTGGTTATTTTAATCTAGGATTGATAAATCAAAACAATTAAACAAAAAAGCAACAGTAATTATTTTTAAATACATGTAATAATAAAATCCATAGCACAGTCTTTGGCGATTACAACGGGATCAGGTGGTCAGGCTCATCATCTGAATTGCATGGATCGATGCTCATGATGTCAATTACTGGATTGTCTGGTCCAGACTCGATTATTTAAAGACCACCATCTTACAGCTGGAATATTTCTGAGTGCGGCGTTAAACAACAAATAAACAAACAAACAAACAAAACAAAACAGTGTACATAACAGTAAACATCTTGTAATCAAAACATATCAAGGATTTCTTCTGCCTACTAATATAATCGTCAGATATACTACTAAAATACAAAATATTTAGATAAACAACAGTTTCAATATTTTTATTTTCACCTACTCTAATTTGTCAGTATAAACTCGGTGAACCATAAAAACAAGTGCAGCCCTAATGTACCATAATGGACCTGACCGACAGAAAGTACTGGAAGTCAAACTAATGACATTTTAGCCGAAGCCAAATGTCACTGCTTTGTATATAAACAATTGCCATCTGGTCACACATATATCCAACTAGGCTGTACATTTTATCAATCAGGGGTGGCTTGAAATATACGCCATATTTCATATGTAATGAAGTATCTCATATTGGTCTTTTTGACTCAAAAGGCACTACATGTATATGGAATATATTTTGTAATTATTTCTAATTTAAATTTTCACTTATTTTTACGTTTAATAATAAAATACTGCATTGCGATCATTGAGAAGCTGTTGTATAACAGGTTATATCCACTATGTCTGGAGTACAAAGGGTTAACACATCAACTGCCTTGTCCAACATTGATGGATTGCAGCAATTAATGAACGACAAGGAGTAACCGAACTGTTCCACTTAACCATCAGTGTCTTTGAGTACACAGTACATCATTGTCATTATCATTGTTATACTCTTAACATTCATGATGATAATGAATAGAAGTTACCTGCCATCCTCTTTCAAATCATAATTATCAAAATCAGTATCATCATCATCATCATTGTCATCATCAGTGGGGAGCAGCTGTGTGGGTTTAAATCAAAGATAAGCTTCATAAGATTTTATTCCTATCCTCAGAGTGTTCCTATACCTTTGCTCCGGTTTCACCAAAGTGGTGAACATCTATCATTGCATAAGCTTGTGCTTTCCTCCATCACTGACTTAATAATCTAATCTACCAGGAGTGAGTGAGTGAGTGAGTGAGTAAAAAGTGAGTGAGTGAAGCCCTCAAACAGGGGTCTGGTGCTGACAAACCTAAAAACATAATCAGGATGAACCAGGATTCGAACCCACAATCATCATTTTCTGGCATGCCAAAGTAATGCTAATCTGCACAGCAAATGGCGGCTCCTTACACAAATTGGTCACCTGTGGCGCCACCAAAGATTAATATAAGACACTGACCATTACCCCTTATCCTTACACATCCTTGCTTGTCAATTTTGACAATTAATCTTTGTTCTTCCACAAATAACCAAGAAAAACATTCAAACTTGTTAAGGAAAATTTCCAGTAATCTTTTGATCTTTATATTCACCTCAGGTAAACCTCAGGTAAACATCCCTCTCACCTGGCAGAGATGGCATTCCCACGCTGCTTCAACTTCTCAATGACAATTACGATAAGGTGTGTGATGTATCAACTTCCCAGAATTCCCTGTCAGACCCTTTCATCACAGATACCACAAAGTCCCACGTCACTGCTTATGTGCATGAATGAAACACAAAGAGTGTCTCTTTTTATATCAGGTCTATCTGGCAATATCAATAGCATACCTGTCTGTTTTCCGCTCGTTATGTCACCTGGTTGGACACAGGTGTGAACCTTACAGAATCTTGCTGGTTTCAATATCGAAAAATAATTGAATCATTGTGCAATATATCTTTATCAAGTTACATGGGTGGGGTGCGTTGGAGAGAGGTGGGGCAAAGAAAGGTCGTGAGTGAGTTTGTGAGTGAGTGAGTGAGTGAGTGAGTGAGGGAGGGAGGGAGGGAGGGATTATTATTCAAGGTCAGTATAGTATGCTTGTATATACTTGTATGCTGTCACAAAGAGACAACTAATGAGGATCAGGTGGTTAAAAGATTACAATATGGTTGATCAGTTGTCATCGTACCCGACTGGCCTGGTTCAATGTTTAATGCAGTCAACCACTGCTTTGATTGGTCCAGATTCCTTTCAGGCTGCATTGATATTGTTGGAATATTGCCGACCGTGGCGTAACATAACATTAACTTATTCACTCCTATACACACTGATGTAGAACCAATTTTTCCAAAAGGTAACACTGTAGCCATATAGAATATTTCCAATATCCACATGGGTTGTGGGGCAGCCTGTTGGTTAAAACATTCACTCGTCTTAATGGAGGTCTGGGTTCGATTCCCACACAGGCACACGGTGTGAAGCCAATTTCTGGTGTCAGTGCCTTGATGTTGCTTAAATATTGCTAAAAGTGGCGTAAACCCAAACTCACTCACTCATAATATCACTAGACAAAACAAGTTTAGTTAAAAAAGAAGATGCTGCTCTTCACAAAACAAAAACAAAAAGATCCATTTTTCCCGAAACAGAGAAGATCTTCATTTAATTTCTTCCCTTCATAAAACAAGGTAAAACTTACTATCACACGTCTCCCTCAAAGTACAAATATTCACCTCTACTCTCGAGTGCTAAATAAGGTTCCACCATCTCCCCAGCTCACTTCACTTGTTGTAAGAAGTGTCTCCTTTGCTTCTTAGGGTCATCTGTGCAAATATTTCCCTGTTTGATTTCATTTACATCTGACATGAACCCCCTTCCTAATTCAGTAGCCGGGTTAAAACCAGCATAATAGGGCTCTCCCCAGATGTTTGCACATAATTAGCCCCTGTTTGTGGGAGAGTATCCGGTATTCTTCCTTATAAAGAGGGCATGTTGTCATAGGAGCCTCATTATAAAAAATAGATGCAGAAGGACTTACAGGTTATCTAACAACAAAGAGTAACTAGGTCGATAACTACCGTATATCACATGCTTGGGGCTAAGCTGTTGCATAGTGAGAGTATTGTACCACAGATGGCGCACTCCATGACCAACAATAGCCTCCCCTAGAAAGGCTTAAACAACTTGATAATTTGTTCATCAGAATCAACCCTTGTTTAAAGTTATATTTAATATTTACATGGAGAATTTATGGTGAGATTCAAATGTGCATATATTAAGCAACAAAAGTGCCTTTTAGGATAAACATCTCCCTGCTAAGGTTTGAACAGTATTCCAATTATATCACGGTGTGTAAGTTTAATGTGGGAGGAAAGCCCAGAGTGATTCAGGTCTTTGCCAATTACCCCTTTGGTGAAACCCATAAGCATGGTGCTGAAAAACCTGGAAACAAAATCGGGATGAACCGGAATTCAAATCCACAATCACAGGTTCCTAGCAAGTCCAAGGGATGCAACTCTGCACAGCAAACTGCACTAAGGTTAAAAAAGGAAAAAAAAAAACTGTACTAAACTCTGCAGAAATATTTATTTTTTGAATTTTTTTATGAGGAATTGTCATTTCAAAACAACAAATATTTAAACTTGTCATAATACCATTCATTTTGCCTCAACAACCAGAAACAAAATAAATTTGTCATTGCCTACCCAGCTGTTCAGATAACATGCAACAGTAATTTTCAGTCTATGATATTTCACTGAAAAAAGCTCAAATTTATATAGTTGAACATCACTGTAATGAATGACTTCACACCCAATGGCAGGTGACATGCCCCTGACAAAGCTGGCTATGCAAATGTCCTGCTTCCTGTGTTACAATAGTCATGACAAGCAGTGTACTATTTAAACAATAACACACAGTATCTGTTTAACTTATAACAATAATTTAACAACTCATATCTAGCAAGCCATTCAATCTAAGGGCCCTTAACAGATCAACTACGGTAATTGCATGTGGGTTCTCTTGAAATGCCAGCTGGACATTCCATGAATGTCAAAGAGATATTTTCTTACTCTTGCATTGTGTCGAGTGCAACTTGCCTCGATTCTCCAAGTGGGTTACAAGCAGCAGAACACATAGTGGTTGGTCTGTAATATGTTACTTTGACACTTTGTTCAAATATTTGATATCAATAAAACATAGTCAAGAAATAATTTCAGACAAAATATTTGACATATTTTCGGACTAGTTTATAGATTAATTGCGATGTCTTGCTAAAAAAAAAATCATCTCTAATTAATTTCAATGTTTTAAGTTATAATTGTCATATAATATGATATATTCTGAATTCCATATTATCATTTTTCCTATTAAACTAAAATGTTGTGTAACAACATTATTTAGCTTTTTATGTACTTCAAGGGCATGGTATAACAAACTTATATCCATGTTATCAATCTGTGAACCAATTCTCTTTAAATTCACTTCAGCAAATTAAGAAAACTATTAAATATTTTACATAAATTGACTTAAACCTGAAACATATGTAATTATATATTTCATTTCAAATATACACTTCATAAATATTATTCCCCACACTAAAGTGAAATGACATTAATAGCGTCACATACAAGATTATTGCACTTATGTAGTGATGTGGATGCAAGCGTGTGTGTGGCTTCTTGTACCAGTTCGGACATATGCCAGTGTTATAGTGCCAGCCCAGTGAGATACCATGCCACAGTTTGATAAGGATACACCACTCAGACACAGTATAGTGAATACTTGTTTTAGCCCTTTTTGTTTGACATGGGCAGGTGATCGAACCACCAACCTTCCGCTCTGCGGGCCGACATTCTCCACCACACCCAGATATCAGCCTGTCTTACATATATTTCTTGGCAACAAATCAAACATAAGAAAGCAAGAGTTGTCCCCCTTGATGCACAAAGTTCATTTCTTGCCATAAATGACAGAGGCAGATCCAGATTTAAGCCAGTACTGACCTACTCACTGTGCAGCACGTCGTTATCCGTACTGGTGTCATGTATGTCAGTGGGTTGGCTGCGGAGGCTTGCTACTTACATACCCCATACAGTCATACATAGATAAGTAGTAATATCCTATGAGCTTTGAACCTCATTATGTATAAACAGTCACAGACAATATATTGTCTTTACTATTTATACACTAGGGTTGTATTCTAATTTTCCCATATGCACCACAATACCAAAACAAATTCATTTTGTGTTAAATATATTCTTTCTTGTGATGAAGTATAAACATGTTTTGACTCATGTTCCGATTCCATTTGTCAATAGAATATGTATTTATACACGAAAAGAATATATGTAAAATGGGAAACAAAGCTTGAAAATATTAAATCTTATTTATGATTTGATGTTCAGCCATATAAGGAACTATGTGAAATAAGGCCAAAATTATTTTTGTAAATATCAGAGATCTACAGAGTATATCTTTATTTTTCTAAAAATGTTAAGTTAAGGGTAGCCTAGTGGTTAAAGCATTTACTCGTTATGACAAAGATCCAGGTTTAGTTCCCAGATGGGTTCAATGTGAGAAGCCCACTCCAGTAACCTCTTCTGTTGTATTGCTGGTATATTGCACAAAGCAAAAACCACTCTCACTAACCCATCACTGAAACCTAGAGTTTGAATTTCTTTTTGACATTTGAAAATAATTGTTACAACGAAATAAACAAACACACATTACTTAAATTTGCGCGAGGTATTCAACAAGCTGTTGTGTGTATGTGTACCCTACAAGTTTGTTCCTATCTTCCACTAAAGTTGTTTCAGCCAGAGTATAAGAAGTCTCCAGTTTCGGTTTCTTCCCCACCCACATTCCATAACATTCACTAGAATAACAACTGGAGTCTGTTGGACAGAATTCAGCACCATGGCAACGATTGCTTATTTTTTCCGCCTGTCAAAGACACTTCTAAAATACATTCAGGCCAAGCTTGGACATTAGTCCTGCACCGTGAGTGGAATAAAGAAGATCTATCTATCATGTATGTATTTCATTGAGTGAGTTGGGTTTAACGCCGCTTTTAACAGTATTCCAGTTTTATCGCGGCTGTCAGCTTAATGTGGGAGGGAAGCCCGAAGTGATGCAGGTCTCAGACATTTACAACTTTGGTCTTTGGTGAAACCCATGAGTACGGGTATGGTGCTGACAAACCTAGAAACCTAATCGGGGCGAACCGGTATTTGAACCCACAATCATAGGTTTCTGGTGTGCCCAAGGGACGCAACTGTGCACAGCAAATTGCGGCACCTTAGCCGACTGGGCCACCCATGCCCCCGTATGTATTTCATGAAAACAAAGCCAAGCTAGATTTATAAAAGCATGTTAGAAATCAGCATCAGGAAAATTAAATGTTTTAATTTCAGAGGAGAGAAATGTATTGCGTAATAAAAGATTTCATGGACTATATGTTAGTCTACTTGGACATTAAGAATCCGTTTTAAAATCATAATATTTGTTTGCCAATGGAATATATGTAATCAACAAAATGGTTAATCACACCTCAGACTGACACAAAGATGAAAGACCATGAAGAGAATTACCTCCCCTGTGCCTTACAGCTAACACAACACTGCCAACTCTCTCACTCTATCATCTTTTTACGTGCCTGCTTGCGTGTTTGTACTAGTTTGTACTAGTCTGGACTAGTGCCAGTTTTATAGTGCCAGCTCACTGAGAAAACCAGGCCCAAGTTTAACAGGAATATCCCACTCACACACAGTATACTGACTCCAAACCGACCAGTCCTTGTTTTAGCCCCTTATGTGAAGCGCCAGGCAGGGTAACAACAAGTATTAATGTCGTTCCAAATGAAGCAGCTGGGGATCGAACCCTGACCTTCTGCTCTCCAGGCAGGTGCTCTGTCCACTAGACTATGTAGGTGGTCACTATACTGAGGAAGACCAAATCAATTACTTGTTTAACAGATAATCCTGTCACATTTTAGACATTACTGAATGTAACTAAAGTCTGCAATGGAAAATAATTTGTATCTTAATATTTAAATAAATATATATGGGGAATAAGTTTTACCTAAATATTTCAGGTACATTGACACATTGACTGATGCATGCTCTCCCCAAAACAGACTTCAGATTGAACCGAAGAATAGAGCTTTTCCGCAATAAAAGTCCCAGGGGGCTCAGTAATGGTGACATGTGGCACCACGTCACTTTGACTATGTCATGTCGATCACAGACTTAGAAGTCTGAAGCCTATTATAGATGGGGATTTTATTGTAAAATTGAAGAAAAACAACCAATGACACACTGGACCTTGAGTGTATTTATTACAAGAATAGTGAGTGAGTGTGTGAGTTTAGTTTTACGTCGTTTTTATCAATATTCCAGCAATATCACGGCGGGAAACACCAGAATTGGCTACACACATTGTACCCATGTCGGGAATTGAACCCGGGTCTTCGGCGTGACTAGCCAACGCTTTCACCACGAGGCTACCCTACCGCCCCCATTTCAAGAATAGAACCCCCCCACTACATATGAGTATAATAGGAAACATTTGGCGTCCAGTAAAACCCTGACGAGCATGTGCCATGGTTACGGTCACACATATATTTATTCACAATGGCCCCATACTCTTGGAGATAATAAATATATACAGCATGAATATTGTCACATCTATATTTATTCAAGGTCAGGTCTACTGTGAATTTCAACTAATTATCATTCATATCAATTTACATTTGTCAGGCGTAAAACTGACATGTTATGAGTGTGTAATATCCTCACCTTATTAAGCTTGTTATTATGAGGAGGGTTCATCAGTGAGGTTGATATTGTGTGAAGATATAATTGGGTGATGTTGATACTTGAGATGGCTCCTCAGTATCCCTGCTGTGTATCACATAGTCAGTATGATAACAGTCGTAACATCATGATGTTCACCGACATAATCAGCCCCGATAACAGTCCCTTATCACATACCTGTGTGTCATACTGATTCATCTCTTTTGCTGGTGAGCTAGACAAGTTTTATTCCTATTTCAGTTCTGCTGTTTGTTTGTTTGTTGTTCAATGTGGCCCTCGGTTATATTTCCGCTACATGATGGCAGTCAGTAAATAATCAAGTCTAGACCCAACAACCCAATGATTGACATCATGAGCATTAATCTACGCAATAGGGATATGATTGGGGACAAACGTGGGCTGGTGAAGACCAGTTCTAACACAGATCTTCATGGAGGACAAACATGGGTTGGTGAAGACCAATTCGAACCCGGATCTTCATGGAGGACAAACATGGGTTGGTGAAGACCAATTCTAACCCGGATCTTCATGGAGGACAAACATGGGTTGGTGAAGACCAATTCTAACCCGGATCTTCATGGAGGACAAACATGGGTTGGTGAAGACCAATTCTAACCCGGATCTTCATGGGGACAAACATGGGTTGGTGAAGACCAATTCTAACCCGGATCTTCATGGAGGACAAACATGGGTTGGTGAAGACCAATTCGAACCAGGATCTTCATGGAGGACAAACAGGGGTTGCTGAAGACCAATTCTAACCCGGATCTTCATGGAGGACAAACATGGGTTGGTGAAGACCAATTTTAACCAGGATCTTCATGGAGGACAAACAGGGGTTGCTGAAGACTAATTCTAACCCGGATCTTCATGGAGGACAAACAGGGGTTGCTGAAGACCAATTCTAACCCGGATCTTCATGGAGGACAAACATGGGTTGGTGAAGACCAATTCGAACCCGGATCTTCATGGAGGACAAACATGGGTTGGTGAAGACCAATTCGAACCAGGATCTTCATGGAGGACAAACATGGGCTGGTGAACACCAATTTTAACCAGGATCTTCATGGAGGACAAACATGGGTTGGTGAAGACCAATTCGAACCAGGATCTTCATGGAGGACAAACATGGGCTGGTGAAGACTAATTCTAACCCGGATCTTCATGGAGGACAAACAGGGGTTGCTGAAGACTAATTCTAACCCGGATCTTCATGGAGGACAAACAGGGGTTGGTGAAGACTAATTCTAACCCGGACCTTGGCGGGTTTATCCATGTCATCATATTTCTGGTATAGAAGTCCAAAATGATGCAGGTTTGGCATTTTGGTGAAGCCCATTAGCACAGGCATCTAACAGACCAAGGGTAATATTCTGAGGAATTAATGGATGAGTAATTGGATGAATGAGATCAGAAACAACAGCTAGCGACACCTGGCAGCTGAGAGAATTGCAACACCTTAGACACTTAAACAAAACACATTGCACTTTTAATTTGACCACCATCAATGTAAAATTATAATCTGTATACCAGGTGGTAACAAAACCCCTTAAAATAGATATATTACGAAAGTAACTGAATTTTCTTTCTGCAAGATTAATGAACACTGATACACACAAGACTACAGAACTGTAGCTCTCAATCTTCCTATGAATTTCCAGAAGTACCATTTGAAATACAAAACATCAATGCCAGTGAATAATCAGTCTCGATTATCTGCCGAAACAGATTCCATTGGGCGTAAAAGGAAATATAGTGATGAAATAATATAAATGGATCACTGAAAATCAGGTTATCGCAAACCTCATCTGAAAGTACTCATAAATTTTCAATATATATGAAAGGTCAGGTATTCTACTATCATCAAACCAATTACATTATCAAGCCTAGTAGCAGGTGAATGAGAAAAAGGTGAAAGCTAGGTTTATGAAGACAATGAATAAATCATGAGAATGTCAGACTGTAAGTTTCACTTGATGTAATTAACAATGGCACACATATCTCACAGCATTTGTCTTTCTGCTACCAGCAAGATCAGTTCCGAATCAATCAATTGCAATAAAAATACAATAAAATTGCTTCACTTCTGAAAAACAATGAGATGAACTGTATGCTCCTTGGCCTCATCAACAATCGACATCTACTCCAGCAGCCACACTGTACAGTGAGCTTGAAACATAAGACGATGAGCTGATGAGTGCTGACATCTACTCCAGCAGCCACACAGTACAGTGAGCTTGAAACATAAGACGATGAGCTGATGAGTGCTGACATCTACTCCAGCAGCCACACAGTACAGTGAGCTGGAAACATAAGACGATGAGCTGATGAGTGCTGACATCTACTCCAGCAGCCACAATGTACAGTGAGCTTGAAACATAAGACGATGAGCTGATGAGTGCTGACATCTACTCCAGCAGCCACACAGTACAGTGAGCTGGAAACATAAGACGATGAGCTGATGAGTGCTGAAATCTACTCCAGCAGCCACACAGTACAGTGAGCATGAAACATAAGATGATGAGCTGATGAGTGCTGACATCTACTCCAGCAGCCACGCAGTACAGTGAGCTTGAAACATAAGACGATGCGCTGATGAGTGCTGACATCTACTCCAGCAGCCACACAGTACAGTGAGCTTGAAACATAAGACGATGAGCTGATGAGTGCTGACATCTACTCCAGCAGCCACACAGTACAGTGAGCTTGAAACATAAGACGATGCGCTGATGAGTGCTGAAAAGCAATATCAGACAAACAGGAAGAGCCTGCATCTCATTATGTTTGTCCTTCCTGCCTATAACACATATACATGTATATGTATACCCTGTGTGTTGTCAATGTCACGCAAGTATACTCTATGCAATAAATCTAGTCAATATCACATGTTATACTCCATGCAAGAATCTCGTCAATATCACACTGGGTATAACCCTGCAGCAATCAATTGATAATGACATATGTTGTATACAGTCACTAATTGGGCATGATAAAAATAGTTTTTTTTTCATTTTGAAGCTCAAGTTTATTTTTGTCTCTGATAATGCATTTCTTGCACAAGCAACACATGCTCCCAGTGCACAAGCACCCCATCAGCTGTCACATCTCTGGCTTATAATGTACCAGTTGATTAAATGTATTTTTTTCTTTTGTGATATCCCTCACACTGATGTTGTAATCTTTAATCATCATATTTTTCTAAATTTCTATCCATTCAAATTCACACAAATATTTAACTTAAAAGTGATAAACATTCTTTTTATCAAATGTTCCTTCCTGCGCACAAATTTCAGAGAAATGTCCTAATTTCTATATGCTTCTGAACAATTCAAAAGAGTGAGTGAGTGAGTATGGTTTTACGCGGCTTTTAGCAATATTCCGGCAATATAACGGCGGGGGACACCAGAAATGGGCTTCACACATTATACCCATGTCGGGAATCGAACCCGGGTCTTCGGCGTGACGAGCGAACGCTTTAACCACTAGGCTACCTGACTGCCCCCAATTCAAAGGAAATGTCAATACATCTCTACTTCATAATTCAGTGGAATAATCTCCTTCAACTGTGCACAGTTTGTGTTGAATTAGCTAAAAAGAAATGTGTGCACGGTGAGTGAATACACAGGTCAGTAGCTGGTAATATATTTTCATCATAACGTCAAAATAAGATATGGCGTAACTTACATGGTTAAAATAATAAATATACTGCACATAATAATATACGACAGTTACGACACATGGCAAGTGATTTGCAGTGGAGCTAAATCACATCAACGAACAAGTACATCTATGACAGACACCCATGACCTTGACATTCAAAAAAGCGACATGCACAGGTCACACAGACTTAAAGTTTAACTTTTATTACTTGGCAACTTAACACCAGATTACCTACTAAAACACAGGAAAAAAGTGACGTCTTTCTGCCTCACACATGCACAGGAGGTTTGAGAAGCAAGATACTATTATGTGCGTAACTGTTTATGGATAGTTGACAGTGAAGAGGACTTCTGTTGAAAGTCTGAAGATGTTTTATAGAGTGATGCCAGCTGAAAAACAGGATTTCTGGTTCTGATGTAAGAGAGACATTAAATTTGTAGAAATTATAAACATCAAACAAATCATTTAACAGTTCACCTGTTGGATTATATATTTCTACAGTACCATATGCTGGTGGTGAGAGGAGACTATAGCATTGGGATTGGGTGATCAGGCTCTGTGACCTGACTGATTGAGTGTCATCATGATGGTGTGGAGCAGTGCTCATACTTTCAGTCACTGGTTTGCCTGGTCCAGATTCAATCATGAAGACAATCTCACCCAAGTGTCTTTTGACAGCAAATAAATCAACACAACTTTACACAAGTTTAAAACTCCAAGGTGTGATTCTATTTATTATCTAAAATCATTTTTCAAACTTTTTCAGTTTTAAAACAGTAATCACCATTGTCTTGAGTGTGAAAAGCACAGCTAACCAGCTTCAGTAGCAGAGACATTAGTGATGTCATTTGATTGTGATGTCATGGTAACCTATGACTTCAGAAATGGTCTGCAAAGCATTGTGATGCAAGTTTATGGGAGATATTGCTTGATTTCACCCAAGGATATCTCCTGTAGAAGCCAGTTTGGGATGATAAATACAGGTTGCAGTGTAATAGCTGGAATTCTGTTGACAACATTGTTTAACCACATTAACTCACTCATTCACTCAAATGTCACATTTAAAGATGCTTAATCTTACTGATTTACCCCATTAAACCTTAACATTGATAACACTGATTTATTATCACCGAACTATTTGATATTTCTTTTTTATTCACAACACCAATTTTTAACTTGCTTTCAAGAACAGAGAAAATATATTTGACAGCGACTGTTTACTTGCGCCGTATTGTTCAACTGAGAGAGCTTTGTAAGTACACATGAAGAGATCTAATAACGTTTGATAGTAAGTCCTTGTACTAGAGAGAGGCTACTTTGAATATATAAGTAATATCCATTTCAGTGTTTATACTAGTAACCTGGCAGCTATCAACAGTGTGATTAGTGGAGTCTTTGTACATGCCATTGTGGTTCAATCATATGCCATCAAATATCCACACTTAACTATTGTCGAGTGCTATGTACTCTTTGAACCTAGCGAATCAATAGATATAAAATTTGTTCTGTTTCATATTCAGACTTTTAAAAAAATGACATTTTGACTGGTTAATACTGTGGAAATAAAAATGTGTACAAATGCTAATTTACAGCAGACAAATAGTGAAATAAAGTGGTAATAAAACATATTTTTCTTAACAATGCCTTTAATATTTGTTCTGGGTAAAATAATTTGTCTTACAGAAGAGTTATAAATTAATGTTATGCAACCATATGAAGTTAAACGATACTTATCATGAGCGAGTGAACGACTTGGTTGTAACGCCACTTTAAACAGTATTACAGTTATATCGTGACGTGTCAGCTTAATGTGGGAGGAAAGCCCAAAGTGACGCAGGTCTCAGACATTTACCACATTAGTAAAACCCACAAGCACAGGTATGGTGCTGACAAACCTAGAAACATAATCTGGGTGAACCGGGATTCGAACCTACAATCATAGGTGTCTGGCATGTCCAAGGGACACAACTCTGCACAGTGAATTGTGGCGACAAGTGGGCTACCCATGCCTCCATACTTAACATGATTGTTTGTTTGTTTCTTTGTTTCTCTGTTTAACGCCACACTCAGCAATATTCAAGCTATATGATGGTGGTCTGTAAATAATCAAGTCTGGACCAGACAGTTCAGTGATTGACATCATGAGCAAGATCCATGCAATTGGGATCGATGACATGCATCAACCAAGTCAGTGAGCCTGACCACCCGACCCGTTAGTCGCCTCTTACGACAAGCATAGTCACCTTTTACAACAAGCACGGGTTGCTGCAGACCTATTTTAACCCGGATTTTCATGGATAACTTTACATAAGAAACCCACAGAGACCACACTCACACCAAACTGTGAATCTGAATGTAGGCCTTTTCAAATCAGACACACCTTCTGCTGTATTAAAACATATTTTTATCTTGCCAACAGCCAGCCCAACTGTCACATCCACTTGAATCATTATCACATTCCTTATCATGCTCCAGATGAACTGTCCAGATCAATCGTAAACATGCATCAACTGGAAATTACTCGAACAGGAGCAAATGAAAAACACTTGACATATTTGCATTTCATAAAACTTCAAATTCCAGAAGACACTGAAACTTGAATACCAACAGGAAAAAAGAATTCTTAGATGATAAATAGCACTTTTCTAATCACTCTAAACTGAAATAATAACGTTGAAAAAGAAATTAACTAAAAAATTAAAGATGTGAATTTTGGTCCCATCTGTTCCAGCTGGTAAACTGAGTTCATCCCTCTCCTCATTTTGTTTTTTGGACTTCGTAACAAAACATTCTGCATTCAACTGAGACCTCAGTTTAAGATTTTAATCTGTTGTTTTTATTGTGTCTCACCGGAGGAGAGGGACACATCTCGAAGTTCGACTGTATGTTAAGACTGGGTTCAGCAATCTGGCGGAGCTTACACTGCCAACAGCTGAAGGATTCAGGCAGAGGACTTTTTGCCGCGAATTCTAACATTGAGTTTTTACCCTGTCTGCCTGCAGAGCAGATAACATAGAGAGGAGTGTGCCACTGTGCATGCGGAAGAGCAGTTGTTGTTTGTGGTGGAGATTATATAGAAGTGATGAGATTGGCTAACCCAGAATTTTGATTGTCATACCAGCAGCCCTGGGTCACGCCGACCTTGTCTTGTTTTGAATGTTATCGTCACAAGCATCCATATATCAGCATCCAGATGATAAAAACAATCTTTAGTCATCATTTTAGTCAACTGTAGATTAAGATTATTATCATCGATGCAGAAGTGATGTGGTGATATTGACGTTTTTGAAATATAATCTCAGGCTTGCAGTGTCAGTGTGACATTGTAATATGAGAAATAATAGTGTGTTCCTATTCATAGCATTTCATAGATCATTGTCACTATTATCACATTGTAAACAATGTTTATATATTTGCCATTGTTCTCGTTGTCAATATTGTTCATATTTGTATTTTTGTTATTATTGTCACTATTGTCATCAATTACGATATTGCCATTGTAGTCATTGTCAATCTTGGTAAATATTGTCATCATTGTTATTTAATTGTCTTCCTCATATTACTGTCATTGCTATCTATTGACAAATTGTAAACAATGTTTATATAATTGTCACGGTACTCATTGTCATTTTTGTTATTATGGTCATTATTTTATTGTCATTGTTATCAAAGTCGATGTTTGTTATTATTTAAGTTATTGTTGTTATTGTCACCATATTATTGTCATTGTCAGCAATGTAAATATTCTCATTATTAAGGTCAACAAAATTGTTAAGCCTTAGGTTTTAGCAATACAAAATATGTTCTGGATCCCCTAAAACTATTTTGTTTCTCTTTCAGAGAGGAAAGTAAACAAAATTCCCTGATTTGGTTGCCCCCATCTCCAATATTAAATGGCCAGTCCCTTTAGTAACAATTGATTGTGACCCTACCTTGAACTTGCAACAAACATTATGCAAGATTTATGCCTTACTATAACAGTAGTGAATGGCAATGTGGTTGTTAACCTTCCAGTGCCTAAAAGGCAGCTTTGGATGTATACTCCCCAGGGAGCGGAGAATGATTCTTGAGGGCACACTGATCCAGTGACCAGGTAATAGCGCTTTGAGCATACCCCTGAGTGGTGTGGAAATATGTGCAATATAAATGTCCTATTATTATTAGTGAGTGAGTGAGTGCGGATGGTTTTACGCCGCTTTTAGCAATATTCCAGCAATATTCCAGCAATGTCACAGAGGGGTACACCGGAAATGGGCTTCACATATTGTACCCATGTCGGGAATCGAACCTGGGTCTTCGGCATGACGAGCGAACGCTTTAACCACTAGGCTAACCGACCACCCCCTATTATTATTATAAACAATGTCACATTACATATCAAATATGAAATAATCAAGTAAGTATAAGATATATGGATGAACAACTTCTTTATTACAATTAGGAGCGACGTTTCGGTGTAGGTTCTAACACAGTTATCAAGCAAGTGATAGCGCCTAATTGTATTAAAGCAGTTGTTCATCCATACATTTAATCCTCACTTAGTACTCCAACTTCTAAATGCCTCTCAAAGGAGTTGTGAAATAATCAGCTCTGTATCGCATCTGTCTCAGAACATAACAACTATATGTCCCAAACAGCTCCTATTCCTGTCTCCCAGATCAGATGGAAGCAGCATGTCTGACCTTGAGACCATTCGTGGAATGGCCACACGCTTCCACCATATGCCTCCATTCCCTGGTTGTGTCATATGTTAACACACATGCTTTGAACAACTGTCAAAGGTGATCATCATGAAATAAATCAATAAAACTATGAAATTGTATGAATATTACACTAGGGATAATAGGTATCAAATTCTATTGTTACCCAAGCATGATCGAGGACACTATAACTTGCTTGTGGCTTTTATCATTACCACTGCTGCATGATAAGGCAAGATACCGCAGAGTCTGCTGCATGATAAGGCAAGATACCGCAGTGTCTGCTGCATGATAAGGCAAGATACCACAGTGTCTGTTGACTGGGAAAGTGTGGTGTTTGCTGTCTTAAAAAGTGGAAATCAACACATGGGGCAATACCCCAGTATATTCACATTGCTGCAGTGTCATCAATCATCAAAGTCATAGTGAAATATTTTATGTCAATTCATCAAGCACCAGCTCTAACTTTGTCAGGCACTGTATGGACATTATTATTACTACATGTATTATTATTGGACTCGTTACGTTGTAGATGCATGAATACCCTCGTTACGTTGTCTTGCTTGACAACGGTATAAGGATCTATACCGAAACGTCGCTTTTTACAGTATTAAAGAAGTTGTTATCCATAAAATTGTGTCTATCTTGTCATCCGCCAACTTCTAAGTAATGCCTATCAAACAAGTTAGGTTAATTAATAAGTCAACATATGCCAAAAGGCAAACAATTACTCATAGAATAAACATAAAACAATACGTGTTTTGTAAAATTCTGGTGCAAATGTGACTCATATGATTTCAGGAAAATGGTTATGTATTGTAAGATATATTCTGACATCTCCAGTAACTGTTTGCTTCAATATGAACAGATCACCCCTCCCATAGTTGCTTTGTCAGCAAACAGAAACCCTAGGATAAACAGAGGTATGCATTTCTAATCAATATTTCTCATGAATAAGATATAATTTAGACCTCCCCTGATACAATATTCTAGAACATTCTACATGCATAGATCAGCCTTACTAACCATTATTTTATGCAAAATACAGAAATATGATCAGTTTAACATAATATTATTTTTTACAGTTTTTACAGCACAATCTATTTGACCATGCTTCTGGTCGGACTGTCAATTTATGAAACACAATTTCCCAATAAATTCCACGACAATTCTGCCACAATGGTTTTTACAATGGCATCTTACCATACAGTTCTGGCCATGAGCCAAGATTTGGCATCACAATTAGGCTGGTTGGTTATTAGGCATTACAACATAGAAACTGTAGACACAAGAATATATTTTAGGTTGACAGCAAATGACAAAGGGAAATTTATCTGACCCCTCTCATTTAACAAAGGAGTACATTTAACAGCTGACAGTACTTCTCCAGGCTGACCCTCTACAATGAATACCAGCAAGAGATGCTCGTGTTATTTTTACATTTACCTTGCCGGCATAGCGTGTGTTCCGAAAGCCATCTTGGTGTGTCTGTGTCCCGAGCCTCACTGTGATTCAGGTGATTATGATAGAATATGTTAAACAGTCCAAGTATTGATCTCCACCAGGCCCGGGCTACAGTGCAAGGGATCTGCAGCACCCACGTTATCGAACCTTGTGAATGAAAGCATCGATGACTCACCGGCTACATGCATACTCCTTGCCTTCACTACAATCCAGAGCAATGTGCATGTGTTGGTTTGTCTCACTGACGACCATTCTCAACACCTAGAGGTAAACTGGGAAATCCCCTATCAACTTAAAACCATTATTTTTTTATATTTGACAAATTGGAGAGTATTTGTATATGCTTCAGTGAACTAGCCCTCACAAAGGTTTAAGAAAACTGGAGACAAGCTGTTGAGTTGAATAGAGCTAAATAAAGACAGTGAATTTTCGTATCCTTTTGTCAAATTCTTAAAGACAATTACAGCTCTTAATTCATGAAACAAGGCTCCAAATTATTCATTTTTGGGGGCTATTCCTGTTTTCACTTACATGTTAAATATGACAATGTTTTATTCAAGAAAACAATTACAATATTGTCGAGATAACAATGGTCCTTTGTTATAAAAACAACATGCTTCTGTTATCACAAAAAAAAATAAAGTTATCTCTGACCTAGAAGGGCAGGCTCATTATGACTGTCAGTCATCTCCAAAAAATACACCACCATGACACATGTCAAGAAAATATTATATGGATATGAATACATAACCTACCGATCTTTTCCTTAACAATTTCAGATAAGAGTTTAGAACCCATGTCAAAAATTACAAATGCGATAAACTTAAGGTGAAAAATACCACTTAATCATTTACGATCAATCACCTTGACAGGCAGTATTGTTCTGGTGCAGAGACACTGAGTACAGGGATCTGTATACAGTGTATTAGGACACTGTGTGTGTGCACCTAGCGGGGTGAGTGCTATCAACCATTCATGCTGCTTTTATTTAGTCTGAAACAGTCACAGGATTATTATCCAATATTCATGTTCCGAGCCATCTATCAACTCCAAAGTGACACAGATAATGGTGGTCTATACATAAATATTAACACTGTTGTATTATCCATCAATACTCAGACTAAATGATGACTTACTGATATGGACAGATTTGTTTGTGATACAGACATGAAAAATTCAGACACTCAGACATCAAACATAATGATTTTCTTTTTGAAAAGAGTGAGTGAGTGAGTATGGTTTTATGCTGCTTTTGGTAATATTCCAGCAATATCACGGTGGGGGACCCCAGAAAGGGCTTCACACATTGTACCCAAGTGAACCCGGACATTACAAGTGACATTTGTTCGTTCCTGAGTGAGTGAGTGAGGGAGTCCTGACATTGCAGGAGTTTGCAGCTATTTGTCTCCTAAAACTAAGAAATACTAAACACCTGATACAAAATAATAAAGAATTTACCATATTCAAATTACTTAGATGCATATTAAACAATATGTGCCAAAGAAAATCCTTGCATTTCTCGAACAAACAGCGACGCCTTTAAAAAAACTTTCAAATCAACGACAACATGACATCTTTCACTCTGAAATTACACTGTACCCAACAAATATTTGTCAAGCACTGCCATTATATGATTACCTTGACACAAGCAGAGAGGTCCCCATCACCAGGTTCCTGTCTGAAGCAGCAATAAACTCCGAAATGTGTGCTTCCACTGATGCACACACTAAATCCACATGTTGGGAAATTGGGTAATGTGAGGACAACCTCCCTGACGAAAATCAATTTCAGTCCAACTTGGGCCACAGCGGACATCTTAGATGCCCCAACATGTTTTCAAGTAATGAATATATTTTCCATGAGAACTATAATTGTCTCGTCTTCCCTAATCAATCTGTGATGCTTCAAGGCAGACAATCGTCTCCCTGTTAATCGGGCCAGGTCATACATCAAACTTAGGCCATTATTACTTTACAGCAACCCAGTCATTAAACACCACAGTGTATCTAATGAGTCATTACAAGAACGTATTTCCCCATAGCTTATGTGATACGTAAGTAATCTGATACCATCATTAAAGCCTACTCTAATGACACACTATGATATTATTCCTTGTTTCTTTTGTGACATGTTTAACAATAACTGGCTTTATTCATACACAGATATAATTATTATATTCTATGCTGCTGCTTCATATTGTCTCAGAAAGGAGACACTTGTTGAACTTGGAATTAAAGGGGCGCTCTGCCCCTCAGTTAGTATGTCATACAGACCATGATACAAACATATTCAATATAGCCAATGCAAGTCTATAATAGTTGGCAAGTCTAGATTACAGCAATTTCTGAAAATGAAGAAAGTCCCCTGGTTTCTTTTTATTAAATAACAATTGTGTTTTTCTGTAAAATATTTTCATTTCAGAGACACGATGTTAGTCTACTTCTCAGTTTTGACCCAACTTTCTGCCTTAGCCTACATATTGTAATAATAGTGCCAAGTGTAAAACTTAAATATTATTTAGTCAATATTGTTTTGCATATTTGGAGGTATAAATGTATATATAGGCATACTGTATAAACATACTCAAGACAGCTCTTGTATTAATAAATATGTCAACAATATTAACTTTACAGACTGCTTATTCAATCGTTAAATGCACACAAAAATTGCATGGTTATCCAATCAAATGACAAGGAATCATTTGCTATTTATCATAAAGTTGGAGTTTTGCAGGTAACTAGAGTGGTGTTTCACTGAAATTTGATGGGACTGTCCCCCTTTAAGAAATGGCAAAGAAAAGTCACCTACAATGACTAAAGAATATTAAGTTTTCATATAATAGCTTCTACACCCAACATTTGATAGAGCCTCTTACATACTGTGTTGAAAACAACTCCAACATACAAGTGTCAGAAACAGCCTCTACATCCTAAAACATTTTTTCCTAAAACCCAAAATGTAGAGACAGCATGAGTGAGTGAGTATGGTTTTGCGCTGCTTTTAGCAATATTCCAGCAATATCACGGTTGGGGACACCAGGAATGGGCTTCACACAATGTACCCATGTCTACACCAAGTGTTAGAAATAGCCTCTACATCCTATGTTCACAAAATAGCCCGAACACAAAAATGTTATAAATAGCCTCTCCACCCAGTGTTTGAAATAAGTATTAATCGCACAGTGAACAGACTAGACAGTTACACAACATCGCTATTTCCAAACTATGCACCTTAAATGTTTTATATGGAAGAGAAAATTAATTATTGATTTTCGCATGTAGCTGTGGCAATGTATTTGAAGTAAATACTGTGACTTGGCACATCACCAGGTAAATTTGCACAAATTGCTTTTTCGGGCCTTTTTTCACCAACAGTGACACTGACTCTCTATAAAAAGGTGATGTATGTTAAATTCTCTAATTGATTTAGCGATTAGGTAAAAGTTTCCTCAACTCACATGATTACTTTGCACACTCTCTTCAATTCTAAACCAAAGATACAAATGTCTCCTTCAAATATGCCTGCAGAAGTCTACCATTCATTTAGGTTGGGAGGGAGGGTGGATGGGTGGATGGATGGGTGGATGAATGAGTGGGTGAGTGGATGGGTGGATGGGTGTGTGGATGGGTGTGTGGATGGGTGTGTGGATGGGTGGATGGGTGTGTGGATGGGTGGATGGGTGAGTGTATGGGTGGATGGGTGTGTGGATGGGTCGATGGGTGTGTGGATGGGTGAGTGGATGGGTGGATGGGTGTGTGGATGGGTGGATGGGTGTGTGGATGGTTGGATGGGTGTGTGGATGGGTGAGTGGATGGGTGGATGGGTGTGTGGATGGGTCGATGGGTGTGTGGATGGGTGAGTGGATGGGTGTGTGGATGGGTCGATGGGTGTGTGGATGGGTGGATGGGTGTGTGGATGGGTGAGTGGATGGGTGGATGGGTGTGTGGATGGGTCGATGGGTGTGTGGATGGGTGAGTGGATGGGTGGATGGGTGGATTGATTGATGGGTGTGTGGATGGGTGGATGGGTGTGTGGATGGGTGGATGGGTGGATGGTAGAGTGTATGGGTGGATTGATGGATGGGTGTGTGGATGGGTCGATGGGTGTGTGGATGGGTGAGTGGATGGGTGGATGGGTGGATTGATGGATGGGTGTGTGGATGGGTGGATGGGTGTGTGGATGGGTGAGTAGATGGGTGGATGGTAGAGTGTATGGGTGGATTGATGGATGGGTGTGTGGATGGGTGTGTGGATGGGTGGATGGGTGTGTGGATGGGTGAGTGGATGGGTGGATTGATGGATGGGTGTGTGGATGGGTCGATGGGTGTGTGGATGGGTGAGTGGATGGGTGGATGGGTGGATTGATGGATGGGTGTGTGGATGGGTGGATGGGTGTGTGGATGGGTGGATGGGTGGATGGGTGGATGGTAGAGTGTATGGGTGGATGGGTGTGTGGATGGGTCTGTGGATGGGTGGATGGGTGGATTGATGGATGGGTGTGTGGATGGGTGGATGGGTGTGTGGATTGGTGGATGGGTGGATGGTAGAGTGTATGGGTGGATGAGTGTGTGGATGGGTCTGTGGATGGGTGGATGGGTGAGTGTATGGATGGATGGGTCTATGGATGGGTGTGTGGATGGGTGGATGGTAGAGTGTATGGGTGGATGGGTCTGTGGATGGGTCTGTGGATGGGTGGATGGGTGAGTGTATGGGTGAGTGTATGGGTGGATGGGTGTGTGGATTGGTGTGTGGATGGGTGTGTGGATGGGTCTGTGGATGGGTGGATGGGTGAGTGTATGGATGGATGGGTGACTGTATGGGTGAGTGTATGGGTGGATGGGTGTGTGGATGGGTGGATGGGTGGATGGGTGGATGGTAGAGTGTATGGCTTGATGGGTGGATGGGTGTGTGGATGGGTGTGTGGATGGGTGTGTGGATGGGTGGATGGGTGAGTGTATGGGTGGGTGGATGGGTGAGTGTATGGGTGTGTGGATGGGTGGATGGGTGTGTGTATGGGTGGATGGGTGTGTGGATGGGTCGATGGGTGTGTGGATGGGTGGATGGGTGAGTGTATGGGTGGATGGGTGTGTGGATGGGTGTGTGGATGGGTGTGTGGATGGGTGTGTGGATGGGTGGATGGGTGAGTGTATGGGTGGATGGGTGTGTGGATGGGTCGATGGGTGTGTGTATGGGTGGATGGGTGAGTGTATGGGTGGATGGGTGAGTGTATGGGTGAGTGTATGGGTGGATGGGTGAGTGTATGGGTGGATGGGTGTGTGGATGGGTGTGTGGATGGGTCGATGGGTGTGTGGATGGGTGGATGGGTGAGTGTATGGGTGGATGGGTGTGTGGATGGGTGTGTGGATGGGTGAGTGTATGGGTGGATGGGTGTGTGGATGGGTGTGTGGATGGGTGTGTGGATGGGTGTGTGGATGGGTGGATGGGTGAGTGTATGGGTGGATGGGTGAGTGTATGGGTGGATGGGTGAGTGTATTGGTGGATGGGTGTGTGGATGGGTGTGTGGATGGGTGTGTGGATGGGTGGATGGGTGGATGGGTGCATGGTAGAGTGTATGGCTGGATGGGTGGATTGGTGTGTGGATGGGTGAGTGGATGGGTTGATGGATGGATGGATGGATGGGTAGGTGAGTGGATGGGTGGATGGATCAATTGGAGGGTGGATGAGTGGATGGGTAAATGGATGGGTTGAAGGATGGTTGCGTGGATGGATGGGTTGATGGATGGATGGGTGGATGGGCAGTGTATCGTTGGGGTACACACTGACAATGACAGGTAATATATAAGTATAATGGCATGTCAGCAGGAAATCCTTTCAGAAATTGGGATAGAAAATATTAGACTAACATACAATCTGTCATAAACTTGATTTTCAGGAATATTCAATAGGGCTCTCCCCATACACTTTGTTGCCATATATCTTGATAGTGATACTGTAAGATGATACACTGCAGGGTGCTTGAAAACACATCCAATAGAAAGGCAAACATGGCAAAAAAGATAAGGAACTACAAATTCTGAAAAGGTTATTAATCCATAACAAGGGCACAAATAGACTTTCACTTTCCCACAAATAAAATCAACTTGATAAAAATTCACAGGCAGGGGACACCATAAATCGGCTTCACACATTTTACCTATGTCGGGATTCGAACCCGGGTCTTCGGCGTGTCGAGGGAACGCTTTGACCACTAGGCTTCCCGACCGCCCCCACAGGCCATGTAACATGTCATACTTACATACTACACAAAAGAAGAACATCTGATTTTTTCATATAACCATAGTTAATCTGTCATGTCATGGCAGACTAAATACAGTAGTAAGAAAGGATCGGGTCTTCCTTAACTTCTTTTGAGTACATATGGTATATTCACAAATCATCTTGTACCCATACCAAGGCCGTAGTTAACTTTTTTTTGACAGTTGGGGGCAAATATTTGTACAAGTATCACTTGTCCCCAACTTGTATTTTCATGATTCAAATAAAACTGAAAAAATCCAGGGGGGCAAACGGCTGCCTACGGCACTGCATACATGTCCTCCTTATATAAAATATCAAGGCATGAAGCTCAACTCTGTTCCAACAATCATTACAGTCCTATAAGCAGACGTTTCAAAAGTGCTGACTAATCATATTCCAGCTTGCAGTCTCTATGAAACGCCTACTCTTGCATCATGAAACAGCATACCCCAGTATCTCAAGCCCAATCTGTTACAGTTTACAACATAATGACAAAAATAAATATGATCGTTGTTATGGTAACATTACGGAAAGAAATATCGTCAAATACCTCCAACACTCCACAACAGTGGTGACCTCCATGGCGCAGATCAAGACTATGTCCATATCCTTCAACAGCCTGGCCCGAGTAATTCTTCAATCTGTCAGTCCACCTCTGGTCTTATCTAAAACTGATATTTTCCCACAAAGAATAATACCTATGACCCACTTTGGTCATTTGAGTTAGATAAGATATATCCCCAAGGCACTATCTTGCCCAATAAGTCACGAGATGATATTGATCTGAGTGCAACAAGAAAATACTTTAAAGAGTTATCATAATTGGACAGCAAGATCAAAGTGGAGAAAAAGGTCCCTAGAACATAAAAATATATAAAAAGTCTATCAGCTCCACCAAGGTTGAACTCAATGCATACGCCAGTGTGAAGGGCAATAACTTCTATATCTGACCAATGGCTATCAGAAGTTGGTGTTTAATTGGCAGTGGAGGAGAATGCAATGGTATAGCACTGGCTGGCGCTGGACAATCTCTATGGAATAGGAACTATGTGGGATGTTTGGGAATGGCAACCCACTTGGAAGGCTTCCAATGATAATGTTGCCACCAGTAGCTTATAGCGCCATTAAAGCCTGCATGGTCAACAGGAGTAGGAAATGAGCTTCCATATCATTGAAATAGCAATGTCAACAAAAAATGTATCCTTTTCAAAACAAATAATCTGTAATTTCATATTTATATAATTACAATTTTCTTACAACTGAACAAAAATGTCTTATTAATAACAAACTTTACCTATATCTATATGTGATATTCCACAAATTCCTCTTGTCCAGGCCTCCCAAACATTGACAGGATATCAAACACTGAAATAATTACACTTACTCAGAAGTTAATTTAATATGTAATGAATCTGAAATGAATTGAATTAAAAGAAATTGAAATACAATACATTTTACATTTTAGCAAAAAGGAAATGTTTCTAATTTCATCGAGTAGAGCTTTATGACCATTACGAATATTTCTGACCTGTGAAAGCCATCTGTGTTGTGTTATGAGTGAGTGAATGTTGTTTGGCAGCAATATATTCAGTAATATCTGGGTTACAACATTCAAGGCCTCAGCAAAACTTGAAAATGTTTTATGGTAGACGTATCAGTGATATCTGATGCAATTCCCTATTCCCTATACTTGTACCATATGATTTTTTTCAGGTGAACATTTGACTTGCCTTTGCATGTGTTTATGATGGATGACACCGGTGGGAAAGCATACACGCACCTTTTCAAGAACACCTGGTATCATCTCTGTTTGATAGTGATTCATAAAGTAATTAATAGAATCGTACAATTGATAGATTAGCAGAGATTTCTTATAATCATGGAAACGGTATTGAGGTTTTTATTTATTATAAATAAGTTGGCTCATACTGAGGATCCAGATTCCTCTCTGAGGTCGTGTAATAAATCCTGAACAACTACCATCATATTCAGGGTCTGTCTCGGGGAGATATCTGTCCAAGGCTGTTGGAGGAGGGGGGGGGGGGGGAATGGGGTTTAACCTTGAGTTCAAGATAAGTGCACTTATATAGTGACATGATGCAGAGTATGTGTGTGTGTGTCTGTTGTATAAGTGGACGAATGCCGGTTTTATAAGAACAGTTGCCTTGCTTTGATGATGGATATCTCTTATTAGTGACCGAGTGAGTGAGTGAGTGGGTGGGTGGAGTGAGTGAGTGAGTGAGTGAGTGAGGGAGGGAGGGAGGGAGGGAGTGGGTGAGTGAGTGAGGGAGTGGGTGGGTGGGTGGGTGGGTGAGTGAGTGAGTGAGTGAGTGAGTGAGTGATTGAGTGGGTGAATGAGTGAGTGAGTGAGTGAGTGAGTGGGTGAATTAGTGAGTGAGTGAGGGAGTGGGTGAGTGAGGGAGTGGGTTAGTGAGTGAGTGAGTGAGTGAGTGAGTGAGGGAGTGAGTGAGTTTTACACCACTCTTAACAGTATTCCAGTAATATCTTGGCATGTCAGCTTAATGTGGGAGGGCTTTTACGACTTTGGGGAAATCCAAGAGCATGAGTATTGTGCTAAGAAACCTAGAAATAATCAAGGCGAACCTGTATTCGAAGCCCACAATAATAGTGTCTGGTGTCCCCAAGGGACACAACTCTGCACAACAAATTGCAATTTGTTTGATGCCTGGGCCACCCGTGCCCCCAATAACATACATGAAAACCTAGCACTCATTTAGTTTGTCTGTTTTCAGGTTGCAATGGAATGCACACTAGTTGAAGATTGATAAAAACACCACTTCACATCACGAAGTTCACGCAGCATGCAAACAGTGATTCAATATATCTGCACTAGGCTCAGGAGCCAAACTGTCCTGGCACTTTAAGTTCAAAGACAATATTTCTAACACTTTAAATTCTCTGAAATTATAATATCTGAATATTAATTTGGGTTAAATTAGCTTTTAATATATAAGAGAAAGGAGCCTAAAAAATCTCTTCCTGATACTTTAAAAATCTAGACTTGCCAAAATATTGTAGAATTATTTGGGACTTTGGGATATTTTGTTTCAGGATCTGTACAAAAGGTTCCCAAACTACCAAAACAGTAACACACGGTGCCTCCTCCTAACTCCTATATTGTGACCAAACCAATAACAAGGGCACATGGTACATTAAACAGGATACTACAGACATCAATGGCAGCCATTTTGTTTATTTGTCTGGGTTAAGCCTACAGCATAGTTGTAATACAGCACAGTCTGCATTAACCAGGTTCCACCGAAGTTGGGTTTAAAGGTAGCCATCAAGCATGCCTTTCAATCGCTGCTTATAATCTAAAAATGAGGCTCTTATTATCACGCTACTTACATAATCTCTTCTTTTCCTACACATGTCCTAGATGGTACTTATAACACCTGGTGTCATGCGGCTTTTGATGGGTTAAATCCTTGCTAGTACTTATAACACCTGGTGTCATGTGGCTTTTGATGGGTTAAATCCTTGCTAGTACTTATAACACCTGGTGTCATGTGGCTTTTGATGGGTTAAATCCTTGCTAGTACTTATAACACCTGGTGTCATGTGGCTTTTGATGGGTTAAATCCTTGCTAGTGCTTATAACACCTGGTGTCATGTGGCTTTTGATGGGTTAAATCCTTGCTAGTACTTATAACACCTGGTGTCATGTGGCTGTTGATGGGTTAAATCCTACTGGTAGTTATAACATCTGGTGTCATGTGGCTGTTGATGGGTTAAATCCTACTGGTAGCTATAACACCTGGTGTCATGTGGCTGTTGATGGGTTAAATCCTACTGGTAGTTATAACACCTGGTGTCATGTGGCTGTTGATGGGTTAAATCCTACTGGTAGCTATAACACCTTGTGTCATGTGGCTGTTGATGGGTTAAATCCTACTGGTAGCTATAACACCTGGTGTCATGTGGCTGTTGATGGATTAAATCCTACTGGTAGCTATAACACCTGGTGTCATGTGGCTGTTGATGGGTTAAATCCTACTGGTAGCTATAACACCTGGTGTCATGTGGCTGTTGATGGGTTTATTCCTACTGCTGGAAACAAGAGCAGTGCAAACCAGGTTTGGTTAGTGAGTGAGTGAATATGGTTTTACGCCGCTTTTAGCAATATTCCAGCAATATCACGGCGGGGGACACCAGAAATGGGCTTCACACATTGTACCCATGTCGGGAATCGAACCCGGGTCTTCGGCGTGACGAGCGAACGCTTTAACCACTAGGCTACCCGACCACCCCAGGTTTGGTTAGTGATTTGGGTTTCACGCAGCCTTGAACAGTATTTCGCTTATATCACTGCATGCCAGCTGGATGTGTGACTAAAGCCTGAAGTGAAGCTCAGTATGTTGTTGATACACCTAGAAACATAATCAGGCCAAACCAGGTTTCCAACCAATGATAATAGGTTTCTGGTGTGACAAAGGGATGCATCTCTGCACAACAAATTCTGTCATCTTAGACAACTGGATGAAACAACAAGTATGAGTGTGATGGCAACAGATCAAGGATCATAAGTATGGTGAATCTGGGATTGAACAAAATACCAGCAGATCCTGACATGGTCAAGGGATGCAACTCTACACAGTCAATTGCAGCAGCTTGGACAGCTGGGTCACCACTGTGCCCCCAGGTAAATAGGCTGGGCTAGCATTAATTACTATCCTTGATTGAGTTAGTGAGGGGCTTTGAGAAAATGAGTTTTCTGTCAGGGTCAGCTATAGCACAGTGGCCTGCAGCCAGCAACTGGAGTGAGTGAGTGAGTTGGGTTTAACGCCGCTTTTAACAGTTTTACAGGTATATCACGGTGTGTCAGCTTTATGGGGTAGGCAAGCCCGAAGTGATGCAGGTCTCAGACGTTTACCACTTCGGTGAAACCCACGAGCATGGGTATGGTGCTGACAAACCTAGAAACATAATCGGGGCAAACCGGGATTCGAACCCACAATCATAGGTTTCTGGCATGCCCAAGGGACGCAACTCTGCACAGCGAATCGTGGCCCCTTAGACGACTGGGCCCTGCCAGTAACTGGACCAGGAGCATGCAAACCAATAGTCAGTAGTAAGGTCATATACCCGTGAAGATCCGGGGTAGAATTGGTCTTCAGCAACCCATGCTTGTCATAAGAGCCGACTAATGGGATCGGGTGGTCAGGCTCGCTGACTTGGTTGATGCATGTCATCATACCCAACTGTGTGGATCAATGCTCACATCATAAATCACTCGATTGTTTACAAACCACCGTCACATACAGTAAACTACGGTTATAACAAACTCAAAGGGACCACCAATTTTAGTTTGTTATAACTGTAGTCCGTCATAAGCAAACATATAGTATACATACAGCAAATGGCCGGGATAAAAAAAACCAGTTTGTTATATCTGTCAGTTCGTGATAAGCATGTTTTATTATTACAACATAGTATTTAATATAGCTGTAATATTGCTGAGTGCAGCTAAATAACAAACAAAAGTAAGAGCATATTCCCATAATTACTCCAGCTGGAAACATCCAAACTTTACACTCCAAAGGTGGTCAGTAGTGCCCGTCAGCAGCCATTACAACCTGACAATTCTAAGTTGCGTTTCTACTAATAACAAGCTCGGGTAATGGTCTGAAATCGCCTCATCAACCTGAATTCCAGCAATACAATGAGTATGATTAAACCTTTTCACTAATGTTCCTGTGTAGCTACCATCAACAATTTTATTACGCAGACCTAACAGAGTTGTAATGGCAGCTGAAGGTGGCTACAGACTGGGAATGCTTCTACAAACTCTTTATACTAACAGACTGACTAAACCCAACATACTCTGGAGATCAACTCAGTCCAAATCAGTTGATTTAATTTACAGTAATACAGTCTTGGTAAAATCAATGAGGCCGTCTGGTCAGATCAGAGAGTTTGGCCAGAGGAATGTGGTGGCCTGTGCTGAGGGCAGCCTGATTCTATATTCCCAAACTCAAATACCGTATTCGATGTAATAAACGCCCCGCTCTAATAAGCAGCAATATTTGCTAATATATTGGCTGGTGAACAATCCCAATTGGAACCTCTTCCAATTGATCAATGTACACAATACTTATTTATTCGTGTATAATACACACTCGTGTGTTATATGCACCCATAATTACGGGCAATTCAATTTTGGAAAAATATGTTTGTCGTGTATAATACGCACAGACTTTTCTTTTGTGTCATTCAGGCTGTCAGCATAAACCACTAAATATACAATCTTTCCACTCTGTTTTTTTTTCACTAAAATTCTAATAAGAGCAGCCTATTTCTAATTTTAAGAGCGCCCTGGGCGCTTATTACATCGAATACGGTAATAGACTTATTCTACCCTCTCCATGTGTTCCCTCATCAGGATATTGGCTTTCAGTCACAGGTCATGTGGGTAAGATGTTCTGTATTGGTCCCGACATAAAGACCATTCATAGCATCTGCATTTCAACACTGACGACTGCTTCTGATTGAGTGCTTGGTGCTAGCGCAAAGGGTAGCGATACTAATCGATGATTTCAGCCAATCTTTTTCTAATGCGACACAAATAGCTTAATCATGAAATTTTACTCTGGGAAATGAAGGATTAACTGTGCAGAATAAAAATGTGCTGTGTTAGCAGTTTTTTCCCTGAAGTGACATCTTATCTTGAAAGCTGGTGTCCACACTGTTATCAGCAATACTCCAGCTGTGAATGAACATGTGGGCCTTGCAGTCAGCAACAATCCAGCTATATTACAGCTGTGAGTGAACATGTGGGCCTTGCAGTCAGCAACAATCCAGCTATATTACAGCTGTGAATGAACATGTGGGCCTTGCAGTCAGCAACAATCCAGCTATATTACAGCTGTGAGTGAACATGTGGACCTTCCAGTCAGCAACAATCCAGCTATATTACAGCTGTGAATGAACATGTGGGCCTTGCAGTCAGCAACAATCCAGCTATATTACAGCTGTGAGTGAACATGTGGGCCTTGCAGTCAGCAACAATCCAGCTATATTACAGCTGTGAGTGAACATGTGGGCCTTGCAGTCAGCAACAATCCAGCTATATTACAGCTGTGAGTGAACATGTGGGCCTTGCAGTCAGCAACAATCCAGCTATATTACAGCTGTGAATGAACATGTGGGCCTTGCAGTCAGCAACAATCCAGCTATATTACAGCTGTGAGTGAACATGTGGACCCTGCAGTCAGCAACAATCCAGCTATATTACAGCTGTGAATGAACATGTGGGCCTTCCAGTCAGCAACAATCCAGCTATATTACAGCTGTGAGTGAACATGTGGGCCTTGCAGTCAGCAACAATCCAGCTATATTACAGCTGTGAATGAACATGTGGACCTTGCAGTCAGCAACAACCCAGCTATATTACAGCTGTGAGTGAAGATGTGGACCTTGCAGTCAGCAACAATCCAGGTATATCACAGCTGTGAATGAACATGTGGGCCTTGCAGTCAGCAACAATCCAGCAATATTACAGCTGTGAATGAACATGTGGACCTTGCAGTCAGCAACAATCCAGCTATATTACAGCTGTGAGTGAACATGTGGACCTTGCAGTCAGCAACAATCCAGGTATATCACAGCTGTGAATGAACATGTGGGCCTTGCAGTCAGCAACAATCCAGCTATATGACAGCTGTGAGTGAACATGTGGCGCTTGTGGTCAGCAACAATCCAGCTATATTACAGCTGTGAGTGAACATGTGGGCCTTCCAGTCAGCAACAATCCAGCTATATTACAGCTGTGAGTGAACATGTGGGCCTTGCAGTCAGCAACAATCCAGCTATATTACAGCTGTGAGTGAACATGTGGGCCTTGCAGTCAGCAACAATCCAGGTATATCACAGCTGTGAGTGAACATGTGGGCCTTGCAGTCAGCAACAATCCAGCTATATTACAGCTGTGAGTGAACATGTGGGCCTTGCAGTCAGCAACAATCCAGGTATATCACAGCTGTGAGTGAACATGTGGGCCTTGCAGTCAGCAACAATCCAGGTATATCACAGCTGTGAGTGAACATGTGGCGCTTGTGGTCAGCAACAATCCAGCTATATTACAGCTGTGAGTGAACATGTGGGCCTTCCATTCAGCAACAATCCAGCTAAATTACAGCTGTGAGTTAATTTTACATGTGCATGTAAATAATATCTTGCATAGGGGCTGGTGGCCTTGAAATAAACTTTCTTGGCCTTGTATTCATTTTAGTCTAAGCTTCATTTCATAGGTAAGGATAACATATGGATGACCAACTTCTTCATCACCTGATGAAGGAGTAAGCTTATACTCTGAAACATTGTGTTCCTCATAATAAAGAAGTTGACATTCATATATTCTCTTCCTAACTTCTTTATTAAAATTAGGAGAGATTTTTTGGTGTAGGTTCATACACCATTATCAAGCAAATGTTAGAACCTACACCAAAACAACATTTGTAAAGAAGTTGTCCATCCATACATCTTATCCTTACTTGTGATAAGTGAGTGAGTGAGTGAGTGAGTGAGTGAGTGAGTGAGTGAATGAGTGAGTGGGGTTTTACCCTGCTTTTAGCAATATTCCAGCAATATCACGGCGGGGGACACCAGAAATAGGCTTCACACATTGTACCCATGTCGGGAATCGAACCCGGCTCTTCTGCTACCTGACCGCCCCTATACTTACTTAGTACTCTAATTTCTAAATGCCTCTCAAAGATGTTACTTCATTTCAGAGTTAACATGGTTAAATCAAATAGAACATATGAGAGCCAATAAAAGAAATGTGCTTACATGTCATATATCCACAATATGCAACTACTTTGAAGAAAATTTTAGAAAGGCATAATTGTCTTAGACATTTCTTCCAAACTTTGGATGTTGCAGAAACAATGATGGCATTCTGAGGATAGTCAGACACAGAGCTGGTTACATTGTGTGACAACATACCTGTTTTTCACTGATAAGTAAAGAAAGTTAATCTTCAGTCTCCCTTCAGGTTACAAGTCTCCAACATTGCAGATCACTATGTCCCTGACATTACAAAACAGAATTATTAATGCATGTTTGGGGCTGATAGTAGGACAGAGTGGTCTAAACACCATGTATACATAGTAAGCCAACTGTAAATAATGATTACAAGGCCTGAAAAGGGACTAAGTATTATTCCATGCTTCATCATATCGTATTCAATATCTGGACAATACGTGAAGTGGGCAATAGATCAAGCTGGTCAGCTCTATGGTCAGTGGGTAATATATGACAATATTATCACACTTGTTTGTGTGCAAAGGTCATAAAGAATAATTACCCTTTGCCTTGCACGATGTAAGGGGAGTCAAGGGGCACTGACTGATAAGTTCCTGGTAATGGTGGAATATATTCTATGGACTCTTGTGGCGACTGTAAAGGCTTCTTGACAACTATGATATGCAGGGTGGTCAATTCTGACCATGGGTTCTCTGCATACTGGTCACACATCTGGTCAATTCAAGCTGGGTGCCTAGAGTTGGTCAACTATTCTGGTCAACTAGACAAATGCATTTATCAGAACATAACTAGAGGTACCAGAGGATATTTATTTTTCTTAAATAAATAAATAACAACAACAACAATAACAATAATAATAACAGATCAGTGTGCACTCAATTTTCTTTCTCAGCTTCCTGGGAAGTATACAACCCAAACTGCTCGTGAGGTGATAGAAGGTTAACAGTCACATTACCATCTCAAGTCAGTCTCCTTCATTTGACACTTTAACAGAACAGAGGCTGATAACTGACATAAAACTGTGTGATAAGTTGACAAAACTCTGATGTTTTGCGGTCTGAACATTCTCTGTAGAACCAGTGACATTTCTGGAGCACTTGTCCATTTGAACAAATACATTTGTGGAACTATGATGCTGATTGTGTTGATTAAGCGTGTGTGGTGTGTGTGTGTGTGGTTATAGTTGTACTAGTCTGGACTGATGCCGATTTATAGTGCTAGCTCACTGAGATACCATGTCGCAGTTTAACATGAATACCCCACTCAGACAAAGTATATTGAGCCGACCAGCCCCTTAATGCTGAGCGCCAGACAGGGTAACAACAAGTACCATCTTTTCACATCTTTTGGTATGAAACGGACGGGGATCAAACCCCGGGCCTTCTGCTCTCCGGGCAGAGGCCTTACCACTAGACCACAGAGACAGTCTAAATTACAAAGGTTCTTGGGCCCAGACAATGACTCTGGTTATCCTACAGCACATGTTCCGCTTGTATTCTTAATAAAGCAACACCACCAGTTGTTCACCTCACTGATCACTAACTTGAACCAATGCGTGGTCAACTCAGATAAAGATAATGTCCTCACATGGCTCAATATGTTTATCACTGATTGGCCATTTCCGGCAATCAACTGACCAATAATGGCTATTTACACTCATCAAGCATGGCATTTCCCCTCCACTGGGACCTAGTGGGCTGGATGATTCAGCAGCTGGTGGGAATACAAGCTAGATTACACTGTATGGTGCAGTATGTACAGATCTTGAAACATTGGTTTCTTTTTAAAACCATGCCATTTTTTCTTCAGATGAACCTGCTGTAAGTTTTGAAAAAATACAAAAAATACATAGATACCAGAAGTTAGACACGGAGTTATCTCCCATGTTCACATACTAGTTTGCATCCTTGACAACTTAATAACTTCTTTTAAATTCTTCTGTCACTAAAACTGCCTCTGTCAATTCAACATCAAAAGTCATTCATGTAGACAGTCATTACATTAAATTGCTGTTGAAACAAAACCTAAATATTGTGATGAAAAATAAGAAAATTTCCTTTAACCATGGACCTATACAAGTCCGTGCTTTAACATAAAAAGGTGCCTTCTCTTCAATTTGAGCTAGTGAGTGAGTTGACACTTCCAGCAATATCCTGGCGGGAGATCCAAAATAAAAAATATCCCTATCAAAAGTGTAGTTTAAAATTTTATGGCATCATTTGTATCTAGTCCTTTTCAAAACTAATTAAAATGGTCATTTGAAATATCTTCAAAGAAAGCTGATAATGCTACTAATAATTTCATCAAAGGAACCAGATGTTCATTCAAGAATATACTGAGAAAGTTACTAAATCTTTTTTTTTCTCTCCCCATAAAACATTTGCAACACAAAAAGAAATTTAAAGTTATTTTCCACAGACAAATAGTATGGTTCTATCTCCTATCAAGTCTCAAAACTGTAATCCATTTCATTCTTTACACAGCGTATGCAAGGAATCCCCTCTGCAAGAAAAACCTCTGTCAATACATTTCTTATTGATGTGCACTTCTAGCTTTCTACAGTTTTTCTTTGAAAAATCAATACCAGAACACACATGGGGGACCCGAAAACATCTCCCCGATCTCATTTCACAATCATACACTAACGTTATTAACTCCTAAAGAGCTATGAGTTCATTTATTGCTAATCCATTTCACCATCACATTTGAGGAAGTGGCCGATCGTACCTCCTAAATTTTATTGATGTGGTTAATTTCATCATGGTTTCTTATGGTAAAATCGATGAAAACCAAGAAATTGTTACTTGGTGTTGAAAGTGTTAAGCAATTGTAACTAATGCATTTCTATAGATTTGTCGACCTTGATCAAGTTAAGATTTTCTCACACACGTCGTAGATTGGGGATTGTTATTGAACATGCTCGTGAAATCCTTTCCGATCATATGAAGCTGCCCTATTTGATCCACATAAATCACTAGCGTTGAATCTTGCTCTCATGGAGCTCACTATCATTAAGGAGAAACAAGCCACTATGGCATAATACTGCTGGAGAGCGGAACAAATGATTGGCTGAGCATGGTACGTGCCTGACACAAGAGGGACACTGAATACTGCATCGGTTAATTGACGAAATGACCTGTTGCAGCTGATTTTCTGTAGAGACTTCAATGCCAAAATCAAGGATAAAAGGCACATCAAAGGACATGAAATGAAGAAATAATGGGGTTTTCAGACAATTGAAAAATGAACAATATCAAAGTAAATCTGAATCAATTTTAAATAAAGTGATTATTTTTTTCCATTTTGTCTAATTCAGAATTTCAATGCGATTCATTGAAACCCCATTACTTGTATGAATATCTATATCATGCATGGAGACACACGCACACAAAGAGCATTACTCTGTCGGCGTTCAGAAACTTGTTCATCTGGAATTCAGATTTGATTATTTACAGACCACCATCACAGATGGAATATTACTGAGTGAGACATCAATAAAAAAACGGGAAAAAAACAGAAAAATACAAGGGAGATAGGGTCCCTCGCAGGTAATAGCCTAACCCCAATCTGCCAACTGTCAACCCAAACAATTGTTTGGCTGAGTATGATATGTCCCTATTCACGAGAGATACGGAATACTGCATCAGTTAATTGAGGAAATGATCTGTTGCAGCTGATTTTCTGTGGAGACTTTAATGCCATAACCAGTGATAAAAGGCACATAAATAACTTGAAATGACAACAAAAAAATTCCAAAAATTGAGAAATGACGAAGATTAAAGTAAATCTGAATCAATTTTAAATAAAGCTTTAATTTAAGTGATAAGTTGTTCCATTTTTTCCCACACATTCGAATTCGTTGTGTGAAGATCTGTACTAGGTATGTAGGCACACACACAAAGAGAGTTACTCTTGAGGTGTTTTGAAATTGTTCAACTGGACAATTCTGCCATGAACAATACCTTCAGAAGTGAGGTGAGGTGAGGTGAATTGGGGTCTATCATCATGTCCAAGATTATTGCACTTTTATAGTGACATGCATGCACGTGTGTGTGTGTGTGGCTGCTTGTACTAGTCCGGACTGATGCAGATTTATAGTGCTAGCCCACTGAGATATCATGCCGCAGTTTAACATGACTACCCCACTCAGACACAGTATACTGACTCCCAGCCAACAGTCCTTATTTTAGCCCCTTATTGCTGATCGGAAGAGAGGGTAACAACAAGTACCATATTTAAACATTTTTGGGTATGACATGGCCAGGGATAGATCCCCAGACCTTCCAGTCTCTGGGCAGACGCTCTACCACAAGACCATGGAGGCGGTCCATTCAGAAGTACCGTATTCGACGTAATAAGCGCCCAGGGCGCTCTCAAAATTAGAATATTATTTTGGTGAAAAGAAAAGTTGAGTTGAAAGATAAATTTCGTGGTTTATGCTGACAGCCTGAAATGTTTATGTACGACAGATATGTTTTTCCAGAATTTAATTGCCCATAATTAAGTGTGCATATAACGCACTAGTCTTGTGTACATTAATCAATCAGAAGGGGTGCTAATTGGGATTGTTCACTAGCCAATATATTAGCAAATATCACCGTGGGTGTTTATTAGAGCGGGGCGCTTATTACGTCAAATACGGTAACAGGAAATCACTGTATTACTTCACCTACTGAACTCTCCATCTTCTGAAGCAACAAAAGGCAGTGAAAAATCTGTCTCAAACATATTCAATCCAAGCGTTCAGTTACACATGAAGCTGCTGATGCTCATGAACACTTCCATTATTGAATATTCATGTCGAAGAATCAACAGAGGTTACGTGACCGCCAGTGATTCATCTCAACGTCTGAATGGCCACCAGGTTTTACCGATTTCTCCTCAGGTGTAGAGTGACACCTTGTGTCTGCATAATTGGTCTGGGATGACATCATCGTGATCTGACTGCCACAAATGAGTCATTCATCACTATGGGCTCAATCATGCATGGGAAAGGAGTGTACTTGTTGCTTCCTTCTCCGCCACCATATTGATTATCTGTCTGACGCAGACAAACGAACATATTGTTACTATGTTGGCTAAATGAACCCAGACTTAGGTTCTATATGGGTTCTTTCAAAAATACTACATCATTTATTCTTGCTGTAATTTAAACAAGGGTTTAAATCCCAGATTTTTCCCAAATAATCAAGACTACATGAAACAGTCTAGTGACTGATGTTTTGAGCAACTGTCCAAGCCATCGGGGTACAGTGACACGCAATCAACCAAATCAACTGTTAAGTGTTGGCTTCCATTTGTCCATTGCTATCAACGATCAGGGCTAATTAACTGTTGGCTTCCCTTGTTAAGTTTCCACCTTTGTTATCTTAATACTTGTGTTGTTCTTTCGTGTACATATATATATTCTCTGCTCCCTAGCATTTATTATAGTATAAACTCCGAAACGATGTGTTCATCATAAAAAAGAAGTTGACATCCATAAATTCTCTTCCTAAGAGGTTAATTAATGTTTAGTCATTGCACTTGGTGTCCCTGCTATATTGTGTCTGTAGATGAGAAGATAAGATATTTTGGCAAGCAACAAAAAGGCGTCGTCCATGATACCAACTCTTTTAACTGGTTTAGTTGAAACTAGAGTGAGTGAGTGAGTGAGTATGGTTTTACGCCGCTTTTAGCAATATTCCAGCAATATCACGGCAGGGGACATCAGAAATGGGCTTCACAGTTGAAACTAGACAGACCCAAAGAAAACCTCAGAAGTCTACCAAATTGACAATTAAATGATTTTATATAAATACTGCAAATAACTTAAAGTATTATGTCAAATTGCGTACATTTTTAAAAAACCACAGTATCTTGAAAAGTAAGAAAATCTAAATGATGGTACAGCATACACCAATTTTAAAAAGAAAACTGATAAAAATTCGCATTATTTGGTAAAACCAGCATAGCATTATGAGACCAGACCGGAGTCTAAGGCTTGGCGCCAGTCATAAATAATCCATCAGCTGAAGTCTACTAGAGGGCATTGTCACTGTGGAGCCATCACAATACTGCCCAGGACTATAATCATGTAATATTTCCCTAGAAACTCGTCACAACATCAGCTCCATTCCCAGGACCTGGGACATTAACACAATGACAAATAGTATCCCTGTGTTCCCGTTGTACAAAAATCAATAATGTCAAAAGTACAAGTGTTCCACGACCCAGACTAAACATACGACAGAGGAAAAATTCAGACACAAAAGTGTCGTCAATACCATGTGAGTAAATCAATAAAATAGAACTTACCATCGTTCGTGTTATTTCATAAACAAAACCAGTTGTGTATTTTTTAACACAACAAACCGAAAGGATAATTAGTTTGGGATCAATTGTCCATCAATCATTGTGCTATCATATAAAAAATTTAATTGAATATGAAATGTTTCGGACAAAATGCAAATGATTTCTCGAAGGATGAAAACAGTAAGCGATGAAGAGATCTTCAAGCAAGCTGCCGCATGTTCAAGATGAGACATCATCTTGTAACGAACGGTTCTTGTAACAGGTGCTTGTTGCATCAAAGACAAGCATGGTAGGTTCGATATACAATCATGACACAGAATTCCAAAAATCAACTCAAGATGCCACCTACCGCATATAAAACTCAGATCTATCTCTTCCCCAGTGTATTTTATCCGTGGGTGCTTGTACCAAGTCCATATTCCATTCTTATCATAGACAGAAAATGTTGCGGCAGTTTCTGGCAGCACCAGACTAAATCATGCAAACAGCATGTGCCAATGTCGACACACTACCGGCACAGTCATACATAATTAGAATAATTCATGTTCATACATTATGATAACAATTCTGCATTAACAGGTTTGACTGCTAGCCTGCCCCAAGCCGAGTGAAAAAATCAATACTCACATCACTGTTAGGTCGCAATGTTGCGGTCAAGTTTTGAACATTATCGCGGCAAATCGGGTCTGTGATTCACGGTGTCAAGTAACAGATGAGAATCAGTATGTGTTGTTTGTAAGACAACAAAGGAACGATCCTTTCAAATTAGAAAATGTGAACATATTGAAATCAGTAACATATGGTGAAAATATTCTGATATTTGTCATTGTCTGAAATGGGTGGAGAAAATTGATTTTACTTTGTAACTTTCAAAGTGGGATCAATAAATTGTGATTATAGAAATGATTTAAACAACATTAATGATTTTTTTTTTTTAAATAATGCAGTTAATGTGAAATGGGTAAGGAAGGGAATGTGTTTATGAATTTAAATTCTCTTTTTTTATGTTCGAACTTATCAGTAAAGAAAAACAATCATCTGAAGGATATTTTATAATTAAACTTCAAACTGCCCTTTTATTATCAATTTTGAATTGTTTGGCTATTAATATATTTTAATTAGAAATCTCATCAAAACAATGATCATGTGTCGTAATATCATTCTTTCATAAGAAAAGGTACATCATTGGAGCTGTATAATTCAGAATAAGTGTTGGATTGGTTGGTTGGTTGGTTTGTTGTTTAACGCCGCACTCAGTAATATTCCAGCTATATGATGACAGTCTGTAAATAATCAAGTCTGGACCAGACAATCCAGTGATTAATATCATGAGCATCGATCCACGCAATTTGGACCGATGACATGCATCAACCAAGTCAGCGAGCCTGACCACCCGATCCTGTTAGTCGCCTTTTATGACAAGCAGAGTCACCTTTAACGGCAAGCATGGGTTGCTGAAGACCTATTCTACCCCGGAATCTTCACAGGTCGAATAAGTGTTGGAAACTGTAACTGTAAATAAATTTCTGAGATATTGTTTTCATCAGGTCAATTGTCTTTTCCTGACAATATGAAGAGGTCAAAATAAAAATATATAAATGTTGTTAGGGTATTTTCAAGGTAAATTACAGTGTTGGTCAGGCAAACCAGCTGGTGAATGGAGTTATCAGAGTCATCTAGGCACAATGTCTTTCAAGTCAGCCATGTTAACCACTCAATCCATTATTAATCAATCAACTCTTTACACAAGCACAGGTCAACTGAGGTTAAAAACATTAAAATTACCAAGAAGAGGTTTTTGAAATAAGAATCCTTTCAATTGTAAAGATTAGGTTTGTTTTATTAACACTTCACAAAATACTGTTCAGATTTGTCAGTAAACTTCAAAATAATTGGGTTAACTTGATATAAATGAAAATAGGCAATAGGCTAGCCTGTGTATAAGATATTGATCCCTCAAGATTGAGGTGTTGGACCTTCTGCCATGTGACCAGTAACGCCTTGACTCTTCAGATTGAGTGACAGCTGTCAGTATCATGCGTCACATGTCACAGACTGGACAGGAAATCTTTATTGGATTGGTTTCACTTCACACGAGCAATCAAGGACATGTAGGCAGCTCAAACACATTTAATTATACCTACATTATTATCTACATCTGTTAGAGTCAGTGTGTAAAATAACTGAAATTTTCACTTAGACAATTTACAAAATGCCTAAATATTTCAGTTATTTTACAAATTGACTCCAAAATCTGTCCATTTATGATTTAAAAATTTTTTTATTCAATAAATGAATCTGGATTGGTAAACAAGTCATCTGACTTATGTTAATACCGCTCAATTACAAAAGTCAATATATATTTTTTTCATTTTTGGCTTCTAATCTTAACATAATTAGTCTACTGGTATTGTGATGTTTAAAGCACATTTGGAAGTATTAATAATCATTAGACAAATAAGTGGACAGATTTGTTCAATATGTAAGATGACTGAAACATTTACACATTTTGTGAATTGTGAGTCACATTTTACACATTGACTGCTTTTACATACTGACTGTAGCCTACATGTATCTGCAGGGGTCCAAGGTGGCCCAGTTATACAAGGCACCACAACTGATTGCCTTGGGCATGTCAGAAACTTGTGATTGTGGTTCGAATCCTGGTTCACCCCGATTATGTTCCTAGGTTTATCAGCACCATGTGCTCATGGGTTTCACGAAAGTGACAAACGTCGGAGACCGGGGCCCTGTTCCTCAAAGCAATCTTAGCGATAAGGTGATCGTAAGTCCCATACTTTAACATAGGCTTACAATCATTGTAGCGCTAAGATCGCTTTGAGGAACGAGGCCCTGCATCACTTCAGGCTTTCCACTACATACTTGCTGTGATGTAACTGGAATACTGTTGAAACAGTGTGAAACTTTATCCAAGTTTGGGAGTGCACTATTTCACACGTGATATCTTGATTTATAATAATCACTGTTGGATACGAAAGTTGTGGAATTAAGGAAATGTTCCAATGGCAACGGAGCATGACTTTACATCATTTGTGTCAGTCATTTCTATTGCCAATAAAAAGGTTTTTTTCTCAGTAAAAATAAAAAATAAAATGTTTGACACCTCACATTCTACAGAAGGGTCAAGTTCAATGTTTGGCCTGTTTGTTGTATATTGTGCTTTTGGCATTCCTAGGGGGAGTTAAACAGAAAGCATTCTTCTCATAGCACTTTTGTTTACAAATAAAATATAAAAATATAATCCTCTCACCCTCCTCAATTTTGAGAAAAAAAAGTGCTCAAGAAACATTTAATGTTTTCATGGCAGCCTAACAATTGTTTCATTTTAAACATTTGATATTGAACACTAATATTTGTGCAGTCATTATTAGTAGCATCTGGCAGTGTTATTTGCATCCTCTGGCATCATTAATGATATTACATTGACTCTACTTTTTAACCGCCCAGTGCATCTCCATAATACACAGAAAATATTATTTGTCAATTTGTCAACGTGACATCTGCTGAGTTGTTTATTATTTTTTGCCTGAGATCCATTAGTAATGTAATGAAACATTTCCCCTTGCACTCATAATAGAGTATATGACTATATGTTCATATTTATCACCACCAGGAAAGTGCAGACTTTCGTCAACAGCTGCCTGAGAAGAATCCTCCAGATCCACTGGCCCAACACCATCAGCAACTCAGACCTGTGGCAGCGTACCAACCAACTGCCAACCGAAGATGAGATCCGGCGCAGAAGATGGGGATGGATTGGGCACACCCTGAGGAAGCCAGTCAGTAACATCACCAGACAGGCGCTGTCATGGAACCCCCAGGGAAAACGAAAAGGAGGACGGCCAAGAAACACCTGGCGACGGGACCTCGAGGCAGACAGCAAGAAGATGGGACACACCTGGAAACAACTAGAGAGGGCAGCCCAGGACCGAGGACTCTGGCGGACTGTTGTCGGCAGCCTATGCTTCGGGAGGAGCGATGGGCATAACTGACTGAACTTCATATTTTGTAAAATAATATTCTAATGTGTCTGCCGTAATATGTGCCCTGGCTGGGTGCTTGGAGTGGGGGTGGTGGACACTTATTACAACCATCCACAAATATCCAGTGAGTTAAATCTAATTTTAGAGATCAAGTGTTAGTGAACAATCATAGAACAAACATCACTTAAACTATAATGTTTTCAACAATAGTTACAAGCCAATTTTGGATGATAAAAATTAATGTGTGCAGTTGTTATCTCCTCGAAGAGATAGCTTTATATCACCCAAGGGATATCTCCTGTGGAAGCTTAATTCAGGTGATAAAACTTAATGTGTGCAGTTGTTATCTTCATAGAACAGATAGCATAATCTCACCCAAGCAATATCTCCTGCATCTTCCCTAGGCAAGAGAGTTAACCGACTATAAAAGTCCAGTTTCCACCCTTGGTATTATGGAGTTACATTTTGGCTGGACTAATGAGTCTATGCATAGTCCAATCCAAATCGTGCACCAAAATAAAAATCCGGTTCATAAACTGTCGTGCAGATTTTGGTCGATTGCAGGATTTGCAAAGCATGTGCACCGCCAACTCGTTGTCAGCAGATATTTTCCAAATCTTTTCATGTATTTAATCAAGACGCTCACGTGATTTGATGCATTTCGCGATGTAAGACCTGTTTTATCACAATATACATCTTGATTATCGATCAGATCGTCCTGACCAGGCGCCACCATTTTGTGTGAAGCAAACGCAAGTGATACGAGAGATGGAATCTGATTGGGCCATAGGAGAGGCTTAGAAGGGACATAACTGGTAATAGCCACTGGTGGAGCTCTGATCGAGCCCAGTAATTCTAGCCTAGTTCGGCAAGGGTGGAAACTGGACTTTTAAAGTCAGTTAACTCTCTTGCCTCGAGAAGATGTATCTCCTGTAGAAGCCATTATTGAATGATAAAATTTAATGTCTGCAGTTGTGAAGACCAAGAGAACTATGTTTGACATAAGTGCTCTGAACATGTTTTGTTTTTGTTTGCTTGTTGTTTAACGCCACACTCATCAATATTCCAGCTATCTGACAGCAGTCTGTAAATAATCATGTGAGGACCAGACAATCCAGTGATTGACATCATGAGAATCAATCTACACAATTGGGATACGATGACATGCATCAACCAAGTCAGCGAGCCTGACCACCTGATCCCATTAGTCGCCTCTTACGACCAGCATGGGTTGCTGAATACCAATTCTAACCCAGATCTTCCCGGGTCAATGAACATGTACCTTATACGTGTACCTGTATTCTGTCTGTCAGAGCAGGAGGCAGCTGCTCACACCCTCCAACAGAGGAAGATTATGCTGCTCTCAAAATGACTACTTTTCAGCTGGGTCAATAATGTTTCAAAACACCAGGAAAAAGGAAATTGTGACCACAAATGAAAACAACTCTTTAAATTGTAACAGACTCCTAGAAAGTATACCATGTGCAGAGTTAAATTTGGCTTCAGTTTCAGAAGTTGTGAAAGTGAAACAACCACATGTTTGACAACTTACATCAATCACGTTGGATGATTCTATTCATGTGTCCACTGTGGAACATCTCATCTCTCATCTGTGGGGGATGCAGTCAAAGTTCATGTGTCCACTGTGGAACATCTCATCTCTCATCTGTGGGGGATGCAGTCAAAGTTCATGTGTCCACTGTGGAACATCTCATCTCTCATCTGTGGGGGATGCAGTCAAAGTTCATGTGTCCACTGTGGAACATCTCATCTCTCATCTGTGGGGGATGCAGTCAAAGTTCATGTGTCCACTGTGGAACATCTCATCTCTCATCTGTGGGGGATGCAGTCAAAGTTCATGTGTCCACTGTGGAACACCTGATCTCTCATCTGTGGGGGATGCAGTCAAAGTTCATGTGTCCACTGTGGAACATCTCATCTCTCATCTGTGGGGGATGCAGTCAAAGTTCATGTGTCCACTGTGGAACATCTCATCTCTCATCTGTGGGGGATGCAGTCAAAGTTCATGTGTCCACTGTGGAACATCTCATCTCTCATCTGTGGGGGATGCAGTCAAAGTTCATGTGTCCACTGTGGAACATCTCATCTCTCATCTGTGGGGGATGCAGTCAAAGTTCATGTGTCCACTGTGGAACATCTCATCTCTCATCTGTGGGGGATGCAGTCAAAGTTCATGTGTCCACTGTGGAACATCTCATCTCTCATCTGTGGGGGATGCAGTCAAAGTTCATGTGTCCACTGTGAAACACCTCATCTCTCATCTGTTGGGGATGCAGTCAAAGTTCATGTGTCCACTGTGGAACACCTCATCTCTCATCTGTGGGGGATGCAGTCAAAGTTCATGTGTCCACTGTGGAACACCTCATCTCTCATCTGTGGGGGATGCAGTCAAAGTTCATGTGTCCACTGTGGAACATCTCATCTCTCATCTGTGGGGGATGCAGTCAAAGTTCATGTGTCCACTGTGAAACACCTCATCTCTCATCTGTGGGGGATGCAGTCAAAGTTCATGTGTCCACTGTGGAACACCTCATCTCTCATCTGTGGGGGATGCAGTCAAAGTTCATGTGTCCACTGTGGAACATCTCATCTCTCATCTGTGGGGGATGCAGTCAAAGTTCATGTGTCCACTGTGAAACACCTCATCTCTCATCTGTTGGGGATGCAGTCAAAGTTCATGTGTCCACTGTGAAACACCTCATCTCTCATCTGTGGGGGATGCAGTCAAAGTTCATGTGTCCACTGTGGAACATCTCATCTCTCATCTGTGGGGGATGCAGTCAAAGATCATGTGTCCACTGTGGAACATCTCATCTCTCATCTGTGGGGGATGCAGTCAAAGTTCATGTGTCCACTGTGGAACATCTCATCTCTCATCTGTGGGGGATGCAGTCAAAGTTCATGTGTCCACTGTGGAACATCTCATCTCTCATCTGTGGGGGATGCAGTCAAAGTTCATGTGTCCACTGTGGAACATCTCATCTCTCATCTGTGGGGGATGCAGTCAAAGTTCATGTGTCCACTGTGGAACATCTCATCTCTCATCTGTGGGGGATGCAGTCAAAGTTCATGTGTCCACTGTGGAACATCTCATCTCTCATCTGTGGGGGATGCAGTCAAAGTTCATGTGTCCACTGTGAAACACCTCATCTCTCATCTGTTGGGGATGCAGTCAAAGTTCATGTGTCCACTGTGGAACACCTCATCTCTCATCTGTGGGGGATGCAGTCAAAGTTCATGTGTCCACTGTGGAACACCTCATCTCTCATCTGTGGGGGATGCAGTCAAAGTTCATGTGTCCACTGTGGAACATCTCATCTCTCATCTGTGGGGGATGCAGTCAAAGTTCATGTGTCCACTGTGAAACACCTCATCTCTCATCTGTTGGGGATGCAGTCAAAGTTCATGTGTCCACTGTGGAACACCTCATCTCTCATCTGTGGGGGATGCAGTCAAAGTTCATGTGTCCACTGTGGAACACCTGATCTCTCATCTGTGGGGGATGCAGTCAAAGTTCATGTGTCCACTGTGGAACATCTCATCTCTCATCTGTGGGGGATGCAGTCAAAGTTCATGTGTCCACTGTGAAACACCTCATCTCTCATCTGTTGGGGATGCAGTCAAAGTTCATGTGTCCACTGTGGAACACCTCATCTCTCATCTGTGGGGGATGCAGTCAAAGTTCATGTGTCCACTGTGAAACACCTCATCTCTCATCCGTGGGGGATGCAGTCAAAGTTCATGTGTCCACTGTGAAACATCTCATCTCTCATCTGTGGGGGATGCAGTCAAAGTTCATGTGTCCACTGTGGAACATCTCATCTCTCATCTGTGGGGGATGCAGTCAAAGTTCATGTGTCCACTGTGGAACACCTCATCTCTCATCTGTGGGGGATGCAGTCAAAGTTCATGTGTCCACTGTGGAACATCTCATCTCTCATCTGTGGGGGATGCAGTCAAAGTTCATGTGTCCACTGTGAAACACCTGATCTCTCATCTGTGGGGGATGCAGTCAAAGTTCATGTGTCCACTGTGGAACACCTGATCTCTCATCTGTGGGGGATGCAGTCAAAGTTCATGTGTCCACTGTGGAACATCTCATCTCTCATCTGTGGGGGATGCAGTCAAAGTTCATGTGTCCACTGTGGAACATCTCATCTCTCATCTGTGGGGGATGCAGTCAAAGTTCATGTGTCCACTGTGGAACATCTCATCTCTCATCTGTGGGGGATGCAGTCAAAGTTCATGTGTCCACTGTGGAACATCTCATCTCTCATCTGTGGGGGATGCAGTCAAAGTTCATGTGTCCACTGTGGAACATCTCATCTCTCATCTGTGGGGGATGCAGTCAAAGTTCATGTGTCCACTGTGGAACATCTCATCTCTCATCTGTGGGGGATGCAGTCAAAGTTCATGTGTCCACTGTGGAACATCTCATCTCTCATCTGTGGGGGATGCAGTCAAAGTTCATGTGTCCACTGTGGAACATCTCATCTCTCATCTGTTGGGGATGCTCAACTGTGAGAACTAGACACAGAACTCTTGTATCTGAAATAGCAAAAATATTTGATATATACAAACACACACAAAAAAGCGGTCACTAAAGAGTGAGTGAGTGAGTGAGTGAGTGAGTGACAGCATGTCAGCTTATTATGGGTGGAAAGCCAAAAGTGATACAGGTATCAGCGTTACCACTTTGGTAAAACCCATAAGCATGGGTATGGCGCTGACAAACCTAGAAACATAACCAGCGTAAACAGGAATTCAAACCCACAATCAGAATTAGAATTACTAAAAATGATATCTATTGTCACTATAATTCTTACAAATCCTCTACCTCCATTACATCGTTGCCAGAATATACCAGTGGGATAGGCAGGTTCTGGCTCTGGTGAACTCCCAGCATAGTTGACAGTGGTATAATATTATTGTGATTTCATAACCTAACAGTTATTACCAATCCTAAAGGTGAAAAACCAACTATCACCTCAAGAGGACTTGAAAACTTCATGTGCAAATCTCAAATATGTAGTATCTTCACTTGAACTACTGTTACATTTGTTATTATGCATATAAATGACATCATAGATGTTTTAGACCCATCTCTCTGATCCTCAATTCCTGGCTATCATAGTTGCAGATATGACATCATTTCCGGTTTTGTGACATCAATTCCTGGCTATCATAGTTGCAGATATGACATCATTTCCGGTTTTGTGACATCAATTCCTGGCTATCATAGTTGCAGATATGACATCATTTCCGGTTTTGTGACATCAATTCCTGGCTATCATAGTTGCAGATATGACATCATTTCAGGTTTTGTGACATCAATTCCTGGCTATCATAGTTGCAGATATGACATCATTTCAGGTTTTGTGACATCACTTCTGGTATATCATAGTTCCGGGTGTGATTTCACTTCCTGTTTTGCTTCAATATGACATCATTCTGACATGACTGGCCGTTCTGATGTCACATCCAGTTATATTTCTCCTTTTGATTGTGACATCAGTTCTTGTTTTAAGTGTCATTTCGTTCTTGTGACATCACTTCAAACTATCTCAGGTCTATGACATCACTTCTGGTAATTTGTGATGTCACTTCCTGTAACTTACAGACGATGACGTTACTTCCAATACTGACATCACGTCTGTTCTTAATTTACCACGACATCATTTCCAAAGGTGCCCCAATGCTGTAACATATCTTCTTGCATCCAAATTATGGTGTTACGAAGACTCTGGATCAACCCGACCTGGTTCTTTCTGATAGTGAGTGGGAATGAATGACGCAGATGAGACTCAAACTCACAATCTTCTGATTGGAGTCTTATCCTTAGGCCACAGGGCCAACCATGACAACTCCAGCGACAACCCAGGTGATTTGCACCAATATCCATTGCGTGCTTAGTTGTCGAGAAGAGATCCTTAACACTGCTGAGGGTAAGGTAACTTAGTGTTAGGTGTACACCTAAGAAAATCCTCAAGTACATAAAAAATGTCATTTTAGATAAGGCAAGGGAAGACAGCTGTCAAGAGAGTCAGAGGCCTGGTTTAGAATTCAAGGGGGGAAACTCGGCCACGAGGGTGTGAAGGCAGTCGGAGCCAGGGATCTGTGGTAATTGTGTCTCTTCAGTCTTGGTTGTAAAATTCGTATGAGGTGATAAAATTGTTTCAATAATTCCATGAAGGAATGGCCTGGGTGCCAGTGTTCAAAACAACCTTAAGGATACGACTGGCATAAGTCTATGGTAAGGTATGGGAGTTACGATCACCTTAGCGCTAAGATCGCTTTGTACAATGTCACCCCAGTTTCATAATCCTGTTGAGGGAAATAATTCAAGTTTGAACAATACTATTCCCAATATCCAACTCGGTAAGGTGTCGGTAAGGTCCAAAAAATCAGATTGCGCTGTTGTGTTGCGGCTAACAGTACCCAGATGGGTAGGTTGACTGGGAATAACATAGGAAGACATAGGAGAGTGGTATACATACTCAAGACATAGGAGAGTGGTATACATATTCAAGACATAGGAGAGTGGTATACATACTCAAGACATAGGAGAGAGGTATACATACTCAAGACATAGGAGAGTGGTATACATACTCAAGACATAGGAGAGTGGTATACATACTCAAGACATAGGAGAGTGGTATACATACTCAAGACATAGGAGAGTGGTATACATACTCAAGACATAGGAGAGTGGTATACATACTCAAGACATAGGAGAGTGGTATACATACTCAAGACATAGGAGAGTGGTATACATACTCAAGACATAGGAGAGAGGTATACTTACTCAAGACATAGGAGAGTGGTATACATACTCAAGACATAGGAGGGTGGTATACATACTAGAGACATAGGAGAGTGGTATACATACTCAAGACATAGGAGAGTGGTATAAAACGTAACAAATGTTATATTTGGGATAACACTTTCTTAGTAGTATACAGATTCTCATACTTTTGGGGGATTGAGTCCCGTCCGGGATTTGAACCCACACTGCCAGAGTGAGGCACCTGCGACTTTGTATGCTGGCGATTAGGTGCCTCACTCTGGCAGTGTGGGTTTGAATCCTGGACGGGACTCAACCCCCCAAAAAGTAAGAGAATCTGTACGTAACTAAGAAAGTGTTATCCCAAATAAAACATTTGTTACATTTGACCACTTTCTAAATGGCATTGTGTATTCAGAGAGTGGTATAGTCATACTCAAGACATAAAAGTGAGTGAGTATGGTTTAACGCCTCTTAAAGCAATATTCCAACAATATCACAGTGGGGGACACCAGAAATGGGCTTCACACATTGTACCCATGTCTGGAATTGATCCTGGGTCTTCGGTGTGACGAGCGAACACTTTAACCACTGGGCTACCCATCTGCCCCTCAAGACTTAAAAAAGCACAATCTCATTAAAATCAGATCTTAGTTCTCGCTACAACTAAACAAAGATCTGAGGACATCCCATTACGGGTCACGTCAGACCGATCTTGCGCGAACTTTGACCAACCAATGGAATGACCAATCAGAAGGCAGCTTTCTCCTGCTTTACGGCACAAATTTCAAATTGGCGACTACGCTTCGAAACATATTTTGACAAATTCTCGATCACAAATTTGAAACCTAAACAAAAGAATATTCTGGAATGGCTTATAGATGGTCTAGATTGTATGGATTCAGTCGTTAAATCCGTAACTATCGTTTCGGAGTTAAAGTTTTCGAGGTTGCATGATGAGAAATCACATTCCGACTGTCACTTTCATAATCTGGTAAGCGATGCTCTGATTGGTCGGATGAAAGATCGTTCTGACGTGACCCCTAATGGGATGTCCTCAGATCTTTGTTTAGCGATAGCGATAACTAAGATCTGATTTTAATGAGATTGTAAAAAAGCACAGCTATAAATTAGAAATGATGCCACTTTTTGAGAATGTTGACCAACCTCTTGTCTCAACTGCTGACTGTCAGTGGTAGGTGTGGCTCAGTGGTAATGTTCAGTCATAAAGTATGTGAAGTGGACCCAATACACTGACATGGCGACATGAGTATTACCAGCGTGCTACAGAATGATATACTGCCCTGTGCCGTACTCCAATAACACACGCGTCACTGTGTCACTGAGTTCGTGAGCGAGTTGGGTTCTATGCCGCTTTTTGCAATGCTCCAGCCACATCATGGCAGGGGCACACTAGAAATGGACTGCACACATTGTACCCATGTGGGATTCAAACTCAGGTCCTTTACTTACACTCTTACCACTGACCTACGCAACATGCCAGGTCAACAACATAGCAATGTTTGATGGTGTTTAAGTACAAGCCTACCAGTTTTTTTAATCAGCTGTATGATGGACTGAATCAATTTATTAAAAGGTAGGATTGATAAGTATTTCTACCCAGTATTTCAGTTGCAGAAGTTTCTTGAAAATATATGGCATTAAAACACAAACTTACCAACCCTTATGTTATCTGAATCTTAATTGACCGCCTCCGTGGTCTAGTGGTAGAGCGTCCGCCCGGAGAGGGGAAGGTCCAGGGTTCGATCCCTGGCCGCATCATCCCAAAAGACGTTAAAAGATGGTACTTGTTGTTACCCTTCCTGGCGCTCGGTATTAAGGGTCTAAAACAAGGACTGGTTGGCTCGGAGTCAGTATACTGTGTGTGAGTGGGTTATTCATGTCAAACTGGGGCATGGTATCTCAGTGGGCTAGCACTACAAATCGGCATCAGTCCGGACTAGAACAAGCAACCACATACACACAAGGGCATGCACATTGCTATATAATTGAAATAATCGTTAAACCCATTTCACCTCATCTCACCTGAATTTGAATTCCCCATAATGTTAGATTAGAAAGATTCTCTTCATTTACTTACAACAAAGAAATTCCTAGTTATAATATTCACACACATTTGAAGAATGTTTACATGAAATGAGACATCAGTATTTCTTTAAATGCATAAATGTCTCAAAAAATATTTGAAAGTGTATTGATAGATCAAACCACAAATAATTAGCATGATAAGATAAATCAAGCTGGAGAAACAGATATATTTATCATACGGATTTCAATGATGTATTACGCTTATAAATATTACCAAAACAGATGTTAATAAAATCATAGTAATAGCATAATAGTCTGCGTTTCAGATAAAACGAGTCTTACATTGCGAAGTGCATCAAATCAAGTGAGCACCTTGATTAAAAACATGCAAAAATTTAGAAAATATCTGTTGACAACGAATTAGCGCTGCACATGCTTTGCAAATCCTGCAGTCGACCGAAATCTGCATGACAATTTACGAACCGGATTTCGATTTCGGAGTGCAATTTTGATTGGACTATGCATAGACTTGTTAGTAACTCCATAATACCAGCCTAGTTCGGCAAGGGTGGAAACTGGACTTTTATAGTCAGTTAACTCTCTTGCCTCGGGAAGATGTCCTATTTCATATCACCAACATGACACAGTGACTCACAAGAGTGTCATGCCTTCATCTGACAATATTGGATACGGCCAATGTATAAATCAATGCACATCACTGCGGCAATCACCCTGTTGCATGTCAGGGTTATCAGACAAACACTTCAAACGAAGACGGAAGCTTTAGGAGACTATAACACTGTATATATGTGTACAGATTCTGGGGGAATCATTGAAGGAATTCTGTCATAATGATTCCTGATTGCAAGGATTTATCTGGACCGGCTCAGAGGCCGATATTCGGACCTAAGTCTGCTGCAATATCAGTAAAAAATCCTCAAAGGGAAATAAACATTTCCCAATTTATGTTAATACTGTTATAACTAATGTTATGGCTTTGTAGAGGTAACTTGTATTTTACTGACCAATAAAAAGGAACAGGCTTTAAAGCTTAGTTTTACATAATTGCATTGAAAGCAGTGCTAAATTACCATGTCCAAATTTCTCTGAAATTAAGAAACTAGAAACTTTTTATGAATCTCAAATTTGAACAAAAAAAGTTTGTCTAAACTTGCCTATAATGGGCACCTAGTGTTTTTAATTCTAATTCACTGTAATCAATAATAGACTAAAAATCTAAAGCATTAGTTGTCCATTAGTCCATTTATATAGCACTGTACTCCATGCTCTAAGCTCTTGAACATTATTACTCCAGTCAATGAATCAATATGCACTCAATATTCATTCTCAGCTCCCTGAGGAGTATACAACCAAAGCAGCCTGTAAGGCGCTGGAAGGTTAACAGCCACCATCTCATCCTACCAGGTACCCATTCACTGCTGGGTGAAAAGAGGCATATTACGAACAACATCCCTTGACTGAGGTGACACATGTGCTACATGTGCATCAGTGTGGAGTAGGACCGAAGCCCTAAACACACTCAGGGGTTAAGCTGCCGATCACGATCACCCATCCAATGACCCTCCGATAACCCATGTGATGACCTGTTACAAGTCCCGGAAACCCGTCTCAAAACCTTTGGTCAGAGATCTTTCCAGTTCTGCGCTTCCTCGCTATGGAACAAACTACCATCTGATCTTAAGCTGTCGCATCGCTTTCATCCTTTAGGCTCATCTGAAAACACACCTTTTCACACAACACTATCAACTCTACTCCCCCTTTCATTAGCATTACTTGCTAAAACTATGTAGCGCCATGAGCTTTAACTTGGTGAATGGAATCTGGCGCAGTATAAATGGACTTATTATTATTATTATTGCTGTGAACAGGACCACATGCCACCAGTGCCAAAATTGTTGCCATCTCACTAAATTTGAGAGGGAGAAAAGTGATGATGTTCAACCATGTTATGTTACAGAAGGTGAAATGGGGAATAACGTCGCGTCCAAGATTATTTCACTTAATTAGCGACGTGCATGCACATGTATGTGTGTGTGGGGGGGCTGCTTGTACTAGTCCAGACTGATGCCGATTTATAGTGCTAGCTCACTGAGATACTACCCCAGTTTAACATGAATACCCCACTCAGACACAGTATATTGACTCCAAGCCGACCAGTCCTTGTTTTAGCCCCTTAATGCCAAGTGACAGACAGGGTAACAACAAGTACCATCTTTTAACGTCTTTTGGTATGACGCGGTCGGGGATGGAACCCTGGACCTTCTGCTCTCCAGGCGGACACTCTACCACTAGACCACGGAGGCGGTCTCATCTTACAGAAGCCAGGTAGAGTGTTATAAAGCACAGAATATGGTAAAAGAAGAACCATGTATTTTCACACCAATGGTTATGACCTAAACACTATTCTTCATGGAAATGTCACAGCAAAGATTAATTTAGAAATATTAAAATCCATTCATGAATCTATATCAGCCTTGATCAGATTCTAAAATTGTATCTAAGTGCTGCAAACTAACGTTTAAACTCTCATGTATCTGATGTTTGCTTACAATTTTTTATTTATGTAGAAACTGTGTTTTTATACCTAAAAAATTATTTTATTACTTACCCTTGACTGTACATAATAATTGACGACATTGTACGACATCTGGAGTGATAATAGTATAAGTCTTTACATATTTACCAATCCAGCTTCACACATTTTGTGAAATAAATAATTCCCCTACTCAGAGAAACGTTTTGGTTGGGAGCTCAAAGAAATACCACACAATGCATGAGGTTGGAAAGAGTTGTCTCCCCTGATGCACAAACACCAGACCAAATTGTAAGATATAATCTATAGCCTCTGTCATCATTTGATAACATACACTTTGAAAACATCTGATGATACTCATCTTAATACAGTGGTTGTCTACATAGAAGATGCAACCTGACCTGATACATGGTTTTGTTTGGTTAAAAAAGATAGATACACTGAGGTCAGAACAGAATAAATATGTTAAAAATTAAACACAAAATGCTTTCATGGGGTGTTTTACTGATGGCTTGAATTTTGTGAGTTGAAAGCTGTAGTGTCCCATGATCGTATCATGATACAGACCTGTAGCAGTGTGGATACTATCTCCAATGATCATAATCTACAAGAACTAGGGATTCGAACTCACAACCCATAGGGGACACAGTGGCCTACTGGCCCAAGCCACTACAATTCTCTGTACAGTGTTGTGTCTCTTAGTCGCGCCAGAAACCGATGATAGTGAGTTCAAAGAAATTTTCCCTGATTATGTTTCTAGGTTTGTCAGCACCAAACACATCTAACACCTGCAACACTTCAGGCTTTCTCCAATATCAAGCTAACAACTCTCTCTCTCTCGCTCTCTCGCTCACTCACTCACTCACTACTTTATGAGCTGAAGCACCTACCACCACTGGGCTTGGCATCTTAGATGTGAAGTAAAAGTTGTTTTACGATTCAAATTGTGTTGATAAAGGCATTTTCTTTTGCAAAAAAAATATCATAAAAGAAGCAAAACCAAAGCTGAACATGTACACCGGTAATCAGGGCTAACTGGGATTTGAACCAACGATCCCAAGCTGCAGAGGTCTAAAGGCACAGGTATGGAACTGAAAGACCTGCCTTCTTTACCAAGTTGCTTCACAATTTATCTATCCAATGTTACCTACACTGTTAAACACTGTGTTTTTAACTATTCTTTGCGATAACAATTATCACAGAAATTTGTCCAGCTTCCCAATGGGCAAGTCTGACTTTATAGACGATAGACAAGGACAATGCCATGTTTGTTCGTAAACACTGAAAGTAGTACCTACCTGACATTTTGTATTTGCATATTTATTCATAAATGACCCAAGTGGATACTATTTTTATCTACTGGCTTTAGCCTGCTGATTAATTATACCCATTATATAATATATTTAGTTATCCAGTATTCATTTGAAAACAGAAAAGAGAAAGATAATATGTTCAGCAAGCACATATTACACACATGTCAACATATGAGGATTGATAAGTTCTGAGACTCACATAAAAAAAATTGACCTAAAGACATTAAAATGATTTATTTTTCATCATAATCTGCTTCTGCATAGATACCCATTTGCCAAGGATGATGGAGGGATTTCATTCCAGTTTTGTAGTAGTCCTTCTCTTGGCTGTCCAAAAAGTTCTACACAACTGCCTTGATCAGATCAGGAGAATATGGTTGATGCTGAGGGAGATCAAAGCCACACTCGTGGATTGTAGCCATGGCAATGACAAAAGTATGCACTGGCACATTGTCCTGATAGAAGTGCAGACCTTTTGCCAGCTTTCCATGTCCTCAAGTCTTAATTTCATCCTGTAATTGCCTCAGAAGTGCAATATAATATGTTCTGTTTATTGTGTGGCCTTTTGGAATGTAGTTCGCCATGCAATCTTCGGCATCTAAGAACATGGAGGTGAAAACCTTCCAGATGATGGGACAGTCTTGCATTCTTTGGTGGTGGTGATGTCAAATGCTTCCACTATTTGGATTGTTGTTTCACTCAGGCTGGAAGTGGGGAACCCAGGTTTCATCCCTAGTCACAAATTATTGCAAGAACCTTTCTGGATCAGCTTCAAACAGATAGATTATCACAAGACATGTGACTGGTACATTTTTTATGAGATATCAGAAGCTATGGAACTCAACAAGTTGATACTTTCTTCATTGCCAAAGTTTCCATGATAGTGGAATGTAATCTCTCCTGGGAAATACTAAACTAGCAACATGACCCCTAGTCATTTGCCAGTCAGTCAGCACCATAACGTGCATTCTCTGGATTATTTCTAGTGTTGCTGATGTCACAGCCCTTCAAGGACTGAGGTTGTCTTTAAGGACAAGGCTCTCCTTGACACACTTTAAACTTTACTGACCACCACCTTACAGTGCATGGGAAGGGGCATCCAAAGGTCCAAAGGTCACAAGCCCCTGCTCATGTTATTGACTTGTCACAGTGATACAATTTGCTCAGCTGACTCACATTCTTGAGGATATATCTCTGACATCATGTAATGTACACAACAAAAGATTTCACTATTACCATGATTACCCAATTCCCTCTACCTGAGGCTCAGAACTTATCAATCAACCCTCATATATATCTTGTAAGAAACACAATGTTGTGTTCGTATGCTGTGGCTTAACTATTGGTGCACAGATTTCATTCTGTCCTTCCATATTTTATCTGAACAATGTTATGTATGTCAAGCCATTGTAAAAGCAAGGGGACTGGCTTGATATGCATACTATTACATGTGTTGAAACTTTGTATCTTGAAATTTCAACTTAGTTTCTTGAAATTTCAACTTAGTTTCTTGAAATTTCAAGATAGAATAGAAAAAAATTAAAAAAACAAATGGCCCTAAAAGGCTTCCGTACCCATCTGTTACAACTGGTTACATATTTTCCAAATGACCAAGTCACAGTGTATTACATACATTGTATACTCTTGAATCTATTTTCGAAAATATAAGACTGTGATATTATAGTTTTAAAACAGTATTCTTTTAAGTTCATAAACTTAAAAGCTACTAAGAGATGAACCCACTACCTCCATCTTCCCGCGGCAAAGGTGTTAACTGACTTTATAAGCAACTGGACTTTCTTATAAAGTCAGTTAACACCTTTGCCGCGGGAAGATGACTACCTCCTACACAAGTAATGAAAATGGGGAGGTGGACTACAACATTTTATCAAAGGGCTGGGGTCTATCAAATCACAAATAAAGTGTGATATCAAAACCTAAGTCACTTGTACACTGCCATTTATTTATACAAAAGATTCCGCTTGACTTTGGATCTTTGCCCGCTCCTAATAAGCACCTTTGCCAGGGATAATCTACCTTGTAGGGATGATGATACGCTTGATAAGAATATGTGTTCGCATCGTGTCTCTCACAGGCGATCATTATCATCACGATATATCACCACACAAACGAGTATACTTGACTTAAAGATTATCTTCAACATATAAAACGTCAAGTGTGATGTGTGTTGTTGTTGGGCGTCCAGCCGTGACGAGCGCTTGATATTCATTCACAAATCACCTGTCGGCTGAAACTTTAGATTCGGTAACGTTCATCGAGTTCATTCATCACCTGAGTAGCACAGGTACAAGATGTCACTCAAGCCGGACGGTCAATTTAAATTGTTTGCTCAAATCCATCATCAGAACTGACTCATGATAATGTTTAATAATGTATATTTCGTAACTGGAAATGTACCATATTGCATTGCGTTGCGCACCTGTTGAATTGACAGCCAAAAGCTATTCACGTGACCCCCGACCTCACGTGCAATAGCGAGCGCAGGGCCAGCGCGAGCTTGTACCTATCTGTCAACACAGACTATCAAATTACTGCGATGCCCAAAGCCCAGTAGCGATCGCCAGTCGGAGTTTGTAATGAGGTAAATTGATTGTTATCTTTTCAACTGTCACTGAAAACTGTGTACACAATTGCTGCTTCCGCTGTGCAGCGATTTCGCTTGCGGCGCCATATTCAAACTGCGATGACTCACAGGTAAAGGAGCTTGCGTGATAGGCTCGGGCAAGGTCGATAAAACGACAGCTAAACACACGCGGGGGATTTCAAACCACATTCGTGCGATCGCATGGAGATTTAGGTGCAGGTGATCCTTGGATATATCACCACAAATGACCGTATTTGTTGGTTGCAAAATCACAGGTATAATAGACCAACAGGTGAGTGTTGCTGTGGGTTATAATCGGTTAGAAGTCTTTTGTTGTGTGTCAACATGCATGTATAACATGGTCCGATGGTTGCTCAATGGACGAACAAAATATCAACTATTTCTGCTAACATCCTGAATTTTCTGTCAAGACGAAATAATACATACATGTTGTTGCAGGTCATGTGGCCTTGTAGTTGTATGTCCTTCTTAAATTGCTTAAATGGAATCATAGTGTTATAATCTTTGAAATATTATTTTGATAGTTAATCAAAGTACTTATTCAAGTCCTGTTAGACCAGTGTATGGTGATTGGAAAGCCTTTCGCCTGTATTCACTCTCAAAAACTTTTATATGCATGCGTTGCTGCTCAATCCTTTTAACTATATATATTTTATTTTTTTTGAGGGGCAGGATTTGTGTGGATGTCTCACCAGGTGATTTTTTAAAAATAAATAAAAAAGCCTATTCAAATCCTGTTATACCAGTGAATGGCCGCGAATCCAAACTATATGGTAGACACAGTGTTGCATCGTGTATCTGAATATGAAACACTTGAATACTTATGAATGTGGTATATCTTTCATATCCCATCCATGTATGTCCTATATTATGGTATGTCATATATCTCTATTGCTATTAAGTTATAAATGTTATTATCATCATAATGTTTAATTCTACCTCCATCATTATATCATCTCCTTTCTTTTAAGATATTTCTCAAAATGGAAAGAAGACATGCACTAGATAATTGATGACTCAAAATCAAAATGATCTTAATTGTTCTTCGGCAGATATGTCTAGATATGGGTAAACTTGAGTTTGCGTGTTGTTTTACGAAACACTCAGCAATATTTCAGCTATATGACTGCAGTCTGTAAATCTGGCAATCCAGTAATTGACATCATGAGAGGGTTTTACGATATGCAGAAATGTGCATCCAGTATGCAAAAAATGTATAGAATGGATGCAGAAAAACATATATGGCATCCCGAGGAATGCACAATAATACTGGTATTTATTTACCAAATTCTTGATAAGAAATATTAAGTTCCTGTGATCAAAGTCATAATTAAACCTTACAGTACAGTTCACAACACCATTTCAATATTATACAGCGCCTTTATATTTCCTATTTTGGGGGTGCTCTGGAGTCTTAGTTTTGTAGGTAAAGGTAAACACCTGTATAAGCATGATAAGCATCCATCTACGCACTTGGGATATGCTGACATGCATCAACAAAGTCAGGCAGCCTGACCACCCAATCCGATTAACCACCTCTAACAGTTATCTGAAGTAATTACGTAATATTACCAATTCATCTAATAATATTACAAATCTTAATAAATAGTGATAAAAGTCTGTTTCCACACCTTAAACATGTTAAATGTACACAGATATCCAAGTTAGAGAAGAATAGCAAGCTACAGTTCCAGGACACTATCTCAACATATAAAACTACTATAACAATTTGTGAAACTAGCGACTGTGCTTGTTGTAAGAGGTGACTAACGGGATCGGGTGGTCAGGCTCTGTGTCTTGCTTGATGCATGTCATCGTATCCCAGTTGCATGGATTTATGCTCATGATGTCAATCACTAGATTGTCTGGTCCAGACTTGATTATTTACAGACTGCCGTCATATAACTAGTTATTGCTGAGTGTGGCGTTAAACAACAAACAAGCAAACAAACTACACAAGTTGTCAAACAAATAATACAGGAATACCCAGTCTTCATTCTGTGATGCTTGTTTTTCACAATCAGAATCTTGTTAACGTGTATGTGTTAATCTATTGAGAATAAAAAGTTGCCTTGGGCATACATGAGGAATAACTCATAAAGTCAGGGTGTGCTTAAAACCTGCCATTTGTTGAAAAGAACATAAGACTCTAAGAGGGAATTAGGCATGTGAGCATGCATGGCAGACATGTATTAAAAGAACTGAACAAAAGTTTAGATGCCCTTGGAAAGTCGAAGCCTTGTTTAAATTAAGATAGAATGGTCCTGAAGGAAATTGAAAAAGGTGTTGCCTCAAAGGCTTAATGGATGGCCTCACAAATACTTGAGTTGTCTGGGACAGGCAGGTGATTTAATGGGTTGCATAACCTTACTGCCCTTTGTCCATTAGCTGCATGTGGAGGTCACTGACTTTCTCCCTCAATGGAAATCACCTTGCCACCTCAATTTGCACATCTGTTGCCATGGTAACGGACATGCTTAGATAACAGGAAAAACAAATTAAAACCATGTCTTTCATGGATCAGTTTTACTACAATGAAAGTCAAGTACATGGTTACCGTGGTTACTGATCATTAGAGCAAGTGATTGAGTTAAAATATAAAGCTGCATCAGCATTATTTCTGCCATGCAGTGACAAGAAGAAGTTTATCTATACGTAAGGGAGTCATGAATACAAAGTTATATTTAAAAACAAATTTGTCAAACATATTTTGGCAAAACGATATTATTTATTATACAGGTTAAGACATGGGCTATAGGCCACCAATAACCAAAGCAAGGCCACCTCGTTTGGGATCATGGGGACTTACAGTGCCCCAGCAGGATTTATGTCATCACTTTAGCCACTGGTGCTTGTGCACAATACTAGCCAATATAAAAAAAATGCTCTGCAATAATTTGGCCTAAAACACTGGTTGATGATGTTGCATCGATTATGACATTGACAGGATTACGTGTCACACAGGAGAACAATTAGAAATAGTATCAGCTTAATAAGTATGTTAAACAGTAGCCTAACATCTTGTCTCTGAAATGAATATATTTTAGAGAAAAACAGGTGTTGAATTATAGTTATAAAATATAATAAAAAGGAGCAAAGAGACTTCTTTTTTTTCTGATACTGCAGTAATGTAGACTTGCATGGGCTGTATTGGATATATTTGTTTCAGGGTCTGTATAACAGACTTGTTGAACAGCACCAACAATAATATCCATCCAACTGATATTATTGTTTGCAAAATTTCATTTTATGGTAACAAAGTTGATAAATGTTCTATTTGACTTGGTGAAATGGGTACCACAGGTAAAAACTGTCAAGTTAGATCAATATTTATCAGATTTGGTTTGGTTTCTTGTTTTACGCCGCACTCAGCAATATTCCAGCTATATGATGACGGTCTGTAAATAATAGAGTGTGGACCAGACAATCCAGTGATTAATATCATGATCATCGATCCACGCAATTGGGATCGATGACATGCATCAACCAAGTCAGCGAGTCTGACCACTCGATCCTGTTAGTCGCCTCTTACAACAAGCATAGTCGCCTTTTACGGCAAGCATTATTTATCAGAACAACTTTGATTTAGCTGTGTTTTGTCACATTCTGCTAACTGAATGAGTTCAGGGATTTATCTGGACTTGCTCAGAGGCCGATATTTGGCCCTAAGTCTGAAGCCAATGTCAGTACAAATTCCCAAATCGGAATTACAAATTTCCTGATTCATGAAGTTAAAGTTATAACCAATGTTAACCAATGTTTTGGTTTGTAGAGATGACTTGTATTTCACTGATAACAGGACCAATACAGAGGAGAAAAAGACTTTAGTGCTTTAGTTTTCACTGTTTCATTGAATGCAATGTTAACAATGTTAACATGCCTCCTAATTTGAGGCAATAAAAACTAAGAATATCAGTTTCTCCAAGGTTGGCTGCCAAGGGCACTTAGTTTGGAATCCTATGTTCCATTTCTGGTGTCCCCACCTTGAACATGTTGAAATTGCTGGAATATTGCTAAAAGTGGTGTAAAACCATGATCTCACTTATTTGTTTAAAAATTGCAGTTTGCTATGAGATCTCCTTTTTAAAAATATTGTATGTTCTGTCTGAAGAAATTTATCTGTTTGAACGTTGTTTCATTGTGTTGCCAGTTGTGTCAACGCAGGGTTTGAGGACTTGTCCTTCAGGATGCTGAGGACACAGCCCAGTGCCGTGGAGCAGGATAGGACCATCACGTCCGAACAGCTGGAACAACAGCTGGAGGGCAGCGACCCACATCAGTGTGTCGTCATATCTCACACACCCTCAGTCCAGGTGAGCTAATGAACGATACATCGGTCCAGATGAGCTAATGAATGATACATCGGTCCAGGTGAGCTAATGGGTGATACATCAGTCCAGGTGAACCAATGGGATATACCATCAGTCCAGGTGAGCTAATGGGTGATACATCAGTCCAGGTGAACAAATGGGTGATACATCAGTCCAGGTGAACAAATGGGATATACCATCAGTCCAGGTGAACAAATGGGATATACCATCAGTCCAGGTGAGCTAATGGGTGATACATCAGTCCAGGTGAACAAATGGGTGATGCCATCAGTCCAGGTGAGCTAATGGGTGATACATCAGTCCAGGTGAACCAATGGGATATACCATCAGTCCCGGTGAACTAATGGGTGATACATCAGTCCAGGTGAACTAATGGGTGATACATCAGTCCAGGTGAACCAATGGGATATACCATCAGTCCAGGTGAGCTAATGGGTGATACATCAGTCCAGGTGAACTAATGGGTGATACATCAGTCCAGGTGAACCAATGGGATATACCATCAGTCCAGGTGAGCTAATGGGTGATACATCAGTCCAGGTGAACAAATGGGTGATACCATCAGTCCAGGTGAACTAATGGGTGATACATCAGTCCAGGTGAACCAATGGGATATACCATCAGTCCAGGTGAACTAATGGGTGATACATCAGTCCAGGTGAACTAATGGGTGATACATCAGTCCAGGTGAACCAATGGGATATACCATCAGTCCAGGTGAGCTAATGGGTGATACATCAGTCCAGGTGAACAAATGGGTGATACCATCAGTCCAGGTGAGCTAATTGGTGATAAATCAGTCCAGGTGAACAAATGGGTGATACCATCAGTCCCGGTGAACTAATGGGTGATACCATCAATCCAGGTGAACAAATGGGTGATAATATCAGTCCAGGTGAACTAAAGGATGATACTATAAGTCCAGGTGAGCTAATGGGGTATACCATCAGTATCAAGTGAACAAACTGTTGTACACCATCAGACCACATGTGCTAACTGATTGGTATATACAACAATAATTCCAGTGAGATAACTGCTGTGTCTTTTGAATCCATTTGAAATATCTGTGTGCGTGTGTGTGCCTGCGTGTGTGTGAGTGTGAGTGTGAGTGTGTGTGTTATTATTATTAACCCTGTGATTTATAATTCCTCACACACTTTCTCTCTACAAATGATTGTGCAGCATTATCTCCCTTTGATTCTTATCCCCTGTACATGGGTTTGTGTCCCCATTTATTATCCTTGGCCTGTCAGCACTAAATGGGGCACTGGTGGCCCAGTCATCAAACATGATGCAGAGTTGAATCCCTTGGGCATGCCAGAAACTTATGATCATGGGTTTGAATCCCGGATCACCCCAATTAAGCTTTTCAGTTTGTCAGTACCATACCAGTGCTCGTGTAAATGTCTGAGACCTGCAGACCGCCTCCGTGGTCTAATGGTAGAGCATCCGCCTGGAGAGCGGAAGGTCCGGAGTTCGATCCCAAACGCGTCATACCAAAAGACGTTAAAAGATGGTACTTGTTGTTACCCTGTCTGGCACTCGGCATTAAGGTGCTTAAACAAGGACTGGTCGGCTGGGAGTCAGTATACTGTGTCTGAGTGGGGTATTCATGTTAAACTGTGGCATGGTATTTCAGTGTGCTAGCACTATAAATCGGCATCAGTCCGGACTAGTACAAGCAGCCAAACACACACATACACATGCATGCACGTTGCTATATAAGTGCAATAATCTTGGACGCGACGTTAAACCCCATTTCACCCTACCTCACCTCTGAGACCTGCATCACCTAGGGCTTTCCTCACACATTAAACTGACACAACGTGATATTATTGACATATTGTTCAAAGCGGCATTAAACCCAAGACACTCGCTCAATACCAGCACTGTATTCATGCTCATTTCTTCCCTAATATGCTGACATGCTGTGATCATGGTGATAAAACTGACATACTGTTCAAAATGTGCTTTCTGCAATACTAGCATGTAGTGTGCAGTGTTTCTGTATCCTGGGTAATAACTGGATTATAACAAAGATGTACACTGTTCCTGTAAATCCTTGTAACAATGTTTACAAGCATTTCTGCCTGTTCTTCAAATGTACTATGATTATTATGTTATGCGTCTTCTGGATATAACTGGGTTATACCACACCACCACCTTTCCTTCTCTGCTACAGTATAAAGCAACTATGTAGACTGTCCTTGATGCTATGTTATGCTACATATATGTCTGTCCCGAGATGTACGATGCATTTATGTTATGAGTCTTCTGGATATAACTGGGTTATACCACACAACCACCTTTCCTTCTCTGCTACAATATAAAGCAACTATGTAGACTGTCCTTGATGCTATGCTACATATATGTCTGTCCCGAGATGTACGATGCATTTGTTATGAGTCTTCTGGATATAACTGGGTTATACCACACCACCACCTTTCCTTCTCTACTACAATATAAAGCAGCTATGAAGACTGTCCTTTATGCTATGCTACATATATGTCTGTCCCGAGATGTACGATGCATTTGTTATGAGTCTTCTGGATATAACTGGGTTATACCACACCACCATGGTTCCTTCTCTGCTACAGTATAAAGCAGCTATGTAGACTGTCCTTGATGCTATGTTATGCTACATATATGTCTGTCCCGAGATGTACGATGCATTTGTTATGAGTCTTCTGGATATAACTGGGTTATACCACACCACCATGGTTCCTTCTCTGCTACAATATAAAGCAACTATGTAGACTGTCCTTGATGCTATGCTACATATATGTCTGTCCCGAGATGTACGATGCATTTGTTATGAGTCTTCTGGATATAACTGGGTTATACCACACCACCATGGTTCCTTCTCTGCTACAGTATAAAGCAGCTATGTAGGCTGTCCTTGTTTCAATGTTACATCTATGTCTGTCCCAAGATGTACGATGTATTTGTTATTAGTCTTCTGGATATAACTGGGTTATACCACACAACCACCTTTCCTTCTCTGCTACAGTATAAAGCAGCTATGTAGGCTGTCCTTGTTTCAATGTTACATCTATGTCTGTCCCAAGATGTACTATGCATTTATGTTATGTATCTTCTGGATATAACTGGGTTATACCACACCACCACCTTTCCTTCTCTTCTACAGAGTTAAGCAGCTACGTAGACTGTCCTTGTTTCAATGTTACATCTATGTCTGTCCCCAGGTGTACTATGCATTACGGACGAAGTTGGAGTCAAGTGACGAGACCTGGTTGCAGGAGTTCATCTCCCTGTCGGGGCTCAACTCCCTCCTCGACTCCCTGTGTCAGATGACAGGGAAGGCCTTCACAGGGTTCTCCGACGCCATCCTCCAGATTGACTGCATCTCCTGCATCCGCGCCATTCTCAACACTCGTGTCGGCCTTGACCACTTCCTGTCGACGTCAACATGCATCAGGAAACTCACACGAGGTGGGAATCCTGAGTAGAAATTATTGTCATGAAAAGACAAATCAACTCGCAATATCCTTTCAGCAATGGCCCGTTCATGGAGCTCTATACCATTGCAGCCACCCAAAACAAATCTCCACTCTGCAAGGCATATGCAACCATGCATGAAGTTGAACTCACAATCAACTGTTACATTAACAGAAAACTATGACAGCAGGGTCACAGAGTACTTTTGCCTCTGTTGATTTGTCAATTTGTGTTCTGAAAATAAGTGATGAATTGGAAGATGTTTCTATTGTCTGTAATCTCAAACCAGTCTTATTATACAGACAAACAAATATTGTTGTCTGGGAAATAATAGGTCAGTCGTTAACCCTTTCACAAATCACAATAATCCCATTCTCCAAAGGGGTCACAGGTGGCCCAGTTGTATAAGGCACCATTATTCTTAGGCATGCCAGAAACCTTTGATCATGGGTTCTAATCCCAGTTCACTTCAATTGTGTTTCTAGGTTTGTCAGTACCATACTCATGCTCATTGTTTTCGCCAAAGTGGTAAACGTCTCAGACCTGCATCATTTGGGCTTTTCTCCAACATCAAGCTGACATGCTGTGATATGACTGGAATACGGTTCCAAGCGGCGTTAAACTCAAGTCACTGACTCACTTGCTCACTCACTCACTCACTCACTCACTCACTCATAAACACACACACAAAAATATATATGTACATACATTTTGAGTTTGAGAGAACAATTTCAAGGTTCTTGTAATGGCTGTGCATGCCAGTCCTAGCAATGATAACATGAGGGCAGCATCCCCATCATGCCCCTCAAGTGTCTTTGGAGTTACCTGTCCTTGTTTTGTACAAGTCTCAGGAAACACTCCTGTAGATACACACGTCCACTGCTTTCCAATATTTAGAATACAAAAACGATTACAGCATAATAAATGTTATACCTCCAATATGATAAACCTGTGATTGCATTGGTCCTGCATGCTACCTGGAACATATGTATTGTATGAAAACCAAACCAATCTAGATAATCAACAGGCAAGTCTAGCTAGCCCGAAGAGGAATTGTTGTTATAAAAAATTTCACACTATGTTTTTCTAGCATCGTGTTTTCACACAGTACTAAGGTGGTGGGGTAGTCTTGTTGTTATAGTTTCTTTCACTCTCAACACCTGGGTTTGATCTAGACTTCCCATGTGTGAAGCCCATTTCTGGTGTCCCAGTCATGGTATTGTAGGACAACAGTAGAACATGGATATAACGAACTACAAGGGACTGGAGAAATCAGTTCATTATATATGTTTTTGATCGAATTGTCCACCATCTTGGATAAAACTAAACACAACACACGTAATTGCAGCATTGACTTTTCTTAGCAGTCATCACTCCAAAGTATTCAAAAAATATTTCATAACATTCTTTTAATAACATTAAATTCATAACATTTTTTAAAACATTGTTTATCAAATATTATAACATTTCAAGATTTACATACGGGGAGATGTGCAATCGGTGATTTTGCTGTGGCCTTGTTTTGCTGACTGCATTCATGAAACCGCATCATTGAGATCAGCCAAACTATCGAATGATGTCATCTCAGTTGACTTTTGCGTATTCAGGAAGTCTTAAGTGTTTCAAGAGCCTTATTGGCATCGGCAAAGAAGGGTGTGGCTTGTTCCACAGAGTCAATCCCATCTTGCATGTCTTCATCATCGACTGGACAATGTCCTCATCACTCATTTCTCAGTTCACTTTACACATCACTAATAGTGGTATTTGGGCTTGTCGGGGATCAGATATCAGTTTGTTATGTACGTAAATTTTATATGATAATATAGAGATAAATCGTTGATGTTGTAATAGTTTGTTGTATCCGGTTGTTCGCTCTATCTGTGTTCTACTGTATTGCCAAAAGCGACTTTCAGTCATACCCTGTCGTTCACTCCTTCACACAACACAAATCTGTGTTTCAGCCCTGACCATCACCAATACGCTGCCCAAGAAGCAAGTTCTGGAGATCCTGTCTGCCATCATGGCGTACAGCACCCACGGCTACAAGCTTGTCATCGCTGCCCTGGAGCACTTCAAGGTGACGAGCTGGAATTACTTTTGATTGGACGTTTCAGATATTCATCTTCGCGAGGCAAGGGAGTGAACTGACTGCAAAAGTCCAGTGTGGCTACCCTTGACAAACTTGGCTGGAATTTCTGAGTTTTGGCTGGCCTAATGCATAGTCCAAACAAAATCGTGTAAAGAAATTGCCATCCAGTTTGTAAACAATGGTGACTGTCGTTGACTTTTGTTTACTTCGGGATTTGCAAAGCATGTGTACTGCCAACTGAGCATCGACACATTTTCTCTCTCTTTTCATGTATAAAATTAAGGTGCTCAAGTGATTTGATGTAATTTGCGAGGTAAGACACATTTTATTACAATATAGATTATCGATCCGAATATGTTGCTAGGTTTGTCAGTACCAAACCCGTGTTCATGTGTTTCGCCAAAGTTGTAAACGTCTAAGACCTGCTTCACAAGCTGAGATGCCGTGATAACTGGAATACTATCTGTTCAAGCAACGTTAGACTCCACTCATTCACTCGCTCAAAAAATTTGGAAGAATGATTTGGGGTGAAAGTTAAAAATCTCACACTCATATCTATTGATATCAAAAGCAAGCCTCAGAGTTTAAGATTGTTATCAACTTATTGATTGATATACAGTCAAACCTCATGTCAAACCTCATGTCAAACACGTTGGCACCTGGACATATTTTTATCTTTGATGTCATTGCAGCAACGTCAGTGAGGTCAGAAAATTGTGTGAGAAGTGAGTTGTATGTTTGGCAAGTGTGGGTGTGTGGACATTGTTTCTTTATGAACTGTTCCAGTCCTGGGAAAGAGCCACACAGTTTAATTTTACACACATAACTGAACCTTAACCTTTTGTTGCCATGGTTACAGAGAGAAGAAAACCAGAGCCACAGATTTAGTGTTGTGTTAAATGAGCTGAAAAGTGCCGAGACAGTCCCCCACAAGACAGCCGTGATGACCTTCCTCAATTGCATCCTAAACTGCAATGCTGACATCGCAGAAAGGACAAGATGCAGGAATGAATTTGCAGGTGAATTTCACAAGACGATAACAATAAGTTATTCATTCCGCGAAACATGAAACGCTTAAATGTTAAATGTCTTTACAAAACCAAAAGGCCTTAAGCATGGAAACATACTGGACAAGATATGACATATAAGGTCACATTTTAGTTTGGTTGACAGACTTCACTAACCAATTTTCTGGGTAAGTCAAAGTACTAATAGATTTGTGTTGATATATTCATAAATGTACTCATTAACAGGGCTCGAAAAATCCACTCGTCCGCTCGTATTGACGAGTGGTAACTGATGTCGGGCAAGCTAAAATTATTAAATACTCGTCCTGACGGACGAGCAGATACTCACAGCAGTTTAATTTATATTTGTTTTGATGTGCGATATATTGACACGGAAATCATGGCCATTCAGCCGATCGATATTTATGTCGCGTATAGCATTAACAATTAGGCTGAGGTTTGTCTCTTGATGTATCTTTGCGCAGGCTTTGCGCTGAAACCAGTCTTTATTTATTGATGTCAGCGGCCGGTTGCTAACTACCGGTGATTCGGTCAAGACACACCCAATGATATAACTTTATAGGATTTTAATGCAAGGATCGTCAAAAATTGTATTTGAAACTATTTTCTTTATCAGGAATAATATATTCCAATATCTTGTTAAATTAGATGCAGCTTTTACTCAAATTATTAAAATAATAATAACCCTAAGCGAAGCAGCTGATCGCTATTGCCGGTATTATTTTTTACATGGAACCAGTCTGACCAGTCACCGTCAAGGCTCCCGTGCACGTGATCGCGAGAATTACGTGTTGACATAGAATCGTCCAACAAAAACAAATATGACTTTTAACGAGTCACAGTATGGCATTTATGATATATGTATCCATTCTCTGTCAACTCTAAAGTTTGTTTCAAGGCGTCAATAGCGGTAATCTGACCGTGGTTGCTGTTAATAACGGTGAGTTGTGCGATCTTCCGATCGCTTCACACACGATTTCGCCGAAATTAATTAAAACAATATTAAAAGGAATTTTGAATAAAATAAGTTACAAACATAAGTCCAGATATACAAAGAACACTTTTTATAGCCAGACAGTGTAAATTACATGACTAATTTGCGTACTTCAGTATGGAATTGTTTACATGGTATTTCCGGTGTTACGGGCTCACGGTAATGTCTTTCCATGGGGGAAAAAACATCAAAACTCATTATTTCGTGTATAATGCGCACCCCCTTCTACACAGCTGTGTTTTTTGGATAAAAAGGTGCGCACTATACTCAAGAAAATACGGTAAACCAAAATGGCGGATATGAGAAAGATTTTCTTGTCGGAGGGTCGTGCCGACAAAAAGTTGACTGCACAGGCGGAGAAACGAAAACTTAGTCCAAAACAATATGGTTGAGTGAATTTGAATGGGCAAAATTTGACGATGATGACAGCGAGTTGTATTGCACTGTCTGTCGAAAATACCCCAAACTATCTGATCCCAAATGTGGACTCGTAACTGGTTTACATCATAATTTCAGAAAAAAAACTTTGAAATTTCACGCTAAAAGTAGGAAGCATATTCAGTGCTGTCAACATGATAAATTTTTTAACAAACCCCAGACTGCGCAGTTTGCCAAGTCAATGCAAAAAGTTGACAAAAAAAACAGTGAAGTTTATGAAAAGCTATTCACAACAGCCTACTATATTGCAATAGAAGGGGAACCATTTTCAAAATTTCCAAGTTTTTGTCAGTTGCAGTATAAGAATGGTGTAATACTTCGTACAAATTATTTGAATGATCATGCTTGCAAGGCATTCACCCAATCTATAGCAGATGTGTTGAAGAAAGAAACTGCTCAGGATTTGGAAAACAGTAGGTTTGTCAGTATTTTAGCAGATGGTTCAATTTATTATCCCCCGCCGCGCGAAAGCGCGAAGCGGGGGATATAGTATTCACGACCGTCCGTACGTCCGTCCGTACGTCCCACCTGTTTATTGCCGCGATATCTCAAGAACTAAACACTGGATTGTCTTCATATTTGGAACTATGGTGTATATACAGACTCCGCAGACACCAGTCGGTTTTGGTGACCTTGATCCCATTTTCAAGGTCACAGCAGACAAATCTGCTTTTAGAGTTGGAAAACGGTGTTGCCGCGATATCTCAAGAACTAAACACTGGATTGTCTTCATATTTGGAACTATGGTGTATATACAGACTCCGCAGACACCAGTCGGTTTTGGTGACCTTGATCCCATTTTAAAGGTCACAGCAGGCAAATCTGCTTTTGGAGTTGGAAAACGGTGTTGCCGCGATATCTCAAGAACTAAACACTGGATTGTCTTCATATTTGGAACTATGGTGTATATACAGACACCGCAGACACCAGTCGGTTTTGGTGACCTTGACCCCATTGTCAAGGTCACAGCAGGCAAATCTGCTTTTGGAGTTGGAAAACGGTGTTGCCGCGATATCTCAAGAACTAATCGCTGGATTGTCTTCATATTTGGAACTATAGTGTATATACAGACACCGCATACACCTGACAGATTTGGTAACCTTGACCCCATTTTCAAGGTCACAGCAGGCAAATCTGTTTTTGGAGTTGGAAAACGGTGTTGCCACAATATCTCAAGAACTAATCGCTGGATTGTCTTCATATTTGGTACTATGGTGTACAGGCGGGGGATATTTCGTCACTCTGTGACAAATACTTGTTTACTTTGTTTTGAGTGGTTACATGGTACATGATACATGATATTGTCTGTTCAGCATTGAGCAATAGGGCAAGTGAAAATTTGGCAGGACGAGTACAAAATGAAAAGTACTTGCCCTGCAGGACAAGTAGGGTTGAACAAATTTTTCGAGCCCTGATTAATATACATATAAATATGTGTTCTTTTTTATTGGGCATAAAGGTGTTTGGTGTTAATGATCCATTAGAATTGGTGTTCAGCAACCCATGTTTGTTTTGAGAGTCGACTTATGGGATTGGTGGCAAGGCTCGCAGGCTTGGTTGATGCATATCATTGTATCAGAATTGCATAGATTGATGCTCATCATGTGAATCACTGGATTGTCTGGTCCACACTCGATTATTTACTGCCCACTGTCATAGCTGGAATATTGCTGAGTGCAGCATTAAACACCAAACAAATAAACAAAACCCCTGCCAGGGAAGGCTTTGTTTTCTTCGTAAGGTATTTGCAGTTTGTTTATTCAAATAAAATGCGTCCAGCTTCGTATTATAGAAAAGAATGGATTAAAATGTATTCATTTGTTGTGGCTTTGCTTGTTGTATACGGCTGAGTTACAAGTGTTTGTTGACTGTGCAGGTCTAGGCTTGTTGGATGTGCTGAGTTTCCTGCAGAGGGAGGAGGTGGATGATGATCTTCACATACAGCTGCAGGTACATTGTCATAGTGTTCACTTTCTCATGTAACTCACTGACTTGCATCACTGGGGTTTACGACACATACACTGGAGGTGACATTGTGTCTTGTGCAGAAAGGGAAGTCCATTGCGACATGTTTCGTCACATGCCATTTTAGGTCTTTAGCCTTTAGGCATTGCTCAATGTCTTCCTTTAAGGTCATGTAACCTTAGAGACAGTTTTATGGCCTTAGCATCTGTAATACTGAAACTGTGGCTCAAGTTGACAGAGCTCCAGATAAGCTTTTGGTGTTGTGGGTATTTTACCCATGCATTTTAAAATCATTGGGTACGTATGAGTAATTCTATCTGGGTATTCAAACTTCTGTTACCCACTAGTTTTTACACATGTGGGTATTAAAGTTAAATATTTAAAAACACTATTCATCTAGTCCCTGCAAACTGGTGTCGTGTGGGTTCGAGAGCTTTATAGGACTAAAAAATACCACGATACTTCCACAAGAAAGTGTGATGGCAAATGGTCATGATGTAACTGTCATCGTGGAGTTTGGCAAGGATGATGGAATGCCCGTATATAATTTCAAAATAAGTTGCTGATTTGCTAATCGAATATGCAAGGGTTACTTCACAATATTTGGATTTTATTTTACTGCATATTTCTGCATTTCTGATGCATATTTTACGCAGATATGCAGCTTATCTGGAGCTCTGAGTTGATGCAGGTGTGTTTTTGGTTCCAGACTTTCCACTCCAGGAAACATCAAGATGAGGAAGAACTGGCAGCAAAATGTGACCTTGACCTCAGTAGTCCTCATGACCTTGTTGATAAGATACAAGAGAAAGTAAGCTCATTTGAACATATATTTTAAAAAAGAATGTGCTATGTATGTGTGTTTTTGTTGTGTAACACTGCATTAAACAATATTCCATCTATGGTAGGCAGCCTTTAAATCAAGTCTAGACTGGACAATCCTGTGATTGACTTCATATTTTTTTAAGCATCGATCAATGCATTTATGATACGATGACATGCAATCAACCAAGCCTCACATTTCATGCATGGGTTGTTTAGGACCAGTTTTCTTACTGTCAATCTCGACCCAGGGAAGAATAGGTCTTCAGCAACCTATGCTTGCCCTATAAAGCGACTCTACTTGTCGTAAGAGGCAAATAACGGGATCGGGTGGTCAGACTCGCTGACTTGCTGATGATGCATGTCATCGTATCCCAATTGGATTGTCTGGTCCAGGCTCGATTATTTACAGACCACTGTCATATTGCATACCACTGGAATATTGCTGAGTGTGGTGTTAAACACACAAAAAATCAACAAAAACAACTGGGAGTCCCAACAGAAATACTAGACAGTACTAATATAAGACCTTGTACCTATACCTGTATACAGATTCTGACAATAACATTGCATTATCTAAAACGATATGTCGACATATCAACTTGACAAGATCGGCTTAATCAGAATAGCTATTCATGACAATCAAGAGATGATATTTGTACAAAGGACATATATATAATCTTTTGTTTCTAGGTGTTTGGCAGTTCAAAGATGGCCTCTTTTGTGAACATTCTTCAGGATTTGTTGGCCATGGAGGCAAGCAGCCAAAGGTATTGTCCACTGCAGATATTGAATTAATTGAATGAATCAATTCCAGCAAAACTGGTAAACATCCATTCACCAATATGATGAGGTAAACCTGGACTGACTTCTAATAAAGTTATCAGGCCTTATATTTTCTGTAGACCCATGAAGATTCGGGGTAGAATAGGTCTTCAGCAACCCAGGCTTGCCGTAAAAGGCAACTATGCTTGTCGTAAGAGGCGACTAACGGGATCGGGTGGTCAGGCTCGCTGACTTGGTTGGTGCATGTCATCAATCCCAATTGGGTGGATCGATGCTCGCAAACGCACACATCTATATATAAGTGCCATTGTATGGAAGGCGACATTAAACCCCATATCACTTCACCCGATCACAAAGTGACAATGTCTCCGATTCACACGGCACTATTTATTACTTCTAGTCCAATACTGAAAATGGGTTCCAGGCTATGAAGCATAGTCCCTCTTCAATCTCATTAAAATCAGACCTTAGTTCTCGCTACCGCTAAACAAAGATCTGAAGACATCCCATTAGGGGTCACGTCAGAACGACCTTTCATCCGACCAATCAGTGCGTCGCTTACCAGATTATGAAAGTGACAGTCGGAATGTGATTTCTAATCATGGAATCTCGAAAACTGTATCATGGGATATTCGGAACGATAGTTACGGGTTCAATGAATGAATCCTTACAATCTAGACCATCTATTAGCCATGCCAGAATGTTTTTTTGATCAGGTTTCAAATTTGTAATCGAGAATTTGTCAAAATGTTTCGAAGTGTAGTCGCCAGTTTAAAATTTGTACCGTAAAGCACAAGAAAACTGCCTTCTGATTGGTCATTCCATTAGTCGGTCAAAGTTCGCACAAGGTCGGTCTGACTAGACCCGTAATGGAATGTCCTCAGATCTTTGTTTAGCGGAAGCGAGAACTAAGATCTGATTTTAATGAGATTGAGTCCCTCTTTAACATTTAAACTGATCAGTGTGTTGTTCCTACACTTCCCATGTGTTCCTCAAACCATTAAAGGTACAAGCATCAATTTAAATGTGCATCAGTTTGTGTAGCAAGATGCTGTTGCAACTTATTCAAGATATACTTTAAAAAAGTGGAGGACCACCATGTACTGTATGGACTATATTGTGAGCCACATCACAACCCCAAATTATTGAGCCATCCCTGGCATTGGGATATAGCACCACTTGTACCAGCATCATCAGCTAGTAAACATGTAGACACCATGTACACATTGCCTCCAGTTCTCTCTGCATGTGATCGCCCCAGTGGTCTAGTGGTAGAGCATCCGCCCAGAGAGCAGAAGACGATAAAAGATGGTACTTGTTGTTACCCTGTCTGGCGCTTGGCATTAAGGGGCTAAAACAAGGACTGATTGGCTCGGAGTCAGTATGCTATGTCTGAGTAGGGTATTCATGTTAACATGCGGCATGTTATCTCAGTGAGCTGACTAGTCTGGACTAGTACAAGCTGCCACAAACACATACACACGTGCATGCACGTCGCTTTATAAGTACAATAATCTTGGACACGAAGTTAAACCCTATTTCACCTTTCTCTGCATGAATTACCTTACACCTCCCATACTGAATTATGACGGGGCAGTGGGGTAGCCGAGTGGTTAAAGCGTTCGCTCATTACCGATTCTTTTATGTTACTAAAGTTAATCTTTCATGTCATTACAATAGTAATATGAAAAACTTTGGTGTCTTTGTTTTGAAGTTCATCATTTAAATCATGGCAGTAAAGTATCCAAATAGTTGAACTTTTACTAGTCACACAGAAAACGTAAGGTCAATCCCAGCTGGGAACAATGTGTGACGCCTATTTTTGATGCCCCATGTACTTGCTGGTGTACTGTTAAGAGTTACCATTTGGCATTTTAACCCCAGTGAGAAGATGTGGACAACCATTGAGAACCAGATCCACCACCTCATCCATGGATCGGAAGGTGAGGACCGTCTGGCGAGGGTATCCCCCGAGGAAATCGAGGCCCTGCTGACACCAGACATCAACATGACCAACACTGTCCAGCGGAAACTGACCGAGAAGGGCTTGAACACACCTACAAAGAAGCTGAATGAAAGTGACTACGAAAATTGGAATCCGACGCCCAAAAATAAGTTACTCAATGACTTGAACACTCCAACGAGGACGAAGTTGAGTTGGAATAACAATTTCAACAGCTTGTTGAAGAAGAAGGAAAGCTTTGAGGGGAAGTCTGTGTGTGGCGACTCCTTCAGCACACAGCTGGTGCCCCTGCCTAAGAAGCCCATGCGCAATCTGAAGTGGATTACATTCGAGACAGAGGCTGTTGGTAAGTTGGCATCTACAGTGTTGTAGTTAGGGGATAAACGTCATGTGTTTTTTGATTGGAGTATTTGATGCCTGGAAATGTCATAATTCAAAAGGCCAAATTTGTGGACCGGTGGTCAAAGCTGCCACAATTTAACAAGGCCCAAATTTTGGCCCAGTGGTCGAAGCTGCTATCATTTAACAAGGCCCAGATTGTGGCTCAAAGGTCAAAGCTGCCATAATTCAACAAGGCCCAACTTGTGGCCCGGTGGTAAAGGCTGCCATCATTTAACAAGGGCCAAATTGGGGTCAAAGGTGACACGATTTTATGTAGTCAAACTTGTGGTCCGGTGGTCAAAGCTGCCACAATTATTATGGATAATATAAAGAATAACCTACTCGCAACTAGGAATTACAGAGTAGGTGCTTTTATGAAGGTTCCACACCAAGGAAATAATCTGTAATTCCTCATTGCTCAAAGGGTTTTATCTCAGTAGTGCCTTGAGCATTCATTTAGAATGGTGAATGGAATGGCATGTTATGAATGGGTGATGTTTTTGTTGACATGTCCGAGATTGCTACCATGCTTGTGTTACACAGAGAGTCACCCCAGCTGCATCTGGCAGAAGATCGAGAACATCCCGCGGATACAGCCGGACTACAGCCACATGGAGGACATCTTTAGTGAGACACACGTGTTTGAGGAGTACGAGGAGGTACAGGTCACTGGTTATTTGTTCATAGGGGTCGCACATTGTGGTAGAGGGTCACAAAGAAACTGGACAATCACTTTCATGCAGGGATGAAACATGTCCAACCAATGCACTTGAAAGGGCATGAATACCTGTTCCCACATTGACCACTGGTTGTCTTGTCTTGGGTTCATTAAAATACATGTCACTGGAAGGCTGCTGAATTGTGCCCATGGCTCAATAGAGTGAGGTCAGGTGAAATGGGGTTTAACATTGTGTTCAAGAAATACTGCATGCACAAGACATGTGACTCTACGCTGACCAGTCCTTGTTTTATCCGCTTTATACGTCACTATATAAGTGCAATAATCTTGGAAGCGACGTTAAACCCCATTTCACCTCACCTCGCCTTATCCGCTTAATGACAAGCACTGGGCAAGGTAACAACAAGTACCACTTTTTAACATCTTTTGGTCTGGCGCAGCCGGGGATCCGACCACTGATCTTCCACTCTCCAGGCAGATGCTCTAACCACTAGTCCAAGGAGCATTTGAACTCTAATTCTGAACCAGTTCTCTATGCTTCGATTTTGTCTCTTTCAAGCAGTACTAGCTACAAACAAAACAAGGTTATATCTAGTCCTCTGGACTTGTATTTGAAAAAAAGTAATTCTAGGACTGCTCACTAGACCAGAGATGGAAGCTGTGTTCTAGCACTCTGTATCATAGACCTTGGTATATGAAGCACTAATAAAATCTTATGTGAATGCCTCTTGCTGCATATCTGTATACACGAGGATGCTCTTGTCTTTCACACAGGTCCCACTGCTGAGTCAGACCTCTAGGCTGAACATCAACCTGTTCATCAACAGACTGGAGGTAGAACCAGAGGAGCTTGTGAGGAACCTGATAGATGGAGAGCCATCTAGTCTGACCCTGCCCATGCTGAGATACCTCACAAAGATTCTCCCAGAACATGAAGAGGTAGGCCTAGTGATACTCTAAACTGCGAGATCACAGGTTGACCTTAAAAACATTGGATAAACAACTATTGTTGCAAAGGGTTCTACTGTGGTCTTCGGCACTCTGTCAAGTGCAGTGAAATATTGTTGCCCAGGGCCCTGTTTCATAATGTTATTGACCCGTGAAGATCCAGTTAGAGAATAGGTCTTCAGCAACCCATGCTTGCTGTAAGAGGCGACTAACAGGATCTGGTTGATGCATGTCATTGTATCTCAATTGCGTAAATCGATGCTCATGATATCAATCACTGGATTGTCTGGTCCAGACTTGATTATTTACAGACTGTCGTCATATAGCTGGAATAGTGCTGAGTGCAGCGTTATTCACTGGATTGTCTGGTCCAGACTTGTTTATTGACAGACTAGGGTCACATAGCTGGAATAGTGCTGAGTGTGGCGTTAAACAACAAACAAACAAAATCATAAAGTTATTGTTGATGTAACTCCTGTAATTTAAGATAGACTTATGATAGTCATAGCGCTAGGAATTGTAGGTGTACAATGGCAACCTTGAGATGATGTGTTGTATTCCTGCGTTCAGGTGCAGATGTTGAAGGCGTACAACGGCAACCTACTTGAGCTAGGTCTAGCCGAGCAGTTCCTGCTGCATCTGTCAGACATCCCCAACTACCGCACCCTCATCAACGGCCACCTGACACGGGCAGAGTTCACCTCCAACATCATGAAACTGAAGACAACACTGACAGCCATGGTGGCCAGCTGCAAGTTCGTCCTGTCCAGCTCCGACCTCCGAGAGTTCCTGCAGCTGGTGCTACGTGTGGGGAACTTCCTCAATCATGTACGTCTCATGCATCAATGTCTTCTGTTATCAATGCAAGACAACATTATGAGGCTCTTTGTTTATTATTTTTTGGTTTAAAGTTCTGACGACTCAATGTTTCACAAAAGTTTTTTCTCCTACCTGCAGGATCTGTTTACCAGTTTTAGTTGAAGAAATATGCATTGTTAAACAGAACTATTTGACTTTTTAAAAACATCTGGATTATAAGATGACATTGGCATTTGTTCCAACAGAGTAAGTTCAACGGCAACGCTGCTGGGTACAAACTGACAAGCCTGGACCGTGTGAAGGATGTCAAGTCCTCTGTCCTCAACAAGACGTTGATGCACTACCTGGTGGAAGTGGCCACAGAGAATGATGACTCAACCCTCAGCTTCCTCACCGAGATCCCCAGACTGGAGAAGGCTGGCAGGTAGGGAGATGTTTCTTGTTGTCCACAGGTCATATGCTGATGGTCACAATTCATATTGTAATGGGGCGGTGGGGTAGCCTAGGTGTTAAGGCATTTGCTAGTCACGCAAAAGACCCAGGTTAATTTTTTTGCAACATGGGTACAATGTGTGAAGCCCATTTCTGGTGTCGCCCTGCTGTGATGTTAATGGAATATTGCTATAAGCGGTGTTAAACCGTAATCACTCAGTCATGTTCTATTGGCCACATCTCATGTTCTGATAGCCACAGGCCATGTTCTGATGGTCACAGCTCATGTTCTGATGGTTACAGGTCATGTTCTGATAATCACAGCTCACGTTCTGATGGCCACAGCTCACGTTCTGATGGCCACAGCTCATGTTCTGATGGCCACAGCTCACGTTCTGATGGTCACAGCTCATGTTCTGATGGCAACAGCTCATGTTCTGATAATCACAGCTCATGTTCTGATAATCACAGCTCATGTTCTGATGGTCACAGCTCATGTTCTGATGGACCGCCTCCGTGATCTAGTGGTAGAGCCTCCACCCGGAGAGCAGAAGGTCCGGGGTTTGTTACCCGGCCACGTCATACCAAAAGACGTTTAAAGGTGGTACTTGTTGTTACCCTGTCTGGCGCTCGGAGTCAGTATACTGTGTCTGTGTGGGGTATTCATGTTAAACTACGGCATGGTATCTCAGTGTGCTTAAATCAACATGCCTCAAGCCCAACGACAACTTATTGAAACAGAACTTTTAGCAGAACTGTAGTATATCTGGATAAGATGCACTTTGAACAATTGACTTGCCTTTGCATGTGTTTGTGACAAGTGCCACTGGTGGGTCAGGATACACTCAAATTTTTGTGAACAACTGGTATCATTACTATTTGATAGTGATTCAGAAATATGCTCATGAAAAATTCAGAATTGTACAAAGGACTCTTCTTTTAGCAAAGATTTCTTATGGTTATCAAATGAGGTTTATCGCTTTTATTAATTAATTTTTGTATTATTGTTTATGACCATGAATGTTGGTGGTTGCAGCTACTCCCCAGAGGACATCAAGAAGGATGTGACGAAGATGAACCAGCAGCTGAAGCAGTTTGTCCAGCAGCTGTCCTCAGCTCACCCCACCATCCAGGACGTCTTCCACTTCTTCATGGAGGTAGGTGTCAGTAAGAACTGAAGTGTCCTTCACACACGACAGAAAAACTTTGGGATTATCTTGACCCGCTCCGTGGTTCGATCCCCATGGTACTTCTTACTACTCAAAAGAAGTTAAAGAACACTGATTGTTTTCATCTGACTCAAGTTAATCTCTCTGGTGGGTATTGCAAACACGCAGCTTCCAATGGTGAGTGTTCCTTAACTTGTTTATATATCTTTGTTCTTGTAACAGGATGTGAAGCGAGACTTCCGTGAGATGCAGGCATCAATCTGTGAGCTGCGGAGTCTCTCACACCAGATGGCAGACTACTTCTGTGAGGCGGAGACAGACTTTGACCTTCAGGGCTGCTTCAAACATCTGCACGCATTCTGGAAACAGATCCGGAAATGTCGTCAGGTGGGCAAAAAATGTTCAGTAGTTACCAAAATATCCTAGTATCTAATGTTCCCGAAACTGTAAGAACAGAAAATATTTTATAATATAAAACTTTGTCCAAACGATTTCTCTTAAACTATTCAGTGGATTCATCTCAAACTTAGTACATATAATGGAGGGGTTTAGTCAAAAGAAAAAAAATGTTTTTATGAATTTTCCATTTTTTTATGAATTTTTCAAACCCTAACCCTATCCATTATTTAATTTCAAACAACTGACACACTTGGCGGGTCGGCACTTTTACCCTTGTTTGACAATGGTTTATGCATGTAATATATCTGTTTCTTAAGCCTTGTGTTAGGAACAGGTTGGAGTTTCATCAATGATCAATGAAGATGATTTTTTCAAATAATGAATCATTGATTATATTTACCCTGTGGGGTTTTGGGTAGAATAGGTTCCCAGGAACCAATGCTGGTCATAAGAGGTGATTAAATGGTTCGGAAGGTCAGGATCGGTGACTTGGATGATTGCGTGTCATCGTACCCCAACAGCATGGATTATTGCTCACAATATTTGTTGCAGACATGATTATTTACAGGCCACCGTCCTGTAGCTGGAATATTGCTGACTGGTGTTAAACAACAAATATACAGATGTTGATTTTATTTGGTTGATAATAATTTGTAAATTTTCCTGTTATATTTGAAAGCACATATTTTTATAATGATTATGATTATTTGAACTTTTCTTTAAATGTCTTATTTGTTGCATATTAATGATTATGTTTAATCTGTAATTAAGTATGTGAAATGAATGGCCTAACATGATACTTAATGAGTAAATACAGTTAAAATCAAGAAGTCAGGTTGGGCATATTGCAAGGAAAAGAAAGTCTTTTAATTCTAAATATTATTTCTTTAGGAGAACAGTTTGTTTGGGCGTCAGGAGAAGATGGTACAGCGTCGTAGTGACGAGTTCAAGACCAAGATCAAACACAAGAGGCTGGCGCTAGAGTTTGGGCAGGAAGCTAGTAAGATTCTTGTTTATTAATTATGTTTCCTGCAGTCTTAAATTTCCAAATTTGGTGCTTCAGTGACCAATATGATGTCCTATATGCAATTCCCTATGTTCTTGTGTTTGTTTTTAACACCTGTCTGGCCATTGCATGTGTTTGTGACAAGTGCACATGGCTGCTTTAATGTGCCATCTGTATAGTAAATCTGTAATTCTCTTGACTGTTAGAAAAGGATGTTTTATTACTTAGTTTTAAACTTTGAAAAATTGTAAAAGAAATTATTGAAGAAAACATTTTAGAGAGTGTATTAGATTCAAAATATGCCTATTTGACATCTTTTTGTTTGGATTTTCGTAACTTTAATTTGAAGAGTTATGTTCAGGAAACTAACCTGAGACAACTCAATTTTGTTTTTGTTTCTTGACCATGTGACACCTGCTACTTGTCATATTGACCTTTTACACATGAAGACTGATCTATCTTTATATAAGCGAGAACCTGTGAAGATCTCTGTTAAAATTGGTCTTTAGCAACACACGCTTATCATAAGAGGCAACTAACTGGATCAGGTGGTCAGGCTCACTAACTTGATTGAAGCATGTTATCGTATCCCAATTTGCTTAGATCGATGCTCATGATGTTTAAGTAATATTTCCAATTCATCTAATAATATTACAAATCTTAATAAATAGTGATAAAAGTCTGTTTCCACACTTTAAATGTACACAGATATCCAAGTTAGAGAAGAATAGAAAGCTACAGTTCCAGGACACTATCTCAACATATAAAACTACTTTTACAATTTGTGAAAGTAGCGACTGTGCTTGTTGTAAGAGGTGATTAACGGGATCGGGTGGTCAGGCTCTGTGACTTGCTTGATGCATGTCATCGTATCCCAATTGCGTGAATAATGCTCATGATGTCAATCACTAGATTGTCTGGTCCAGACTTGATTATTTACAGACCGCCGTCATATAGCTGGAATTGCTGAGTGCGGCGTTAAACAACAAGTCATAATATTTTTGTTATAAAGGACTGATTTCTGTATTTCAGAGGCCAGCTCTTCCATGCGAGAAGACAAGAGGAGAATCCTTGAGAAGATCCTCAATGATCTTCATCATGCGAACTTCACCCCAACAGTTGCATCCCTCATAGCAACACCGCAGGCCGAAGTGACGAAGAGGAAGCAGTTCCTTCCAGCACAGAAAGAGCTGAAGACCCCTGAGAATGAGTTCCACCCGCTGGACTTGAGTCGGATCAGTGTGGCCGGAACGCCGATGGTGAACCGTCCGAGGAGTGAGGCGTTCGATGACGACTTCCCCAACTTCGGTACCAAGGTGCCACAGAAAGTCATGACCAGTTCAGGTACGTGGTTACTGTCAGGGTTTTAATGCTGTCGAATGGTTTGTATATTTTCTGTAACATGTGGAAAGAGGTTAATTTTTTAATTGATTTTTTAAACTTTAAAGTCAATGACCTATGATGCAATTTCTGCTGCTATTTGTTACTTTTTACCAACAAGTAATGCGAGTTTGATGACTGTTAGTGTAACCGGAGTGGTTTATGTGAATGAATCACCAAACGCAGGTTGATTTGTTGATGCCAGTTGTTTTAATACAAAATAAAACGGCCCTGTGAAAATAAATACACAGAGTTACAATATGCACAATACGTACACATACAAATAAATCATTACATTATAACTTACTGACAAACATTAGAATCTTAAATATGATTATATACATTGTTATGATCAATCATAGTTAGCATAATTAGTTTTGTCTTACTGTACTGTAAATATTACAGGAGATTTATCATATAATAAATTGACAAACATAGTTTATCAATAATAGGTGAATGATGATAAATGCATTAATACATAACACACAATTAAAGTACATATCACTATAAATACATACAAAATATAAATGTCCTCACCAGGTGTATGGCACTGTGCCCTATGATGTCACAACATCAGATATTTGCTTTACAGGGACACACCTGAACATAAATATATATAACATAATTACAGTGTAACATATTACATCAATATGTTTACATCCTTAGGTATATACAATAACCCTAAAATATATATTCTAATTACTCACCTCATCATACAGACATACAGACATACATTCATACATGTGCAGCTAGGTGCAGAACTTTAATTTACAGGTAAATAGCTCCAGTCTATCAATAAATGTACTCATTATGCTTAGTTACACAATAAGTTAAGTAATATCAACATGAAAATGCTAGTTAAGATTATCTATTATAAACATACTTACATAAGGTATTTAAGCAAATTTAGCCTAACTACATTTACCTGAATACGATGACTGATATGATATATATTTATCACACCTAACAATATAAGCATTATTAAAAGAAGTTAAGAAACCATACATATGCACCTTAACAAACTCTTCAAAGCACTAAATAAGAACACATAAATATACAATTCAACCAAACTAACCTGTGACAATTGTCTCAATTATATCAGCGATGAACCGACTACTCCATACATAATCAACTACAATAATAAATTATTGCTCTTGTTGACCGCTTATTAAATATTATTCCTGAAATGTCTACCGCACATTTTGTCATAAGGCTACAACATTCAGGTTTTGAAATGCAAATCTGCTATTATTTATGATCCACAATTTCACTGTGCAAAGTTGTGTCACCTTGGGTATCCTATGATCTTAGGTTTGAATCTCTGGTTAACAATCAGGGCGGTGGGAATAGTGGTTAAAGCGTTTTGCTCGTTACGCCGAAGTCCCGGGTTTTATTCCCCACATGGGTACAATGTGTGAAGCCCTTAGAATAGGTCAACCCATGCTTGTCGTAAGAGGCGACTAATGAAATTGGGTGGTCAGGCTCACTGACTTGGTTGATGCATGTCATGATATCCCAATTGCATCTATAGATCGATGCTCATGTCAATCACTGGATTGTCTGGTCCAGACACGATTATTTACAGACTGCCATCATATAGCTGGAATATTGCAACAAACAAGCACTCACTCGCTCTGCCAGCAAAGGCATGAAAGATGACAGCAGCTGTAAGGACAAATGTATTTCCTTAGGTCCCCTTGATGTAGAGTTTGTTCAACCAGAAAGTATCTTTCCTCTGTGAACAGAGAACAACCTCCTGGATGAAGATCCAGTGTGGATGAAGCGACCTACAAAAGTGAGCCTGCCGAGACGACACTCGCATTATCGAAGTCGCAGTGACCTTGGTGAGTCCATGTGTGGCACCACGAAGTGGGTGAAATATGAGGAGATCAAACTAAAACAGAATCACACTGAAATCGGACAAGCTCCATTAGCCAAACCTGAAAGTTGTTGTACCCTAGCAACCCTCCATCTTGAAGATAACGGCAAATTCACATATCAAGAAGAAATGTCTGTTCATGATGGACCAATGCTTGTTGTTCCTAAATTAGATGGCAAACAATCAAGAAAGCTGGAAAAGAGGTCATCAATTAGTAACTTCTTCAGCAAAATCTCTCGTCGGGTTCTCCGTCCGAAGAACGTGAACACATGTTACAACACCAACAACTCTTCAGTGTTCATGGATGATGGAGGTACAAAAGCATTTCAAAATGGCCGCCGCTATTCTTCTGAGAACAAGGAGAATATCAGTGGTGGACTGTCAAAGAATGAAATGGCGTTGGAAAAACGGTATGCTGAGAGGGAATATCGGCGCTTCAAGGCTCAAAGACAGAAGTGCAGCAGAGAAAAATTTACATGAGTTGAATTGCCATGACATGACACTTGTCAGTGCTGGGTTACAACTGTTGCTATATGTATATTTGACATTGATGGATGTAATTATTCTTTGTAGTGTGCTAAAGCTCTTTGGTTGTGTTCTGAAGATCTTTTGATGTTATGTGCTAACGTCTTTGGTTGTACGTGTTGTGCTAAAGTGTAAACGACAACCTATTTTTTATGCATTATTGCTTAGATATAGATATGACTTTATTCTCCTTTGACAATCTTTGGATTCTCTGTCTCTTGTCTTTTAGAATCTTATAACTTTTTTTCTCACTTTTTTCCTCTGTATGTATAAAGGGTGTACATTTACATACAATTTAATTTATTCATGCTTGTGAATTATTTTGTGCTTGTGCTTAGTTTGAGTTTGGCCTGTTCAGACCAAGGCCTTATTTCACAAAGCGTTCTTAGCGCAGCAGCAGTCGTAAGCCCATTGCTGAAGTATTAGAGTTACAATCACCTTAGCGTTAAGAAAGCTTTGTGGAACAGGGTACTGTATTTATTTTTGTTCAAAACTTGTCATCTTCTTTTACAAGTTTGTGCAGCACAGATGTCATTAAGGAGATATCGCTACAATGAATTTGCATCACAATGTTTTGTAGACCATCAAGATGTCATCTGTTATCATTACATAACAATATAATGACATCACTAATCTTTCTGCCACTGAAGCTAGTTTATATAATAGATGTGGTTGTTGCACTCAAGACACTGGTTATTACTGTTTTATAAAATGTTGGAAGAATTATTTTGGATGATAACTAGAAACTCACCTTTGTGTCTTTGGATATGAAATATATTAACACTCATTGATAAAAATTTAAGCGCCTTCAAGTTTTAAACCATCGACTTGTGTTGATATATTTATCAAAGGACACTCAGGTGAGATTCTCCAGATAGCTCTGTCTGGTGCTTAGTGTGGTGGTACTGAGGCAGATACACTACTACAATATGTTAAAGGGGGACAAGGCTCAGGTTAAATGGCAGTCCTTGCAAATTTGACATTGTACTTGACGATAACCTTGAATTTGATAGGGCACTATTTTGTTTCTGTATGTGGTGTTGTCATCACTGGTCCAACCATATTAAAACTACATGTACCTGAAAATATAATTGGAGAGTTGGTTTCTTCCACTCGACCTTGATATGATGACATCTGGTACATTTCTACAGCTCAGAGACCATATAGCAGTAGAAACCATCTACCAGTGTATGGTCTTTGTACAGCTGTAATTTCAAAGAAAGGTTGACAGACTATTTCCACGGACCTATATATAGGTCCGTGCTATAACCAAACTATACATATTATGGCTCTCCATCTAACAGGGGCGGTCTGGTAGCCTAGTGGTTAAAGCGTTCGCTCGTCATGCTGAAGACCTGGGTTTGAATCCCGACATGGGTACAATGTGTGAAGCCCATTTCTGGTGTCCCCCGCCGTGATATTGCTGGAATATTGCTAAAAGCAGCGTAAAACCAAACTCACTCACTCACTCTCCATCTAACACAAGTTTTAACCTGGGGATGCAAACACAGGAAGTAGAATGTTGCTGTTACACAGCAATCCATACCGTATATCCTCGATTAAGAGCTGGACAGGATTAATGAGCGCCTGGGCTGGGATAAGGTATTAAAATAAGAACCAGCCACTAATAAGGATGGGGTCGTTGGCTAATAACTTCTCCCTGTTAAATAGGAGTACCACTAATGTTATGATTAAGCCATCTAATGAATATGAGCTTGGACTCTCACAGGGGACAGGTCAAGTAAACTGAAATTAATAAGGGCCCTGGCTCTTAATTGGGGAAATATGGTTTGTAGATGTCATGTGGAATACGCACATGACTGTCGTCACATGAAACTACTTGTAGCTGAATGGACAGATACTACTCAAAAGAAGTTATAGAACACCCAATTTTTTCATGACTAGTGGGGACACGGGTGGCCCAGTCGTCTAAGGTGCCACGATTCGCTGTGCAGAGTTGCATCCCTTGGGCACGCCAGAAACCTATGATTGTGGGTTCGAATCCCGGTTTGCCCCGATTATGATTCTAGGTTTGTCAGCACCATACCCGTGCTCGTGGGTTTCACCAAAGTGGTAAACGTCTGAGACCTGCATCACTTCGGGCTTTTTGCCCACATTAAGCTGACACGCCGCGATATAACTGGAATACTGTTAAAAGCGGCGTAAAACCCAACTCACTGACTCACTCATATGACTAGTTGATTTATCATGACATGACAGATTGACTATAGTCATATTAAAAAGTTCTTTAACTTCTTTTGAGTAGTATATGTCATAAACATTGCTACCATATATGTACATATTTCATTTTAAACCCTATACTAGTCTTTACATTTTTGTTTTTTTGTCCTTAATGGCTGTTTCAGCTATATTATACTGATGGGGGAAAGTAAGGGAACACAAATTAATATATCACTTCATTCGTGACCAACTCGTGTTATTCCGGGACAAGACGAATAACGACTCGTGCCCCTCTCATGGCCATTTTTGCGACCAGGTTCCGTCTTAGCGCAAACGGGCATACCTAAAACAATTGTCAACCAATTGCGTAATGGTTCACACATTTTCCCTATATATTGTATATGTTTCAGATGCAATTTAAAGCGCATCGGGACGTGCGGAATTATACAGTATGATTGAACACATTTATTTGTGCCTTTGGTATATTTTTAGATGCAAGACATATGTAAAATCAAAATTATTTCTGAGGGATTCTTTGACGAAGAACTTGAAATCATACGTTCATTCTAATTGGTTTGTCGTATTTTCTCACATAACATTCATCGATAGGGGGACCAGTCTTCTTGCAAGTTACGGAAAGGGGCGAGTGGTGACGAATGATATCACTTCTGTGTTCAAAATGAATGCTCCATGTACATGAAATACAACACCGGTAGTGTCTGATGTGGAGCTACATGACTTTAGACATGGTCTTTGAATGGGAGATGTCACATGCTGTGTCAGTATATGTTCCTTTATTTCTTCCCATGAGTATAAGTGCTGGTTGTGATGATGTGATGTGATGCTGTCAATTGAAGTTGAGGTGGCTATATCAATGTTGTGGAGAATAGTACAGGGATCTATCTAGACCTGCTTTGAGGCTGATTTTTGGCCCCAAGTCGTCAGCAAATGTCTGTAAAAATTCTCAAATTGGAATTGCAAAGTTGTTATATAGTTGTCACTAATGTTATGGCTTTGTAGAAGTAGCTTGTAGTCACTGACCAATCTCTCTCTCTCTCTCTTTCCTCTCTCTCCCCTCTCTCTCTCTCTCTCTCTCTCTCTCCCCTCTCTCTCTCCCCCTCTCTCTTTCCCCTCTCTCTCTCCCCCTCTCTCTCTCTTTCCCCTCTCTCTCTCTTTCCCCTCTCTCTCTCTCTTTCCCCCCCTCTCTCTCTCTCGGTCTCTCTTGGTCTTAATAATTGCAGGAATATTAAGACAAGGTTCTAAAGGACTTTTTGTGATGTATATGTAATATGATGCATATTACATAGTAGCATTTAACTTTTGTTTTGACATGTAAAGGAATATTTTATTTCATTAATAATTACCGTAATATTAAGCCAGTAATATGTTGCATCCTAATTCATAACATTTTAAAGAACAAATTTTGTAAGCAGAGAAGAATATGACAGTCATTATGAACCGTTCTGTGATCACCTTACACATTGATTATTTTACTGAGCGTTTATCATCAGATGTCTTAGGGCATTGTTCTGCAAGATGGTGTCTTCTCTGGGAGTTTAATTGCAGTTGCCATGGTGATCTGAGGGCACATGTTCACTCTCCCACACGCTGGCAGGACATTCAACACATGGAGCACATCACCTGAACATGGTAAGACTTCACTCCGTGTTGCCAGGGTTAGACAGTACTGAAGAATTAATGCCAAGCTGCTCTTTGTCAGTCATGTTTAAATTTTATTTAATGGACAAGAATTTGCTAATAATACATTGATTAGTGACCAACCATGAGATATGGGTGAAAAATCATGTTTTGATTTCTTCTTATATTTAAAAACTACAGTATCTTAGGACCACAAAAATACAATTGATAACCTTCAGTTCATATTTATTGCTGAGACGTGGCGGTCGGTTAGCCTAGTGGTTAAAGCGTTCGCTCGTCACGCCGAAGACCCGGGTTCGATTCCCGACATGGGTACAATGTGTGAAGCCCATTTCTGGTGTCCCCTGCCGTGATATTGCTGGAATATTGCTAAAAGCGGCGTAAAACCATACTCACTCACTCACTCACTCACTCACTCACTCACTCACTCACTCACTCTGAGACACATGGCATCAAACATTTGGACTCATTTTCTGCAAAGTCCCATTTTCAGACTTATGACTGTTTATGTAATGATTGCAGATTTAAGATACAAGTGATTAATTGAAAGTAGACATGTTTGCTGAAATGTTTTGAAACAAACTAACGAGAGAGAAATACGATATATTTTACAGTCTGCACACATGATTTTTATGGAAGTAAGTTGATTTAAAACGTCTTTCTTTATGACGTCATAGAACAATTGTATCCTAGCACCCATAAAGTCCCTTTTCTCATTTTGGGTCACATTTGATGATTATACCAACTGACTTCAATTAAAACTAATGGTAACCATGGAAACTGGTACTTTGTGTGTGTAGATTTATCAGATATTGTTTCTCCTGCTGAGTATGATTGTGAGAGTTACCATGTATCTAGTTTCAGGTGTGAACATAGGAGTGAAAGATGACTTGACTGCCAGGGCTTCCATCGCTGTCCGGCCCTGAGGTGTCAACCACCAGGTGTTCATCTGGTAGCTGGGTGTCATGACTTCAGGGAGAGTGAATATGTGCCTTTCCAATGGGCTCCATGCATAGACTAGTGAGGTCATGATGTTAATGATTTACCGTATTCAACATAATAAGCGCTCAGGGCGCTCTCAAAATTAGAAATAGGGGGCTCTTATTAGATTATTATTTTGTCGAAAAAACAGAGTTGAGAGATAAATTCTGTGGTTTATGCTGACAGCCTGAAATGTTTATATACGAGATAAATATTTTTCCAGAATTTAATTGCCCATAATTAAGGGTGCATGTAACACACGAGTGCGTATTATACGCGAATGAATAAGTATTGTGTACATTGATCAATCGGAAAGGGTGCTAACTGGGATTGTTCATGAGCCGATATATTAGCAAATATCGCTGTGGGAGCTTATTTGAGCAGGGCGCTTATTACGTCGAATACGGTATTACTCTGCAGTACTTTTGTATTACTTTAAGTTACAGATTAGCCAAACCAAAATTTCAAAAATGTTAAACAATGAAAAATTTAAAATTGAACAAAGTCTGTAAACTACGTAATTCAAGAAACGGACCTGGAGGAGAGAACCACTTGCATGACAAACAGGGCCCCGTTCAACATAGCCATCATAGTGCTAAGACAATGATAACTACTTTACTTACGACTATCGTAGTGCTAAGACAGTGATAACTACCTTACTTACGACAATCGTAGTGCTAAGACAATGATAACTACCTTACTTACGACAATCGTAGTGCTAAGACAGTGATAACTACCTTACTTACGACAATCGTAGTGCTAAGATAGTGATAACTACCTTACTTACGACAATCGTAGTGCTAAGACAATGATAACTACCTTACTTACGACAATCGTAGTGCTAAGATAGTGATAACTACCTTACTTACGACAATCGTAGTGCTAAGATAGTGATAACTACCTTACTTACGACAATCGTAGTGCTAAGACAGTGATAACTACCTTACTTACGACAATCGTAGTGCTAAGATAGTGATAACTACCTTACTTACGACAATCGTAGTGCTAAGACAGTGATAACTACCTTACTTACGACAATCGTAGTGCTAAGATAGTGATAACTACCTTACTTACGACAATCGTAGTGCTAAGATAGTGATAACTACCTTACTTACGACAATCGTAGTGCTAAGATAGTGATAACTACCTTACTTACGACAATCGTAGTGCTAAGACAGTGATAACTACCTTACTTACGACAATCGTAGTGCTAAGATAGTGATAACTACCTTACTTACGACAATCGTAGTGCTAAGACAGTGATAACTACCTTACTTACGACAATCGTAGTGCTAAGATAGTGATAACTACCTTACTTACGACAATCGTAGTGCTAAGATAGTGATAACTACCTTACTTACGACAATCGTAGTGCTAAGATAGTGATAACTACCTTACTTACGACAATCGTAGTGCTAAGACAATGATAACTACCTTACTTACGACAATCGTAGTGCTAAGATAGTGATAACTACCTTACTTACGACAATCGTAGTGCTAAGACAGTGATAACTACCTTACTTACGACAATCGTAGTGCTAAGACAGTGATAACTACCTTACTTACGACAATCGTAGTGCTAAGATAGTGATAACTACCTTACTTACGACAATCGTAGTGCTAAGATAGTGATAACTACCTTACTTACGACAATCGTAGTGCTAAGATAGTGATAACTACCTTACTTACGACAATCGTAGTGCTAAGACAGTGATAACTACCTTACTTACGACAATCGTAGTGCTAAGATAGTGATAACTACCTTATTTAACAGACTTACATAGGGCTGAGACAATGATATATACCTTACTGGTACTTTAACTGACTTACGACAAATGTACCGCTAAGACAATGATATATACCTTACTTTAAGAGACTTAAGACAATCGTAGGGCAGAGACAATGATATATACCTTACTTTAACAGACTTAAGACAATTGTAGTGCCAAGATCGCTTTGTGGAACGGGCCCCAGTCACATAGACTGACATTTAGTTGTAAGCCGCATGCAAAACAGATAGTTTCCACTCAGCTTTCTAGATAAGGTCAAGATATGACTAAGTTGTGAATGAGTTATCTTTCCTTGCCTCTGTTAATTGTTTCACATGTAAATTGTGTTACAAAACAATGAAGACTTGATGATGAAACGTCCATGTTGTTAAAGCAAGGAAGAATATTTTACTGAAAAGTTATTTTGGGAAACCATGACACTTTGAGGGCTACTTCTGAGCGTCATGTCTTCACGTTCTTGAAGCTTCTATCAAAGACTTACATAGTTTTGTGATAACTAGTTTCATGCTATGTTCTTTCAGTGTATATATGATGAACCTGGGATAGATAGTTTAACAGGTTGCTTCACTGCTTGGGACAAGGGCATTAATGGGATGCTGCTCTGGTTGTGGCACAGATGGGCTTTCTGTCGTTAGAACGACACGTCTAGTCATTCAGAACATCAGCAGGCCAACACAGCCTGCCTACTCTGAACTCCAAAATATTTTATTTTTTATCTTGTGGCTACTCATTCATGTCAATATAAATGTTTTGCATAACTGTGAGATCCTATTATTTCTACTGAAATTGTCCTTAAGTTAGCTTAATTTTACAACCTTTAGCAGTGAGTACCACAAAGTTATATCAATGATGATAATGCCTTAAAGAATAGCCTTCTCAATGGTTATATTTCCTTAAAGGATAATATATTGACACAAATATTACAACCTTTTACAGTGAGTACCACAAAGTTATATCAATGATGATAATGCCTTAAAGAATATTCTTCTCAATGGTTATATTTCCTTAAAGGATAATATATTGACACATATTTTCATAGATGATATTTATCTTCAGTTGAATATACTGACAAATACTGAAGTGATATTTACCAGAAGTAGAATATTCTGACATATCCAAATGGTATTTGCCTAAAATAGAGTATACTGACCATATTGAAATATTTCCCTGAATTTGAGTACACTGATAATATCCGAATATGTTTTAATATCCGATAATATACGAAAATGATATTTGCCTAAAGTAGAGTATACTGACCATATTGAAATGGTAGTATTTCCCTGAAGTAGAACACTCTGACAATATCTGAATGATATTTCCCTGAAGCAGGATATATTTCTCTGAAGTAGATTATATTGCCCTGAGGTAGATTATATTCCCCTGAAGTAGAATATATTTCCCTGAAGTAGAATATATTGCCCAGAAATAGATTATATTGCCCTGTAGTGGAATATATTGCCTTGAAATAGAATATATTTCCACTGTCAGAGAGGAACTGGCCTGTATTGTCCTGCCGATGCCATGTCTGTATAAAGGTCAAGTCTTTTGCTTGAAGAGTGCAATTTGTATATATTTTTTCTTGACTGTCCTGTACATATTTTATTGATTTTCACTTTTTTAGTTTTCATGATAAATAACGCAGATATAATTCCACATTAAAGTCCACAACGTGGACAGCATGTATTTGCCAGTATTTTGTTGTAAAATTTGCTTACAACTGTTTATCTTGATAAATCTATCAAATGTTAATTCATACCTACTATTTGAACAAAATTGAATTTTCAAATTATTTAAGGCTTATTAATTTATTAACTCATACATTAACATGTTTTATGTGCCTGCGAGCTTTTACTAATAATTTGTTTTTCTTGATGATTTCATTGGGCACATTCCAAGATTCCAGATTAGAATAGCTCCCCTGCAACCTATGCTGGTCGTAGTGGATCATAACTGGATCTGGTGGTAAGACTGGATGACTTGGTTTATTGCCTGTCATCGTACCCCAGCGGTGTGGATTGATGCTCACAATATCGATCACAGGATTGTCTGGCCCAGACTCAATTATTTACACGCTATCGTTAAATAGCTGGAATTTTGCCAAGTGGGGCGTTAAACAACAATAAACATTGGGAACATCCCAGGGCTTGTTACCTAGGTTTCACTATGTTTGTATCAGTACCTTAGGAAACTGGAAGTATATAGTTCACATTTTGAGCATGGAAATGTTTCCAGAAGATATCTCAGTTGAACATATTTTATTCAAACTAGAAATATTGAAAACATTATGTAAATAACAGAGTGCTTAGCTTTATGTTGCTAGACAACTTGGGTTGAATGATTTGATGTACTAATTTTGCCATGGTGATTGGTTGATATTTGTAAAAATGGCTTTTTTACAGTATTTTCAGTGATGTTTACTGTCACTAGATTGTACAGTGTTGTGCTTGTTGACATGTATTGGCTGTTGTTGTTTTTATGTTTTCCTTAAATTGTTTGATACACAATTTACACCATATACCCTGGTACACACATGCAGATGAAGAATTAATCCTCATTATTATCACCTTAAATGCCAATTTCTCATGAAGTTTAGAAATGTTTGTTACTTTATGCAAAAATTACAACTTTGAGATATCTTAATCCTGATTGACACATATAAGGTGGCCCTTTGAAGAACCCATGCTTGTCATAAGAGGCGACTAACAGGATTGGGTGTCAGGTTCGCTGACTTAGTTGGTGCATGTCATCGTATCCGAATTGCATAGATCAATGCTAATGATGTCAATCACTGGATTGTCTGGTCCAGACATTATTTACAGATCACTGCAATATAACTGGAATATTGCTGAGTGCGACATTAACAACAAACAAAACTATAAGGTGGAGATTCCAAAATAGATTTTTCAGAAGATTTTTTTCAAACATGTGGAATTGCTGCCTTTTCTTTTCCTTTTTCTATATTTTATTTAACTTTTTATTTTTATGATTTATGCCTGGAATATTTTCTTTTTGTGAAATTTGTAAACTTGCTTTGTTTTGAAATGTTGACCAGGAGCTTTAAGCCAAAGAGTCTGAGATAGCTTCTGTAGGGCTAGATGCTGGGGGGTGAAGGTGATTGGTAATGGGATTTATTAACTTGTATTTTTATGAAACTGAAATGAACATAACTGTTTTGTCACTTGTGACCTTGGTTTCAAGGGGAATTAAAAGTCCATACATTTGGGCTTTCCTTCTACATAAAGCTTACAAGCAGCCTTATAATTGTGTTATACATGGCATTTAACCAAACTCACTCACTCACTCATTCTCTCACTCATTCCATCCAGCCAACCCACCAACCACACTCCACAGAGTGGTTTCCAATGTTAGTCTTTATACCTCGAGATTACACAAAGGTGCATTCACATATCTTTCTCATTTTTGTAATGTCAGTACATAACTGAACTAATAATATAAATATTAATGAGACATTGTAAAATTCATGTATCATATAATTTTATAGAGGATTCTATGTTTTAAAATATTGAAATTATTAAGAATTCCAAAATATATGGATATGATATACTATTTTCATGTACAATTACATAAAGTTCATATATTTCATGTGTAAAAGATAATGTTAATATCTCAGGTCATTTTTGTACTGGTACAGTATACAACAAGTTATTTATATGGTTTGACAACATAACCACATCATTTCCATCAACAAATGTCATTCCCCTTTGCACCAAGTCCTTTCTCATCAACACATTCCCCTTGAAAAAACAAACATTTATGGACACAATTGCCCTCACCCCCTCTCTCATTAACAGGAGAAAACCCCCGCTGGTTAGAGGCGACTAACATGATCGGGTGGTCAGGCTTGGGATATGCACATCATCATATCCCAAATGTTGGGGTGATGTTATCAATCACTGGATTTTCTGGTCCAGACTCGAGTATTTAGAGACCTGTCATTTACTAGTAGATGGAATATTGCTGAGGTTGGCATTAAACAACAAACAAACAAATCATTAACATGGTCACGGGATGCACAGATGTCTAAGTCACCACAATGAGCTGTGCATGCTTTGGGCACACCAGAAACCTATGGTCGTGGGCTTGAACCCCGGTTCGCCCCCTTTATGTTTCTAGGTTTGTCAGCGCCATACCCTTTGTGTGTTTCACCAAAGTGGTAAACGTTCGAGACCTGCATCACTTTGGGCTTTCCTCCCACGATAAGCTGAGACAAGCTGAGACGCCAGTGATACAACTAGAAGACAAAGCGGGGTTAAAATCCAACATACTCCCTCACATTAACAAACTATCCAAATGCTTCACTCAATATCACATTGCCCTTTAATTAATCGAGTATTACATTAACCTTACTCTCACAAAGTTCTTGATTTCCCCTTCACAAAGACTTGAGACAACATGTGTCGTGATATCATTTTGTTCAGCAACCACACCATTTCCACATCATTCTTCTATTGTCAGCTCACAGACATTTCATTCCATACCACACCATCCTGGCTGACAAACAATGTATCTAAAACAGCTTTTTCTTTCACCCATTTCTGTATAGAGAACTTTTCAATGATCATTTCACAAACATTGTATGAGGTTCCACTACATCCCTGTTCTGCAACATTCTACTTTCCAGACCCTCACTGTTCCAGCACCATTCCCTTTGACCAATGGTGCCAAGCCATAAATATTGGTATTTCCGTGTGCCACATCTCCTCCGATCTACCTTTAGTATAATGGTATTTGTCTCTGTTGTCCCTCTGTTTGTTTCTGTAGGACAATTACATTATCCTCTAAGGAACCTCATCCATTCCACTAGTCTCCACACCACTGCAAAACCATTTTGTATCTATTTCATTCTGTCACGTCACTTGATAAACCACTCCATTTTTTACTTCACAATCATCATTCCACTTTGACAACCACTTCATTTTTTACTTCACAATCACCATTCCACTTTGACAACCACCTCATTTCCCCTTCACAATCACCATTCCACTTTGACAACCACCTCATTTCCCCTTCACAATCAGTAGTCCCCTTTGACATAACCACTATATTCCCCCTTCACAACCAACATTCGCCAAGAGGAACCATTTAAATTTTTTAGTCACAATCCCCTCAACATCCATTTCATTTGAATATCTTTCTAATCATTCGCATCATCAACCCTCACTTCACTTCTAATTTCCAATAATCATACCTTAACAGCCAATTCACTTCCATGAAGAAATGTTGCTTTGCCTTGTCAGCAGTATTTTTCAATCTTTACTTTTAAGTGACAAATATCAGTTCCTTGTTTTACAAACCATTGTCTGGTTTCCTTCACCTGCTGATGCTTTTACTTGATGCCTCAAAGATGTGATGAAATAAATCCATGTCAGCTTTATCCTGTTGTTGTGTTTACTCAGTACAGTACTGTTGTTGTGTTTACTCAGTACAGTACTGTTGTTGTGTTTACTCAGTACTAGGTACAGTACTGTTGTGTTTACTCAGTACTAGGTACAGTACTGTTATGTTTACTCAGTACTGTTGTGTTTACTCAGTACTTGGTACAGTACTGTCATTTACCCAGTACAGTACTGTTGTTGTGTTTATTGAGTGGGTTTATTAATGTGGTTATCTGTACTGATAAATACTGAACCCAAAAATGTTAAGGACCATGAATGTTTTGGGGGATTTTTTTTTAAATTGTGTGCAGTCTTCCCTAAAAAACATATCCCCAAATAATTCATGATCCCTAAGGTGCTTTTTGTGAAGTAAATGATCACCATTTTTCTGGGATTTTTACGAAAAAACATGATGAAATCCAGTTTTGGTACAAGAAATGGTCAGATGAAGAATGGATTCTTCTGATGAGGATAAAGTGTTACTTCCTTCATGACAGATGAACATCCACAAGATTCTTATGCTCACTTAGAAAAGGGAAATAGTGTACATTAGCGCATTAAGCTTCTGATTTGGTATATATTTACCTTGTGGGGATTCTGTAATGTTGCATGGGATCATTGCTCATATCAATTTACAGGATTATATTTTTAAAATTTTGTGGTAGGCATCCCGATTGGCACCAAGTGTGACCCTCTTCTTGGAACCATCCCCATTCCACTCGTTATGTTTCTTTGTGCATGTGAATCGGAAGTTTTTGCTCGGATTATCAAAATTAAAAGTTAACTTAAGCTTAAGGTATACCGATTATCTGATCTCCTTCAATAATGGTCAAATAACCAATTCCCTTCCACTGGTTAAGCTACCTGAACTAGAAATAAGAGACCAATTAAAACCGCCTCGCCTGTTTTATTACAAGCCTGTTTCAGATCTAGAAAGGGGCGGTCGGGTAGCCTAGTGGCTAAAGCGTTAGCTTGTCACATAAAGTTTGTTCCCGACATGGGTGCAATGTGTGAAGCGAATTTCTGGTGTCCCCCGCCGTGATATTGCTGGAATATTGCTAAAAGTGACGTAAAACCATACTCACTCACTCACTCATATTTAGACATGTGCATAACGATTCAGAGTGATTAACTGTTGACGCACTTTGAAGTCGTGGTAGAAAAAAACATGCTCGGTTGTACCTCTAAAGTTGTGAAATGAAGACACCAAAGACTGGAGCTGCTGGAATATTGCTCCACATTAAAGAAAACTTGACTATTGGAAAACCGGGTCATCCCTCTTCTCAGGGGTGGTCGGGTAGCCTAGTGGTTAAAGCGTTCGCTCGTCACGCCGAAGACCCGGGTTCGAATCCCGACATGGGTACAATGTGTGAAGCCCATTTCTGGTGTCGTGATATTGCTGGAATATTGCTAAAAGAAGCGTAAAACCAAACTCACTCACTCACTCACTCTTCTCATAGTGTCTTGTGGGGGATGTTTCTGTCTCACTGAATCTTTATTTATAGATCTAAATATGAAACAGATGAGACGGTTTCACTGGTCTATTTTATTTATTTATTCATCTATTGGATAAATCAGTGGAAAGGAATTTACCGTTATTGCAAGATATCAGATCATCCATATACCTGAAGCTGAAGTTGAAGTTTTTGATCAAATTCCCCTTTTTTTTAGTCTGCTAACCCGACCACGCATACAATCTTGGACTCCGTGTTGTTTTTGTCGTCTAATTAGCGCTGCAGAGCTGCGTCCCCTATGAGTTCCAGAAACCAAGCGCGTGACACATTCGTTACACTCTCGGTACTAGTATATTGAGCTCCGCGAACGGGCTATCGCTGTGAGGAGCTTGTGCCAGAAACCTGTGATCACTGGTTGGAACAACTGTTGATGCCAATTTATTGAGAGAATAAGAAGAGCACATGTCGAAGGACAAACATAAAACTATGTTCATGGGTTAGAATCCCACATTTGTCCTGATTATGTTTCTCAGAACCATACCTTTCCCGTGGGTTTGACCAAAGTGGAAAGCATCTTTGACCTGCATCACTTCGGCACGTCAGTGACAAAAATGATATCCGATGCAATTCCCTGTTTTGACTTGTACCATATACATGTATTCCCGTGTTTTTTTCAAGTGAACAATTGACTTGCCTTTGCACGTGTTTGTGACGGGTGCCACCGGTGGGTCAGGGTACGCTCACCTTTTTACAAACACCTGGTATCATCATTATTTGATAGTGATTCATAAACACACGCTCATGATATGGTCGGAATCGTACTATCGACTCTGCTTTATGCGGATATTTCTATTGGATGTGGAAAGGGCTTTGCCGCTTTATTTGCATACAATAATCTTGGACGCGACGTTAAACCCAATTTCACCTCACCTCACCTATTTGCATACATATCATAAATACTGTTCAAAGCGGCGTTAAACCAAATTTACCTACTCGGTCTTCTTGGCAGTATAGAATATAAACTGAACCTAACTGGGAGTAACTGTTGTTCACTGTAACAACCTACGCACACTTACACACATACACATGCAGATTGTAAAGTAATTAACATGAACCCGTACCCACTGGTACAAATTAATCTGAAGAGCCCATTTGTGTGTGATTAATCCTAGTCTATTTAAGGCCAGCACTTATCATGCTTCCATTATGACGTCAATGGTTCCTGATATCGTGGCACGGTGACAAAGCAGGGAGAGAGATTGGATATTGGTTAACGCAACTTCAGTAATCTGTATAATATAGGAGTCGATGAGGAGAATTCGATAACGATCGTTACAAACTAATTCGTACACCTACATGGTCCCATTGCCTCAAGATCGCTGGCCCGTTGGTGAGTGAGCGAGTTGGGTTTAACGTCTTAGGTTACTGGCACTCCTAAGGGAGGCAACTCTGCATAGAGAAATGCGGCACTCAAAGACGACTGGACCACCCATGGTCACGCTGAACCGTTGGTAATGACAGCAAACATCTGTCCCCAGTGCCCCATGCTTGTAAGAAGGAAATGAATCCGGGGTCAGGTCACAATCGAAGCTGAAAATGTAAGATGTAAGTAAGATCGCGTGAAAGAAGAGACGTGATGTTATTAACCTATTATAACCATTCGTTGCGCTCATCAATATATGCCCATGTTTATCTTTAGCTTGGTTATGGTGTCACGTTCTTATATAGCTCTATTTATATATATATATATATATATATATATATATATAGATTTCTGGGGCGGTCGGATAGCCTTGTGGTTAAAGCGTTCGCTTCCCGACATGGGTAAAATGTGTGAAGCCCATTACTGGTGTCCACCGCCGTGATATTGCTGGAATACTGCTAAAAGCGGCGTAAAACCATACTGACTCACTCTTCTGGTTTCTCTGGAGTACACATCATGTTTATGTTGAGCTGTTACATGTTCATGCTTGTGTGGATCTTCCACCGTCATGTCTGTTTTCTCTTTAATCCTCGATTCTGATTCTCCATGATTGTTTCATGTCACAGAAGTTCATTTGAAATTCTGCTTGGCTCGAAAAATATTTTGGCGCTTCCACCCTCGCATTAACCGAGCACAATGTACCCGGGACACATTATACACGGGGCACACTATACAGATGGAACACTATACACGGAGCACTCTATACAGATGGAACACTATACACGGAGCACACCATATATAGGGTACACTATACACCGAGCACACTATACACGGAGCACACCATATATAGGGTACACTATATACCGAGCACACTATACACGGAGCACATCATATAGAGGGTACACTTTACATCGAGCACACTATACACGGAGCACACCATATAGAGGGTACACTATACACCGAGCACACTATACACGGAGCACACCATATAGAGGGTACACTATACACCGAGCACGCTATACAGATGGAACACTATACACGGAGCACACCATATAGAGGGTACACTATACACCGAGCACACTATACACGGAGCACACCATATAGAGGGTACACTATACACCGAGCACACTATACACGGAGCACATCATATAGAGGGTACACTATACACCGAGCACACTATACAGATGGAACACTATACACGGGGCACACTATACAGAGGGCACACTATACAGAGGGCACACTATACAGAGGGCACACTATACAAGGGGCACACTATACAGAGGGCACACTATACAGAGGCCACTCTATACATGGGGCACATCATATAGAGGGTACACTATACACCGAGCACACTATACAGATGGAACACTATACACGGAGCACACCATATAGAGGGTACACTATACACCGAGCACACTATACACGGAGCACACCATATAGAGGGTACACTATACACCGAGCACTCTATACAGATGGAACACTATACACGGAGCACACCATATAGAGGGTACACTATACACCGAGCACACTATACACGGAGCACATCATATAGAGGGTACACTATACACCGAGCACACTATACAGATGGAACACTATACACGGGGCACACTATACAGAGGGCACACTATACAGAGGGCACACTATACACGGGGCACACTAATACAGAGGGCACACTATACAGAGGGCACACTATACAAGGGGCACACTATACAGAGGGCACACTATACAGAGGGCACTCTATACATGGGGCACATCATATAGAGGGTACACTATACACCGAGCACACTATACAGATGGAACACTATACACGGAGCACACCATATAGAGGGTACACTATACACCGAGCACACTAAACACGGGGCACACTATACAGAGGGCACACTATACACGGGGCACATCATATAGAGGGTACACTATACACCGAGCACACTATACAGATGGAACACTATACAGAGGGCACTCTACACACGGGGCACATCATATAGAGGGTACACTATACACCGAGCACACTATACAGATGGAACACTATACACGGAGCACACCATATAGAGGGTACACTATACACCGAGCACACTAAACACGGGGCACACTATACAGAGGGCACACTATACACGGGGCACATCATATAGAGGGTACACTATACACCGAGCACACTATACAGATGGAACACTATACAGAGGGCACTCTACACACGGGGCACATCATATAGAGGGTACACTATACACCGAGCACACTATACAGATGGAACACTATACACGGAGCACACCATATAGAGGGTACACTATACACCGAGAGAGACCGCCTCCGTGGTCTTGTGGTAGAGCGTCCGCCCGGAGAGCGGAAGGTCCAGGGTTCGATCCCGGGCCGCGTCATACAAAAAGACGTTAAAAGATTGTACTTGTTGTTACCCTGTCTGGCGCTCGGCATTAAGGGGCTAAAACAAGGACTGGTCGGCTCGGAGTCAGTATACTGTGTCTGAGTGGGGTATTCATGTTAAACTGCGGCATGGTATCTCAGTGAGCTAGCACTATAAATCGGCATCAGTCCGGACTAGTACAAGCAGCCACACACACACATACACGTGCATGCACGTCGCTATATAAGTGCAATAATCTTGGACGCGACGTTAAACCCAATTTCACCTCACCTATACACCGAGCACACTATACAGAGGGTACACTATACACGGAGCACACCATTTAGAGGGCACACCATACACCGAGCACACTATACAGAGGGCACACTATACAGAGGGTACACTATACACGGGGCACATCATATAGAGGGTACACTATACACCGAGCACACTATACAGATGGAACACTATACACGGAGCACACTATACAGATGGAACACTATACACGGAGCACACCATATAGAGGGCACACTATACACGGCGCACACTATACAGAGGGCACACTATACAGATGGAACACTATACACGGGGCACACTATACAGAGGGCACACTGTACAGAGGGCACACTATACACGGGGTACACTTTACAGAGGGCACACTATACAGAGGGCACACTATACACGGGACACACTATACAGAGGGCACACTATACAGAGGGCACACTATACACGGGGACACTATACACGGGGCACACTATACACGGGGCACACTATACAGAGGGCACACTATACACGGGCACACTATACAGAGGGCACACTATACACGGGGCACACTATACACGGGGCACACTATACACGGGGCACACTATACACGGGGCACACTATACAGAGGGCACAATATACAGAGGGCACACTATACACGGGGCACACTATACAGAGGGCACACTATACACGGGGCACACTATACAGAGGGCACACTATACAGAAGGCACACTATACACGGGGAACACTATACAGAGGGCACACTATACAGAGGGCACTCTATACACGGGGGACATCATATAGAGGGCACACTATACACGGGGCACACTACACAGAGGGCACACTATACAGAGGGCACTCTATACACGGGGCACATCATATAGAGGGCACACTATACACGGGGCACACTATACAGATGGAACACTATACAGAGGGCACACTATACACGGGACACGCTATACAGATGGAACACTATACAGAGGGCACTCTATACACGGGGCACACTATACAGATGGAACACTATACAGAGGGCACACTATACACGGGGCACACTATACAGAGGGCACACTATACAGAGGGCACTCTATACACGGGGCACACTATACAGATGGAACACTATACACGGAGCACACTATACAGATGGAACACTATACACGGAGCACACTATACAGATGGAACACTATACACGGAGCACATCATATAGAGGGCACTCTATACACCGAGCACACTATACAGATGGAACACTATACACGGAGCACACTATACAGATGGAATACTATACACGGAGCACACCATATAGAGGGCACACTATAAACGGAACACACTACACACGGAACACACTATACACGGGGCACACTATATAGAGGGCACACTATACACGGAACACACTATACACGGGGCACACTATACAGAGGGCACACTATACAGAGGGCACTCTATACACGGGGCACACTATACAGATGGAACACTATACACGGAGCACACTATACAGATGGAACACTATACACGGAGCACATCATATAGAGGGCACTCTATACACCGAGCACACTATACAGATGGAACACTATACACGGAGCACACTATACAGATGGAATACTATACACGGAGCACACCATATAGAGGGCACACTATACACGGAACACACTACACACGGAACACACTATACACGGGGCACACTATATAGAGGGCACACTATACACGGAACACACTATACACGGGGCACACTATATAGAGGGCACACTATACAGAGGGCACACTATACAGAGGGCACACTATACAGAGGGCACACTATACACGGAACACATCATATAGAGGGCACTCTATACACCGAGCACACTATACAGATGGAACACTATACACGGAGCACACTATACAGATGGAACACTATACACGGAGCACACCATAAAGAGGGCACACTATACAGAGGGCACACTATACAGAGGGCACACTATACAGAGAGCACACTATACAGAGGGCACACTATACAGAGGGCACACTATACAGAGAGCACACTATACAGAGGGCACACTATACAGAGGGCACACTATACAGAGGGCACACTATACACGGAACACATCATATAGAGGGCACTCTATACACCGAGCACACTATACAGATGGAACACTATACACGGAGCACACTATACAGATGGAACACTATACACGGAGCACACCATAAAGAGGGCACACTATACAGAGGGCACACTATACAGAGGGCACACTATACAGAGAGCACACTATACAGAGGGCACACTATACAGAGGGCACACTATACACGGAACACACTATACAGATGGAACACTATACAGATGGAACACTATACGCGGAACACACTATACACGGGGCACACTATATAGAGAGCACACTATATAGAGGGCAAACTATACACTTAGCACACTGTACAGGGGGCACACTATATAGAGAGCACACTATACACAGGGCACACTACACACGGAACACACTATACACGGGGCACACTATACACGGGGCACACAAGTCAGAGGGCATGCTATACACACAACACAGCGGTACACAATACAGAGGGAACACTATTCACGGGGGCACACTATACACGGGGATACAATATGCACTGGACACACTATACACGGGGATACACTATGCACTGGACACACTATACAGGGGGCACACAGTCATATGGTCCTCTTAGTTGTCCATCTCGGAGACCTGAGGTAAGAATATATACTCTTCAAAAAAGAAACGCAAAGCCAGATTTGTGTGAGGTAGGAAATACATTTATACGAGGAACCGTACAAGGTATTGAGCCAAAATGTTGTGGAGTGAACACTTGGGGATTGTAGTCACCTCATCAAGGTTGTTGTTATGTAGACAGGCTGTTGTGATCCGTGCTGTATGCGGTCGAGCGTTGTCCTGCTTAGATACACCGTTGCCGTTGGCTGCAATTGGGAGGACGTGTGGTAGGAGAATTTCGTTGATGTATCGTTGAGCCGTAAGATTGCCCTGGATATGGACCAATCCTGTCCTGCCATGTTGAGATATCGCCGGCAACATCATAACGCTACTCCCACCAAACCTGTACGCAGTTTCCGGCGTAACGTTCTCCCCGACGTCCATTCCCTCGACGGAGGAGAAATCTTGATTCGTCGCTGGACCAGACATCTCTCCATCGCAGTTGAGGCCATACCCTGTGTTGACGACACCAATGCAGTCGCTGTTCACGATGTTGTCGACTCAATATGACGCGTCGACCAGGACGTCTTGCTCGTAGACCTGCTGCTCTTAAATGGTTTTGTACGGTCTGTTCGGAGATTCTGCGCAGTCCAGGTATTTGGGATGCGGTTGAGGTGGCTGTGGTCGTCCTTTCACGTAGGTGGCGCCTCGGGGATAGCGATCTTGGTGGGGGTGGTTACTCTTTGTCGTCCCGACCTTGGCCGATCATGTGTTGACCCATGCTGTTGAAACCGATCCCATAGCCGTGTGATGGTGCTGGGCGCGACATTGAAAACCCTGGCTACAGCTGATCGGGATTCTCCTGCCTGCAAGTGGCCTATGACGTTGTTTCTTTGCACTTCTGTTTATCTTGGCATGTTGTTGAACTGTCACTGTTCGATTGACGCAGATGGCAGGCAATCAAAAACCCTGCACTATAATACCGTTCATAGTGCTGCTGCGCGTGCAGTGCGTGCAGCTCCATGGCCCTTTTGTTAATGCACTGGGTGCGTTTTTTCGAAACGTACGCGTTTCCCGACTAATGGTTTGCATGTCCCTGTGATCATTTTGATCCGGGAAATTTGTCACTGACACTATAACACATTAAACCTCTTCATTTTGCACCTCTTGGTCTGCTAATTTGCGTTTCTTTTTTTTAAGAATATAGTTACAGGCTACCTGTGCTTGCCTGAAGGAGACTAACGGGATCGGGTGGTCAGGTTCAGTGACCTGGTTGTTTACATGTCATCGTATACCAATTGCATGAATTGATGCTCATGATGGCAATCACTGGATTGTCTGTTGTTAATCTGCCTGGCGCTCGGCACTAAAGGGGTAAAACAAGGACTGGTCGGCTCGGAGTGAGTATGCTGTGTCTGAGTTGGGTATCCATGTTAAACTCTGGCATGGTATCCCAGTGGACTAGCACAATGAAAACGACATTAGTCCGGACTAGTACACGCGCGCTAGATAAGGACAATCTTTTTTCTACGCGACATTAAACTCCATTTCACCTCACCTCACCTCACCTCACCTTACCTCACCTATGTCACATGTTCAATTTCAAATCCGACAGGTTGATTACGTTGCACGTAATTACGAACTTCATATTGAGTAGACAAATAATCCACATTACGTAACCGCACGATCGTATCTCAAAATTCTGAATGTGGATTTTATCTGAAAGAAAACAAACGAAGTTGTTATTAGCAGTGAAAGCATGTTGTGGGACCACTCCCTGTATAATTACCCAGGGGTTCAATCATTATGGCGGTATTACACAACGACTGAGAATCATCTACACGCTGCATAAGCATCACGGGATGAGAGAGAACCTAATCGGTATTGACTCACTTTGATTTGTATGCTGCGCAAACGCATCGAGCATATGTATTGAGCTTGGAATACATTTCTGCGCCCTGCCCTTGTTGACAGATTTTAGCAGTGTTTGATGATGGTTTTGAGAGGCCATTAGATTTCCGATTATTGCAACCACACACTGGCATAAGTGGTATTTGTCATTCAAAACATTTTGGGCCTTTTTTTGTGCGAGGCGTATATGTATGTTTTGTCTGATTCATCTAAACTATAAATCTCAATAAATGCATAAAATATATTTTTCGTTTCATACGTACATATAATGAAGATGATGTGAGTTTTTATAGACATTTAGGAGTTGGGTATAATTATGACAAGGATTATGAATAACAACTTCATTATATTTACACAGTTTCCACGCTAGTTCCTGCCCCTTCATCAGGGGTAGAATAGGTCTTCAGCAACCCATGCATTCCGTAAAAGGCGACTATGCTTGTCATAAGAGGCGACAAACGGGATCGGGTGGTCAGACTCGCTGACTTGGTTGATGCATGTCATCGTATCCCAATTGTGTGGATCGATGCTCATGATGTCAATCACTGGATTATCTAGTCCAGACTCGATTATTTACAGACCGCCGTCATATAGCTGGAATATTGCTGAGTGCGGCATTAAACAACAAACACAAATCATCAGGGTCGGAGAACATGCGCAGGACATGCTTACCCTTTTGGCGAACACCCTTCACCATCACAATAACAGACGTCATACTCAAAAGAAGTAAAACAACGGCCGATTCTTTCATATAACGATAGTAAACTATCATGGCATGTAAGAATTATGTGTTCATTATCTCTGCGTGTGCGTGCGTGCGTGCGTGCGTGCGTGCGTGCGTGTTATTCCTCAAGAATATTTAATAATAATATTTTGTGAAATTTCTGCAATAATTACACTGTGATCACTTACCATCAGATATTACCATCAGATTCGGATAATTCTGCGCAGGACATGTGAGACATTAACAAGCTTGCCCATGTACGTCATACTGTGTTGCTAGATACAGGCCGACCAATGTCTCCTTGTGAATGTCTCCTTGTGAATCTATCAACTGATTTCCCCACTTACGATAGTCAATATATTTTTGGACAAAATACGTGGCTGTCTGTCATTAGATACCGTACGAAGTGGTTGGTTGCGATATATATCACCGTCCGTATACGTAATTATATACTGCCAGAAAGGTAAAGATATTTTGCAAACTCGTTGTCATTTAAAAGAGTATTTGGTTTCATTTATATTTGTAAAACTTTGACACTAAAACGTTTGCAGGGGTCTTTTCAGAAAAGGAACATCTTAATCTATAAGGTCAGGATCCAAGATGCAAGTTTGTACTGGATATGGCACATCTCAAAATATTAAATGTATTATTTTGCACTGCCTAAACACAAAGAGCGTTACCAAAGAGAGCAATCCTAGCAAAAAAAAATCGGAAAAGATAGTGGTAGAATTCGCTTCGATAATAAATCTAACACAGCGCAAAGAGTGCCGTGAACTAGTCTGCGTGGAAAGGACTTTAATTTGATGCTGCCAGTAATACATTCGTTTCACTCTCTTTAGGTAACTATATGTTGCCCAGGAATAGATGTGTACTTAAAATACACTTTGACGTCACGTATGGTGGTGTGTGCAATCATCAATGTTATATTGTTGTGAGTTAAATTAAACATAACTTGCGCCCTAATTAAATCTAATTAAAAAAGACTGATTAAAAAAATTAATTGAGTAAGTGGGCGGGAAAAAAGCAAACAACCAATCCCAATTAATCCATGTGGATTCATCGAGGTTCACCGCATGTATACGACGCCCATCATTAACGTTTTTATATTATTTTCTGAAGTACTTTACTTTCTGTAGGAAAAAATAAATTACAACTTATTGGGAGCAGAAGTGTTTTCTGGTACGTCCAACTGGCTGGTCAATACTTAAGGTCACCTTGACCTGTCCGTAATTACCACGCTCTCACCGCGCCATCGATCCACGGCTCGACGAGGCGAGATTAATATCTCTCCATCCCCTGACTCCCAAATACTTATAAGGCTGTTCCAGTTGACTCCCTGGGTGTGGCTGAAATAAGCACCAGTCTTCAACTATTGATGGCCGAGGTAATTCTTGACAGCATGCCTTGTCGATTTCATCACTACAATCACAGGGGTCAATGGGTTGTGAATATTTGATGTGAGAGTCTGTTGTTGAAGCGAAGCTTACCTTTTTGGACTTGATACAATGTAACACGTCAACGCCAGAGTAACGCCAGTCTCGATTATCCGCGGAGCACATTCCACTGGGTGTATGGGTAGAATTATTCGGTTTATTTTTTTCGTGTTTAATCAAATTGTAAGTGTTAAGTTATGAAGGATATGGCCATGTTACGAATCACTTTCAAATAGTGATGATATTAAGTGTTCGCGAAAAGGTTAGCGTATCCTGTCCCACCGATGGCACCCGTCACAAACACATGCAAAGGCTTGGCAGTTTTTCATCTAAAAACATACACGAGAACATATGGTAAAAGTCAAAATAGGACATTGAATGGGACATCATTTTTGTCACCGGTGCGCCAAATTTGGAAATGTCCACTATAATCAGTTTCAAAGCTTGGCCTTGTATTGAGTGAGTGAGTGAGGGAGATTTTACGCCGCTTTTACCAATATTCTAGCAATACCACGGCGGGGGACACCGGAAATGAGCTTCACACATTGTACCCATGTCGGGAATCGAACCCGGGTCTTCGGCATGACGAGCGAACGCTTTAACCACCAGGCTACCTGACCACCCGGCCTTGTATTGAATGTTGTAACTTAGATCAAAGAACTTTTAAGCAAGAGTCACGTGAGGCGTACGAAAAAGTCGAAGAAAGAACATGTTCGATTGTCCCTGATGCGTCAAATGTGAAAAGTCATCATGGTGCGGGAGGAGAATGACGATTACTTCTCGGTGAGACCCAGGATCGAGGATGTAGTGTTGGCAGACCAAGGATCGAAATCGAGAGACTCGAATCCAAGAAAAGCAGATCCTGGCTGCTAAGGGACGCAACTCTGCGCCTTTAATTTGGTGCCTTACTCCAACGGGCCACCCGTTCCCACGATTACTCCCAGTATCCTGTCTAGGTCCTCATCAACACTTGACTTCTGCGTGCGTGAAAGCGGTAAGAAAACAGTGCTCAGGTCACGCAACGTTAAAGTTAATTATTAAACGCAGTCTCTGCTATAACTATTCCCTAAAGATAAATCTGATTTATCATCTAATCAGATAAAATTAGATCGTTGTGAGAAAAAAAAAGGAATTTGAACTTTAAGAAATACAACTATGATATCCGCCAAGAACACCCGAACAATTACAACAGTCTGGGTACGTTGATTCTCACTCCGTTGCTCGGGGTGACAATGGTTAACTCAGGGGGGGGGGGGGGGGGTTCTAGCCAGAAATGGGGTAACCAAGGTTACTCAAATTTTAATAATCGTGCACGTAGTGTTCAAAACGGCGTTAGACCCAGTTCACTCACTCACTCCACCGCCATAGTAAACGTTCATCGTTTATGAATGTGGTCAGCTAATAGATTCCTCCTCCTTCCGTGACGTTATTTCAGAAGTTTAATTCTGTCAAAACATTTGATTTTTCAGCTCTGTACATCAGTACGACAAACTTACGGAAACACTTTGATCCAAATTCATTGATCCATGACATATTTGTCACTAAATCTGGTGAGTGGGTGAGTTAGTATGGTTTTAGGCCGCTTCTAGCAATATTCCAGCAATATCACGGCGGGGACACCAGAAATGGACTTCACACATTGTACCCATGTCGGTAATCGAACCCGGGCCTTCGGCGTGACGAGCGAACGCTTTAGCCACTAGACTACCCGACCGCCCCTAAACCTAGTGACCATTGTTATATTTTCATCACAATCTTTCAGGACAATTTCACAAATGAAAGCAAATGTCATCTGAAGTTTACTGAGAAAATATGTGAAATGCTGGACTTCCTCATTGATAACATCTATGTGAAACGTTCTGGAAAAGACATTTAGGTGAGGTGAGGTGAGGTGAGGTGAGGTGAGGTGAAGTGAAATTTGGCTTAACGTCGCGTCCAAGATTATTGCACTTAGATTATTGTACTAGTCCGGACTAATGCCGATTTATAGTGCTAGCTCACTGAGATACCATCAGTGTTCACCCGATACTTATGACGTCATCATTACTATCCCGGTAGTAAATAAGGGAATGTGTTTTCAACGTTCAATTAAATTAATCTGCGGTTGTTATAAACTTTTAAAACATTACAGTAGCTGTGTAGATGAAATATTATCTGTTTACAACATGTAAGGAAAAGTAAAAGCAAACACAAACATTATATTGCCAGTGCAGGTTTGGTCTTGTGCCTTTTCAAAGCCCTAATGCTTTTGTATTGTTTGTTTGTTTGTTTGTTTGTTGTTGAACGCTGCACTTAGCAATATTCCAGCTGTATGACGGCGGTAATAATCAAGTCTGGACCAGACGATCCAGTGATTGACATCATGAGCATCGATCCACGTAATTGGGATGCGATGACACGCATCAACCCGACCCCTTTAGTCGCCTCGTACGACCAGCATAGTCGCCTTTTACGTCAAGCATGGGTTGCTGAAGACCTATTCTACCCCGGCTCTTCACGGGTCGCCCTAATGCTTACGATCTTAGCGCTAAGACATCTATATATAGTTTTACAGGCGTAGTGCTAAGATGGCTTTGTAGAACGGGACCCACCTACAGATTGCTAAAGTGACTACCAACAGAAGCGACTATTTAGCCTTAACCATGATTTGATCCTAATCTGGACAGCGCCCGATAAGCTGAGATTACAAACCACTCACGGTTTTTTTTTTAAGTAGGCTTATCAAATCGTTAAGGTAAGACCTTTATTATCAACTGGTCCTATTAATTGTGTTTATATCACACCGGAATATGGGTCAGTAATGGAAATGATTTTATACCTGCGTTCTTGACATATTGATTGCTCGAGTGTTTATATAACCTATTAAATCCAATATCTACAATATACACATGACTTGGCTGACAGAAGTAAATAGACTGCAGTCACTGTGTGTCCTGAACTCGACACGTGGGATTAGTGCCAAAACATAATGATATTATTTCACAATATAGTTTACCGACCATCCGAGTGTAAATTACATTCAGCGGTATAAACTTCAATTTTGCTGTCCCGCTTCAATACCACACAGAGACCGTGATATAAACTTCAGTATCGCTTGGATACTCATAGCGACGGTTTGGAAAAACCGTTGATTCGCAGCAGGAATTGTTATGTAATTGAAGTATGGCCGAATGTTTTACAACAGTTGGACATCGCGATACAACACGAAAAGGAGCCGATCAGCGTTTCGGGGCTACCTGTCAATGTCGTTCACGTTGTGAGTAACCAAAGCGACGATACTACGGCGATCGCGTTAAGTCTATCAACGCAGAAACGCGAGTTGGAACTGGTGCTTCAATGAAGATTGATTTGCCATACTAAATCTCACATATGATAAATTGCCACTCGCACCTGTCGTCACATCGCCAGTTTTGATAAGAAGGCGCCCTTGCAGTAGTATCGTATTTTTTATTATCTCCTTTGATTTTCCAGGTAACGTTCTCTGGGGGAGATATGGCGGATACATATCCCCTCTCGTGTCGATGTTTGATGAAATTTAAATCCGACAGAGTGAATCAGACATGTATTCCAGCTGACGAATAACGTTCAGTAATCACAGCGGGCAGTTTGTCAACAATCATCACGTGACATTGTTTTCCGAGCTGTCGTGAAAAGCATTCCGAGGGCTGACAGAATCGCACGAACAACAGCGAGAGTGAAGCTTGATAACGCTGGCTCGCCAAACGGTTTATGTGGGTGTGCTGCAGGTCACTCGAAGGACACTGGTCACTTGTCCTGGATATATAATCTGGATTGGACACTCAAACGCTGTTACGTGTTACTGACAAAGTAGTATTTGTAACGCCGAATGTCTTTACCGTCGGCGAGACGAGACTTGTCGTAATCGTAAGGAACAATTGCTTTATCCACAAGTGAACGCGGGTCGTGTTTTGATTTAAGTACAACGTGGAATTAAGGGGGTCGCGTCCAGTCTTCGAATATCGGAAAGGAACTTGTGTTATAGATATTCCAACGTCAATATCTAATATCCTTGGATGAAGATCAAATTCTAACAATTAGTGATTTTGAAAAGACTATTTTCCAGGCGTTTCTCACAGAAAGATGAGTTCAATAATATGTGTTTCGGCCATATTGGTCAAGAGATGGATATACTAGTACTTACTTCGGATTGAAGGAATTCGACGGTGGTCGTCAGATTTTGTAGCCATGCCTGGCACAAAGACTGTCACTCGATCACCGGCAGATCGTCGTAGTCGACTCAGACGTCTCAACAATCAGTTACACACGTCGGGAAGTCGTCTACCACGCCCTAAAGCTTCTGACCCCCCAGAAAGTCGACTACCAAGACCTGTGAATAACCTCCCCCAAGAGCGAATTCTACAGAGGCATTCGGGCGTCGACCCCACGGGATTGGATACCATTGGAATTGCGTCCCCCAGTAAATTGTCATGGGTGAGTACTTTGACCTACACATCACATGGGCATGTTTGTTTGTTGTTTAACGCCATACATAGCAATGTGCCATCTAAATGACGGCGACCTGTAATTAATCAAATCTGGACAAGACCCTCCAGTAATTGAATGTTCAACGCGAAACGCCGTCGGAGTACGATGACACGCAATCAACCAAGTAACCGAGCCTGACCACCGGATCCATTAAGTAGCCTGGGGCGGCGGAGTAGCCTAGTGGTTAAAGCGTTCGCTCGCCATCCCGAAGGCCCGGTTCGATTCCCTACAGGGGTACAATGCCTGAAGCCCATTTCCAGAGGTCCCCGTCGTGATATTGCTGGAATATTGATAAAAACGGCGTAAAACCATAGTCAATCGCTCCTTGCGACAGATATAGGTGGCTTGGGAATCCAGGAATCTCCACGAACACGTAACGCGTTCTACTTAATGGTCACATTATTTTGACAACTGTGACCATGACGCATACCAATTTTACCAATTTACATGTCACTCCTTTAACGCCATATAATGTTAATGGTTTGGGCTGGGTTTTCACACGTTCTAGGTCTGTTAACTGAAATTTTATTTGTTACCAGTCTGTTAAAATAGCTGTACTTTAGTTTTAGTGCCATCAGCTACAGAGTCCAAAATCAGACTTCCATCGTACACCTGGCTGTTTAGGTCCTAAACACATTCCTTGTCCGATAATTTGGGTGCGTTTAGGGTCTAAACGTGTTCAGGAGGTAAACGTGTTTTGGTGTAAATATGGGAAATAAAGATATACTTTCATTGTCGGATTCCGCTTCCTCTAGGGCAGAAATACTATTAGTCATACGGCAATACCGACCCGTGAAGATTCCGGGGTAGAATAGGTGACTATGCTTGTCGTAAAAGGCGACTAACGGGATCGGGTGGTCAGGCTCGCTGGCTTGGTTGATGCATGTCATCGATCCCAATTGCGTGGATCGATGCTCATGATATTAATCACTGGATTGTCTGGTCCAGACTCGATTATTTACAGACCGCCGTCATATAGTTGGAATATTGCTGAGTGCGGCGTTAAACAACAAACCAACCAACCAACAACGTTTATAAACACTCTTTAAACATCAGCGGGATACGACCCTGCAACCTGTTGCTTTGTAGGCCTTCACTCTACGACCAGTGCTACGGAGACGTGTCACAAATGTCAAATGACCCAGTCACAATTAACTTAGTTGGGTTTATTTGTACATTTTTATGTTATATTAGGGCTGGGACTGGTAACTCGGGTACCCGGGTCGGGTGGGTACTGAGTAGGACCCGGGTACCCGCAAGACTACCCGGACTCGTGGTTAGTCACGTGATATATTGTTTGATGACAAAAAATATCTAGAACCCTATGGTTACACAAAAGTCACTAATGTTCGCATTTCTTTCTGACTATGCACCCATTCCTTCTGATTTTTCATATGGTTGAATAAAGATATAACTTAATTCAACTTCAGTGTATGAATGACCCGATTGTTTAATACATGTTTTGTACATTCGGACATTTTGAGACATCTCCTGAGACCTACAGTGGGTACCCGGGTAGGGTCGGGTAATAGGGTGGTGGTAAAATAGTAAATTTAGACTCGTCCCAGCCCTAGTTAATATTGTACCAAGTTTGTTGTAAGTCCTTGTGGTATGTACGTTACACAAGTGTCCGTGAATCTGCTTTGCATATGTAATTTCAACATATATTATTCATCTTATCCATATTTGACTTAATGCCTAATGATATGCACTGTTTTTAAACATGTTTAAATTCTTCACGTTGTTTAAACACTAAACATGCTTCAATTCTAAACATGTTTAGATTATTGGGGTGTTGTGTCTAGGTGGTGTTTGGGCTTTGAGACGATACCTCATTTCATGTGTTTAGACCCTAAACGTAATTAGACAGAACACAAAATGTGTATCAATCTCATTAAAATCAGATCGGAAAGTGACAGTCGGAATGCGTTTTCCTATCAAGCAGCCTCGAAAAGGTTAACACGAAGTATTCCGAACGGCAGTTACGCGCCGCACGACTGATTCCGTCAAGATCACCGTTTATCTCTCGCATAAACATTTGACACGGAAGAGATTTTCCATAGCCCATGGGAAGTACTGCCATAAAATCTTAGTCATCTATAAGACATTCCAGAATTTTCTTTTTCAAATTTTGAATCGAGAACCTTGTCTAAATTATCATCAAATGAAAGTCGCCAGTTTGTGACCAGTGCCGTAACGTTCGAGAAAGCGCTCTCTGACTGGCTTATGTCGACTTTTTTAAAGTCATTTTATTAGACGGTCAAAGTTCGCGAAAGTGTGTTCTGACGTGACCTGTAATGGGCTGTCCTAAGATGGGTTTTGTTTAGTGAGTGAGTCGGTTTAACGCCGTTTTTAACAGTATTATCACTGTATTATCAGTTATATCACGGAGAGGGGCAGTCGGGTAGCCTAGTGGTTAAAGCGTTCGCTCGTCACGCCGAAGACCCGGGTTCGATTCCCGACAGGGGTACAATATGTGAAGCCCATAACTGGTGTCCCCCGCCGTGATATTGCTGGAATATTGCTAAAAGCGACGTAAAACCTCACTCACTCACTATATCACGGAGTATCAGCTTAATGTGGGAGGAACGCCCGAAGTGATGCATGTCTCAGACGTTTGCCACTTCGGGGATGATGCTGACAATCCTAGAAACATAATCGCGTTGAATCGGGATTCAAACTCACAATCAAAGGTTTCTGGAGTGCCCAAGAGACGCAACTCTGCGAATTTTTGCGCCTCAGACGACTGGGCCATCCGGGCCTCCCGTGCCATCCGTGACCACTCCCTCTTTTGTTTAGCGGTAGCGAGAACTTAGATCTTATTAAATTAGTTTAGGGTTCAAACATTTCCTGAAAATGTTTAGATTACATTCTAATACATTCTTCAAGTGTGGGCCCCGGTGATAGTTTCCGTTTCAGTAACATACAAGGTCATGTTACCAAGATGCCTTAAGACTGTCATTCAGTAAATGATAGTTACAGCCGCGTTGCATCACGAACTCGGCTGTATCGAACTATCTTTGTTGTGGAAGATAGCCAAAAGTCCTGGCACAAGGTGTTTATAGCATGTCAACTGAAGGTTGGGTTGCCTTTGGATCAAATACTTTCTTCGAATTGGGAAAGGGCTGCTTTAATTGATCAAGTTTACTTATTTCATTCTCATACGTATAGAGACCCGTGAAAAAAACGAGTTAGAACAGGTCTTCAGTGCATAGGCTGTACAAACTATTCAAAGAACACGGTCTTAGATCTTAGAGCATGACGGTACAATTAGTCGTGTGAATAGTTTGAGATAAGACTCATGGCTCGTTCATAACAATAAATTAACTTTCACTCGCGTTGTTGTTCACACATTTCAATAACACCTGGTTCGGTTTATCTGATTTCGATAAATACCTGTTTGTACTTATCTCATCTACAAAAAACGTTAACTTTGAAACCTGTAAGTCGGTACTTATAGAACAAGATCAGATTATACGAACAGCTGACAAAGCCTTGAAAAGTTGCTAAGCAAATAAACATTTCAACAATTATTTCCTTGAGCGTCATAAGTACGTATCCTCAATCGTTAAACATGTTCAATAAAAAAGTCCCCAAGAAGAGATCGTTGTTCAATTGCCATTCTCCTTTACACACTCGTTGTGTCAAAACAAAACGGACGCAAAACAAACAAACAAACTTCATAGAAAAACTCAGGTTGTAATCACGACCTAGCAAACCCATCATTTAAACTCCAATATTGTGTGTCGCATTCCTATTACTCATCACCATGGCAACAAATGTAAACAAAGCATTTGTTTTGTCTAGGCTGACCCGTGTGCGGGAATGTGTGATACAACATAATAAGTCTCCCTGTACATTGAGAAATGTCGACACCGATATCTACTTTCCTGAGTCTATTAGCAACAGCACAATTGAGACGGACAGAACACGGTCCGTTAGCCTCATTTGATTCTCTGTATATTAGTTCCATGACTTGCAACGCACCAGCGTAATTCATCCATGTTATGTGTCAAGCCTTTGACTTCCAACGACCTTATAGACACAGAGCTGCTATCATTGTCAGTGGGTATCAGTTACAAGGCATATATTACACCTGTTGAAGCCAGACTTCTTTAATCTCTGTCTTCATATACGCCACAGTTATGAAGGCAATTACAGTGGCACGTTTTTACTCCGCGGAATGCAATTTATACTTAAGTATACTTTGTAAGGAATCTATATGGCTACTTAATCTGTACGGTTACACGATGTTTAGAATTTCAGCGTTGGTATGTTTATCACGTAAGTAATCTTTGTAGTCTGTGTTAACCGCATGGGCGATGAACAGGTTTCAATCTAAGGCATTGCGTTTGTGTGCATTAACCATATAATTCCCTGTTGGAATAAGTTGATATTTTTTTACATTATACAATGTATAAATAAGTTAATATCATTGCCCCTTTAATTATTTTGTGTTGTTGCGTGTTGCTGGTTAATTTATTCAGGGAAGGTTTTCATAACCAGGTTGGTGCCGGCATATTTTCTGTCCCAGATTTGAGAAAATCGGATATTTATTGCCTCCATACACGAACAACTTGTTTTATTGTTGGTAAAGGCATTGAATCATGTTATATCAGGACAGATGAATTGATATCATATTCATATGAAGGGCTTTTTTGCGTGCCGCGTTGTTTGATGTATAATCAAATATGCCTCAAGCAGTCAGCAAAATATTAGTATTAAGTTAGTAACCAACAATATATGGAGTTGTCTGACACACGCCGCGTGTTCACAACTGTCAAGATGGTTGCAAACTTGTATATGTCAAATAAGTGAGTATGGGTTTACGCCGATTTTAACAATATTCCAGCAATTTAACGGCCGGGGACACCAGGAATGGGCTTCACACAGTGTACCCATATTTGGAATCGAACTCGGGCCTTTGGCGTGACGAGCGAACGCTTTAACCACTAGACTACCCCACTGACCCGCATGCCAAAGAATAAAAATATTTTCATTATGTATGTAAAATTGTTCTATTCATTGATATTATCATGTTTTAGATGTTGAGCTGGAATATATGCATTTACTCGTCTGCATTTACGCTTATTTCTTACTTGAATGAAAACAGTGATGCCACTTGAGCTTATCTGTACTGAATGTTAATGAGTATTCTACCCTGCTATGGATATTGACCTCCACAGGAACCCGTCAATGTACTGCGCTTTTCTGTTTGTTTGTTTGTTGTTTAACGCCGCACTCAGCAATATTCCAGCTATATGACGGCGGTCTGTAAATAATCGAGTCTGGACCAGACAATCCAGTCATTGATATCATGAGCATCGATCCACGCAATTGGGATACGATGACATGCATCAACCAAGTCAGCGAGCCTGACCACCCGATCCCGTTAGTCGCCATTTACGACAAGCATAGTCGCCTTTTACGGCATGCATGGGTTGCTGAAGACCTATTCTACCCCGGCTCTTCACGTGTCGGGCTTCTCTGAAACCTTTGTGGTTTTGTAAACTGAACTTCGCGACATAGGATCCTAGATGAGATGTTGTCCCTAAATGGTGCACACAAAATCGCAATCTGATTTTAAATATTGTCACCAAAACAGCCATATTGAACACAGCATTTTGGTCTCATATTCAGTTATTTCCGTGTGGAGCCATATGAAACTGAATGTGTCCAAAGAAAATATATATAGATAAACATATCCCCAAGCTTCGGCCTCCAGGCCTTCAGTGTCCTGATGGGATTGAGCTTGTGTATATTTATGAGTGAGTGAGTGAGTTGGGTTTAACGCCGCTTTTAACAGTATTCCAGTTATATCACGGCGTGTCAGCTTAATGTGGGAGGAAAGCCCGAAGTGATGCAGGTCTCAGACGTTTACCACTTCGGTGAAACCCACGAGCACGGGTATGGTGCTGACAAACCTAGAAACATAATCGGGGCAAACCGGGATTCGAACCCACAATCATAGGTTTCTGGCGTGCCCAAGGGACGCAACTCTGCACAGCGAATCGCGGCGCCTTAGACGACTTGGCCACCCATGCCCCCTGTGTATATTTATGTGTTTATTTGAATTCCTTATGGGAATGAACACAAAAGATGATTGTTTGGGGTGCTTGTGTATATTGGGGCACGATGACGTCAAGTCTCTGAGCTCGACCAACCAATCCCCTTCTGTCCCCCTAAAGAAGAACATGGGCTCCTCGCGTGATTCTACACCACTGCATGCGATGTGCTCGTCGGTATATCTGTAGCCTACATAGATGTGTTACTGAACCAGGTTTCACTTGTTACAGGGGGCACGGGGGGCCAAGTCGTCTAAGGCGCCGCAATTCACTGTGCAGAGTTGCGTCCCTTGGGCACTCCAGACACCTATGGTTGTGGGTTCGAATCCCGGTTCGCCACGAGTATGTTTCTAGGTTTGTCAGTTTGTGCTCGTGGGTTTCGCCAAAGTAGTAAACGTCTGAGATTATAAAGAGCTGCATCACTTTATGCTTTTCCCCCACACAAAGGAGACGCGCCATGATATGACTGACATACTATTTAAAACGCGGTTCACCCAAGCCGACTCTTTCACTTGATTTATAGGGGACGGGGGTGTTCTCTAACACAATGGCATCGTTTTCGTTCAAATTGCTTTGTACCTGAAAAAATAAACCTAATTTTCCCCTCTCTGTGAAATTCAAAGCATACCGTGTCATTTTTCATTTACACGCCGCCATAGAAATACAATTTATGTTTTTCTTTGATAACGCGCGTCGACTTATGGCTATGTGTATAGTGAACCTGTCAAACTCCAAGTGTAGGGTATCGAACTGCACACTCTACAGTATTGAACACACAGGGCCAGGTGTATTTCTTTGTGTATATAACATGGTATAATTAACGGTCACTGAAAAACATTGTATCGTTCTTTTACTGCAAAAACACCCTCTAAAAACTATTCAAGTCTTTTCAAGTCTAAGCAGTGTATATGTTTTAGTAGTTTCGATGTTTGCGTTGTGTTTGCGTGGTACATATGCGTGATGGAGTGTATCAATCGGCACGGAAGGGGATACCTAAGGTTTCACCGGGAGGGGTGTACCTAAAGTTCAACAATTACAGCCTTAAACTGTTTACCTATATTGGCACAGTGAGTGAGTGAGTATGGTTTTACGCCGCTTTTAGCAATATTCCAGCAATATCACGGCGGGGGACACCAGAAATGGGATCCACACATTGTACCCATGTCGGGAATCGAACCCGGGTCTTCGGCGTGACGAGCAAACGTTTTAACCGTCAGGCTTCCGACCGCCCCTGTATTGGCACAGACAAACACACCCACTCATATATGCATCGACACTGAAGTAGTGTCGGGTCTGCGTTAGAGCACGTTTCACTTCGTGACATTATCCACAGCTAGTCTCATTTTAACACATAATACCTTGCACTTTGGTAACACGTGATAACTACAGGAAATGTGCATGGCGGACAATGGCCACCTACGCCAGCAGAGTAACACGTCACAACTATACACTGTTTGTTTGTTGTTTAACGTCGCACTCAGCAATATTCCAGCTATATGACGTCGGTCTGTAAATTATCCAGCGATTGACATCATGAGCATCGATCCACGCAATTGGGATACGATGACATGCATCAACCAAATCAGCGAGCCCGACCACCCGATCCCGTTAGTCACCTCTTACGAGAAGCATAGTCGCCTTTTACGGCAAACACGGGTTGCTGAAGACCTATTCCACCCCGGATCTTCACGGGTCAAACTATACACTGGGTTGAGCTGCGATGCACATTGTAGTATATGCGGTCTTTAATTACTTGACCGTATTCGTAAAGCTATGGCATATAACCAGACTAATGTATATTTGGAGAACCAGTCTCTAAAGCGATCCTAAGGCTACGACTGTCGTAAGCCATATACTTTACTATATGATTTAATACAGAATGAAAAAAGTCAAGCACCACTGGGAATAATTAAAACTGAAATATCCCCATTTGTAACAACTGCAAATTTCGTGATGAATATGTCAACGGTGCTCAGTCGAAATGATAGGACAGTACAATGACAATCGTGACGTCACACTGCAGCACGATATGCACGTGCAGCATGCCACCCATGCATATTTCAAAATGCAGTATCTGTACACCGCAAGTGTGGGTATTAAACGTCACTGTCTTCTATTGTTGAAACATTATAAGTGAACATGGCACGAAGAAGGTCATCAGAAGCGCAAAGGTGGCGTATTATTGGTATGCATTCGATCTACAAAAGCATCGGACGTCAACGAGGGTAGTATTATACCGTTGTCAGCAGACTGGTACGCGAATACGGGCAAACCAATGCTGTACAGGATGTCCCACGGCCAGGAAGACCTCGCATGACGTCTAGGCGTGATGTCGTGCCCTTAATTCGGCTGGTACGCCGTCAACCATTTGCAACATCTCCTGTTCTGAAGCGCCAAAGGCTACCCAATAGACGGATGTCAACCAGAACAGTGAGGAATCGACTGACATCGGCGGGTATGAAGTCCAGAAGGGTAATCAAGCGTCCCTTCCTTGCCGATCATCATCGGGGAATTCCTTTAGCATGGTGTTTGGTCTGAAGGGCTTTGAATCGGAAGACTTGTCGAGGAGTCCATTGGTCCGGTGAGAGTAGGTTCCTGGTCCATGTCACACGGATGGCCGATTGAGGGTTTGGGGGAATAAAAATTACGGCCACCACACCCAGGAACATAAGAACTACGACCAGTATGGGGAGGTTCGGTAATAGTTTGGGGTTGCCTGTCACACGATTGTAAGCTGGATCTTGTCAACATCCAAGGACACCTGAATGGTGATCGGTCTATTCGTAACGTCATGCAACCAGTTATTGTGCCGCATTTTGACATCCACCCACACACCACCCGACCTGTGTGCATGGATGATGATGCTAGACCACATCCTTCCAGAGCAGTGACAGCTTTTTTCCAGAATGACGCTGTGGCGGCACTGCCGTGTCCTGCCATGAGTCCTGACCTGAACCCGCTGGAGCATATTTTGGACATCTTGGGGCGTGGAGAAAGGAGCTGGACCCGACGGTGCAGACTCTGGCCCAATTGGAGGCAGCTATTCATAGGGAATGGCTGCAGTAGCTCATTCAGCAGATCTGACGACTTACTGGAGGGATGCGACGAAGGATGGAAGGTGTCGCCCCGACACGTGACGGGTTTTACCCGCTGGTGGTGATTTGTGTCAGACTGTCATCTTTGGACTGAAAATGACATTTTTCATGATGTGAAATTGTGTTCCTGACCCTGCACCTCCATACTTATTGTGGCTACTGTTTTTGCACAATGCAATGCCTCATCGTGTTTGTTGGAATCATGTTTCAAGTATCAAAACAGGATATTGTCAGAGGTTCCTTCTTGCAAACGACATTCGTTTTTCAAAGGTTGTGTTATCAGGGTTTCAGTACCAACGCTCGTCGGACCAGTCACTGTAAAATATACGTGGACCGCCTCCGTGGGTAAGTGGGCAGAACATCTCACTGTATAGACACGTGAAGATCCGGGGTAGAATAGATCTTCAGCAACCCATGCTTGCCGTAAAAGGCGACCATGCTTGTCGTAAGAGGCGGCTAACGGGATCGGGTGGTCATTCTTGCTGACATGATTGATGCATGTCATCGTATCCCAATTGCGTGGATCAATGCTCATGATGTCAATCACTGGATTGTCTGGTCCAGACACGATTATTTACAGACCGCCGTCATATACCTGGAATTTTGCTGAGTGCGGCGTAAAGCAACAAACAAACCTCACTGTAAAAGTAGTGGTAGTGCTTGTGGTGTTTTGTGAAAAAGGGTAGGTGTAAGTTAGGGTTTACGCCGCTCTGATCAGTATTACAGATATCTGACGGGATTACAGCTGAGTGGAAGGGAAGCCTGAAGTGATGCAGGTCCTAGACGCTTGGTGCAGGCAAACCAATGGCCTTAATCAGGGCGAATCTTTGATTCGAACCCACGATCAAAGGGTCACGAGACTAAGCGCCTTAAACGTGTGGGCCACCCGCGCTTTATTTTTTGTGAATTTATTAATAAACCAATTGTTCGAGCGATTGTTTAATCAACAAAGTTTGTTACAAACTTTATTTCTTTGCAACAATAAATTGGAATTTTATAGGAATCTGAGCGGGGTGTCACCGTATATTCAAGGTCAAACCACTAGTTTAAGACGTGGAAGATAGACAGGGGGAAATATAAGACAACAATATAATAATGTTCAATTTGTCGTCGAGAAGTTTTTTTAACAATCTATATCAAAGGTTGCGACTCTAAGAAGTTCATATTATTTCTGCTTAATTATTATGTGAGTACGGACCTTTCATGTCTTCAACTTTTGAATGTATGGTAAAAGTACAGTTACACACTACGGTCGCTTTGTGGAACCGAGCCCATTCCTGGAGATGGATACATATACATTCAAACACACTGTCAAATAATGTTCTAGTTTAACCGTTCACACAGGCGTTGAGAGGACTTAGGACGTCAATTTATGGTTTGTGTGTAAACACGCTTTTACAGATATATAGACGACATCCTGACACTTATCAAACATGGGCGAGTCATGTGTCAGGTGTGTATGGTGCTGTTTGGTCACATCACAGTGCATGCCACGCATTATGGGTTAACAGGTGTGTACATGATTTCCCATACCAGTAGCATCAGTTCGAGTCGAGTTGTAGTAGTAGTAGTAGTAGTAGTAGCAGCAGCAGCAGTAGCAGAAGTAGTAATAGTAGTAGCAGTAGCAGAAGTAGTATTAGTAGTAGTGTTGGTGGTAGTGGTAGTGGTAGTAGTAGTAGTAGTGGTAGTAGTAGTAGTAGTAGTAGTGGTAGTAGTAGTAGTAGTAGTAGTGGTAGTAGTAGTAGTAGTAGTGGTAGTAGTAGTAGTGGTAGTGGTAGTAGTAGTAGTAGTGGTAGTAGTAGTAGTAGTAGTAGTGGGAGTAATGTATGTTTCTTAACCGTGAGGGGTGTACTTAAGGCTGCTACTACTACTACTACCACGACTGCTGCTACTTCTGACAAGAGCACGGTTGTTGTGGTGGTAATTGTGGAATCACACATACACGTGTATTGTCGCTGGTAATGTGACCTCTAGACACACTCCCTCGGGTAAGCCTAGACCAGACTTATTGCATGTTGCCGGGGGAATGGTTCATTACAATATGTTTAGTGTGGTGATATCAAGTGTTTGGACGTGTTAAAGTAAACTGTGCATTAGGCTGTCTACTACGTCTGGCAACGCTGCAATGTCTTTCACTCATATAACTCATATTTTCTTAGGGGCATTTCATTTAAGCATTTTTTCTAACACATGCTGTTTTGTTAAAATTGCAATTACACTATATCTTCAACTGGCGATCCTGTAGCGTTGATGTGTATTTAGATGTACAGTAAACAACGGTTATGGCGAACACGCTTATAACGAACTGACGGATATAACGAACTTACTTATTTGGTCCCGACTATTTGCTGTAGTTATTCTTTATATATACTTATAACGAACTACGGTTATAACGAACTAAAATTAATAGTCCCCACGAGTTCGTTATAACCGTAGTTTACTGTATATAGTCTTTGAATGGCATTTAGAAGTGATACACATAAGGACGATAATTTATGGATGTCAACTTCTTTATAATGAGGAAGACACCGTTTCGTTGTATATACTTTCGCCTTCACCAGGTGAACATTTCACCTGATGAAGGAGTAAGTATATACTCCGAAACGTTTTGTTCGTCATAATACAGAGGTTAACATCCATAATTTTTCTTTCTTAGATGTATATAGATGGAAAATATGTCCCTCCTAAGTTACGCCTTTAGTGAGTGACCCATCCTTGTTTATCCAGAGTATTATATCTCCATTATATTAAGATACATACTAGGGCTGGGACGAGTCCAAGTTTTCTACCCGGGTACCCGACCCTACCCGGGTACCCACTGCAAGTCTCAAGATTGGGAACAAAATATCTGATTGGTAATTGTTTTACCGCAGCCCTGGCCAAAATTATTTAGATACACAGAGAGAGAAGAAGATACATACATGTATCAAACAATCAGATCATGCGTTCAGTGAAGTTGACTGAAGCTTTATCTTTACTCAAACATATACAAATCAAAAGGAATGTGTGCATCGTCAGAAAGAAATGTGAACATTAGCAACTTGTAGTGTAACCGCTGAGCTATAGTGAGTTTTTGTCATTAAACAATATATCACGTGACTAGCGACGGGTCTGGGTAGTCCTTCGGCCACCCGTCCCAGCCCTAATACATACCCTGGACCCATTTGCAACTATATCTTCGTTCCGGAAGTGACGTCACAATCTCCATCTCGCGCATGATCTCTCCTGAACTTATAGTTGCTATTGCTATTTATCGTTATGGAGTGAGTGAGTGAGTGAAGATTTAACGTCGCATCGGCAATATTGGCAATTTGGCAGACCTGGCAAACATGTTTGTCTTTTCTGACGTTTTAGACTGTATATATTTCTAGCTGTTGATCTAGCCCTAATCCTACTGAGCCAATGTCTCGGTTTAACTCCTGATATTATTTAGCAGGTAAGCAGGACATGCTTACCCTTTTCGCGAACACCTGGTGTCGTCACTGATTTTTAGTGATCCATCCATCAATTCCATCCCTATTTTGCCTTTTACGCCTAGTGAAATCTGTTTGTCGGATAATCGAGACTGGTCGTTCTCTGGCGTTGACATTTCATTTTTACAACGTCTTTATGTGTACTTGATTTGAACACCAGTTGAGCACCAGTGTATAACATAAGCCCCCTTTAAGTGTGGTTTATCTGCACCATCCTACCAGTCTCCTCGAAGCAATGCCCCTTCCCACTAGTCTCCTCGATGTCACTGATTACTTACCTTGGTTTAGCATGGGATAGACCCCCAAGGAGAAAGATGTTAATGTTAATCTGTATTTATATGAAAAACCTCAACAAGTCTTATGCAGATAAACCTGTCGATCAAACATTCCAAAATTCGCTTTTGTAGACTTTCACATTTAGGACAACGGTCTCTGCGTAATACCCACAGATTAAGCCAACGGCCTTACTGATGCCACGTGTGGCTGTGGACGCCATTAATTACAGGTGTATATCACAGGTAGACAATAAGTGTGACAACTTCATTTACTAAGACATGGTATATACCACCCGCTGTCTCAAGTGAGATGAACATGGCACTTGAACAACGCCATTACCTGAGAAACTAAAGTGGTGGTAGGATCGCCCCGACTGTACTTTGCACCTGACCAGGCAGGAACGGCGGTCCGCGTGTTGACGTTATTGCAGAATTGTTTCTGGACGTGTAAACCGTGACGTGTAAAGGTGATTGATTACATTTCTTACCGACAGTATGACACTTACCTGTAAGTGGAGATTACAGGTAAACAAACACATGCCATTGGACTTATGAATAGAACGTTGGCAGTGTGTATCGTTAGCAAATTTTCTTGCGTTTCAAAGTAGGTTTAAACCACCTAACCCCAGTCGAATGTACCGATATCTTAAACCTTCTCTCCAGTCCCAACCGCCTCACTATATAAATACTTATCAATATACAATATACAATACCTGATACAAATTCTTAGTGCTATCTCAAACCTTGGACATTACCATAGAGTTTAGAAGTTGCCAGCCCGGATGTTGAATCTGTCGATCCGTGGTTCGATCCCCGGCCGCGTCATACCAAAAGACGTTAAAAGATGTTATTTGTTGTTACCCTGCCTGGCGCTCGACTTTAAGGGGCTGAAAAAAGAACTGGTCGGGTCGAGTCAGCATGTGTCCGAGTGGGGTATCCATGCGCGCATGCACGTGTATGCACGTCGCTATACATCTAAGTACAATAATCTTGAACGCGACTACCCTTTATCACTCGGTATATAAGTCACGCCTCCTGTGGTGAATTTGATAGTTGACACTTGAAGTAGAAATCTGTAAACACCTCTTCGTAGTCGTTGTAGTCGTTGTAGTCGTTGTGGAAGCTGCGTGGTTGATGTTGGTAATACCGAGAAACCTTTAAAGCGGTCTGCTCGGGTCAATCGCAGTCCCTGCTCATTCTATTTAAGTCATTTAAAACAGAATTGAACAAAACAAGGCAGTCCAACGTTCAACCACCTTGACAAAACCGAAACAACGGTGTCTGACCATTTTACCATCAACAACAAGACATTTGTTTTTTTTTATTTTGGAGATTTAACGACCGCTTCCAGCAAAGCTGATATTGAACCCTCTTGCACCTTTTAATTATTACAATCTACTATAGGATAGATTTAACATGGCACCCACAAAACAAACTACCTAAACCTATCGGATATGGAAGTTGGGGCAGCAACAATACAATGTAATAGCTCTGAGTAATTTGGAATGATTTTAGCAAGGGATCTTTGGCGGTGGGATAAAGTTTAATTTAAGTGGTTGAATGTTAGATTATTTTGCATAGGCGTGTATCGTTTGGTAACGATTATTGTTGTTTGTTGCCCGGCCATACGATTTAGAACCGCACATCGACAAACAGGCCAAGCATTGAGCACATATAAGCCTTTCCTGGAGTCATTTAGGCTGCTGGAAGTGAATGGGGACTACTCCATTGTTTTGTCACTTCTATTAGTGAACCAAACGCACTGACATCAACAATAGACAATATAAACACTATTTATGGCGTGTGAGAAATATTAACCACGTGGAAACAAAGCGTTGATGGCGACTGTCAGGTGTTAGAGGTCAATATAGACGGGTGGAAGGGTACACGGAAGACGTGTAGTGTTGTCGATATACCTTTGTCAACATACAGGTGAGATATGGGAATTACAGGTGCATAATCGGCTGTTTTGGCAAATGTATATATATATACTGTGGCCTATCAAATAATCATCCAATAAATACATAGTACTCCAGATAAGCTTTTGGTGTTGTGGGTGTTTTACCCATGCATTTTAAAATCATTGAGTATCAGTAATTCTATCTGGGTATTCAAATTTCTGTTACTCACTAGTTTTTACACATGTGTGTATTTAAGTTAAATATTTAAACACTATTTATCTAGTTCCTGCAAACTGGTGTCGTTTGGGTTCGAGAGCTTTACATGACTCAAAAATACCACGATACTTCCACAAGAAATGTTCATGATGTAACTGTCATCGTGGAGTTTGGCAAGGTTAACGGAATGCCCGTTTATAATTTCAAAATAAGTTGCTGATTTGCTAATCGAATACGCAGGGTTACTTCACAATATTTTAATGATACGCACAATTTTTTTTTTTGTAGTGTATCTGTAATGTTCGTTGCGTATTTGATACGCTTGGATTTTATTTTACTGCGTCTTTCTGTATTTCTGATGCGTATTTCACGCAGATACGCAGCTTATCTGGAGCTCTGGACTTTTACACTATATATGTATTTCTATTTAAAAAATATACGGGAGTTGTTTATCGTACAATAAAACACTGCAGGGAGAATAAACCATGAGGGGAGTAGCACCGAGAGGTAGGAGGGGGAATACAGCTAGTGGTCAAAGCGTTCGCTCGGCACCAAAGAACATCCGGGTTCTATTCCCAGTGTACAAAATTCCCAGGGTTCCACTGACATCTCTTGTTTGTAATCACATTTGAAGTATTCCAAGATTAATGTATTATCACATAGATTTTGTATATCATTTCCCCTTCCTGTGATCACAATATACTCAGGTGGCCCTGTGGGCCGAGGCGCCGCAATCGTAGTTCAGAGTTACGTCCCTTGGGGTCGCAAGAAACCTATGATCGAGGGTTCGAATCCCGGTTCTCCGCTGATTTAGTTTGAACGTGTCAACACCGTACCCGTTCTTGTGGGTTACACCAATGTGGTAAACGCCTGAGACCTGCATCACTTTGGGCTTTCCTCCCACATTAAACAGTGTTATATGTGGAATAATGTTCAATCGGCGTTTAAATCAACACACTCACTCACATTAAATGCATTTTGTTATGGATAATCAATGCTATTGATATTCAGCAGATGCCAATTAAAAACAGCTCTAAAAACACAAACAAGTAAAAAAGATTAAAATGAAATACTGGTAAAATATTTTAATTGATTATAAACATACACTATATAACGAACAACATATATGACGAACTGATTTCTCCGGTCCTTGTAGTTCGTTATATCAATGTTTACTGTAAATGTATTCTCGATACCTTTAACCAATAAATCTTATATGTTTTATTAAGAACTTATTGATTCTGTTGTACCAGGTTGGGTCTTTACATTAGTAATGAAATCCCCACATTATTGAATGTCTGATTAAGTTCAGAAAATGTAATTTGAAAAAATTACACTGATGAGAATTGTAGTTAACGACACTGGCTCCATATGTCATTTCTTACCGAGTGTACAAAAGAAAAAAATGTTTGATCAGCACCGCACGCAGTGGAGATGTCGTGACGGCCTCTGTAGACGTCAGCGTTTATAATCAACATCTCATCACGTTTTCTGGTAGGGATTCCCAATTACGGCAGCAATGGCGACAGCATCCGGTTTGTTGTAGTGATGGACGGCGCGGAGCACCAACCGAAGCCGTACCTGCCCTAACATCATGACAACAGTCCGGTTGCTAGGGTCTGTTGCTATGCGATACTACTATCGAAGTGCTGTTTTTATGTCACTAATGGGACTTCCTTTCGTTGATTATACACGTTGAGCAATGACTTGTACACGGTTCATTGTAGGGTTTTGTATAGAGTTTAGCCTTAACAAGTGACCATACGGCAAACCATTACTGGCGTTGCCGAGCCTAGTGTTGGGACATTTGTGTTACAGTTTATACCTTAGAATGGTAGGATTTCGGTGTCGTTGCAAGGGAAGACCTAGAACTAAAACCCCCTGTTCCGTACGAGTGTTAATCAGTTTATCTTGTTTATCAGAAACTGTATTTAAGAAAGTTAAAGTACCTCACGGGTAACAAGTCATTTGGCGACCAGTCTAAATATATACAGAGCAACATATTTGTTTTGTTTGTTTGTTTGTTGCTTAACGCCGCACTCAGCAATATTCCAGCTACATGACGACATTCTGTCAATAAACAAGTCTGGACCAGACAATCCAGTGATTGACACGATGAGCATCGATGTACGCAATTGGGATACGATGAGATGCAGCAGCCAAGTCAGCAAGCCAGACCACCCACCTTATCCCGTTCATGATCAGATGATAAGTCTGTTGATGTTCTCCTATAATGCACACACACACACACACACACACACACACACACACACACACACACACACACACACACACACACACACACACACACACACACACACACACACACACACTATCTGCAACAATGTTACACAATTTCATTAAAATCAAATCTTAGTTCTCGCTTCTGCAAAACAGTCCTCTAGATTTAATTCGAAAAGTCGGATATAACTTTTAACAGCTATTTTGCCATTTACGTCAAATGGAATCTGTTTCTGCGGCGGATAATCGAGACTGGTCTCTCTCTGGCGTTTCATATTTACAGTGTCTACCGCTCAGCATCTAATAAATGTGAAATATTTAAAAACCTTTTATATTTTTAAAAAATAAAACGAAAATGCCCGATTGGTATGAAAAAATAGTGCTTTGTCTCAACAAATTTCCAGCTTGCGGAAGAGACGCCAGCAACGTATGGTGTTTACAGCTGGTAATCACATACCTGTGGAAGCTTAAAAAACTTCTGTTATGAAATACAAAGTACGGAAATGCACGTTTTGAAAGAGCAACTATATGACGGCTTTGTGTTAACAATACACACGCCATCTTTGAAACCAGTTGACACAACCCTTGCACGTTTGGCGTGTGGGATCTGTACAAGAGGCTTGGAGTATTCTATACATAACCTGTCGGAGCTGGACTTTCCTAACGTTGTCCTTTGTCACAAACACATAACATATACAAATAGGAAACCTTGACTTGATTTGCCGAGGTCTTAAACAAAATGTATTTTTGTCAAACCAAGCCTGGCCAGTCTTCAGCTTGGAGCTATCAGGTTCATGCTCTCAATATACGTCCTTGCTGATTAATAATACAAGTATTTATGGCTTTTTGATTACGGCTGTAGTACAGCTATCGATCTATATCGATCCACGAGGAATTGATTTATGGGGAATTATTGGCTCTTTCGGAGAACCACGGCAGGGCTTAACATCGAGGGGAGATAAGAATGGTGATTAAACACGGTGAAATATTGTGAAATTTGTAGTGTGCCTGGGAAGATAGAAAACACATTTTGTAAATGTTTGTCAGATAACATGGTTTAGTATGTCTCAACGGATTATCGATGTCTTCAGGTTGATATCAGAGGTATAAATGTTAAAGTTTTACGACTAAGTACGTTAATCCTACACTCGTATCACGGCGCTTATGTGTCCATAACGGCTGGAAGATTAGAGGTATCGGGTACTGAAGGTTCAAGACAAGTTACCTTTTGGACAGTCGAACCTGGCGTGGCAGAGGTTTAACCTTGAATTGAGGAACTATATCGTCCATTAGTGTGTTTATTTGTTTGTTTGTTTATTGTTTAACGCCGTACTCAGCAATATTCCAGCTATATGACGACGTTCGTAAATCCTCCGAGTCTGGGCCAGACGATCCAGTGATTGACACGCAATTGGGAAACAATGACATGAACGGCGGTCAACAAAGAAGGAGGTTCTGACCAACCAATCAATTTAATCGCCCCTTACGACAAGCATAGGTTACTGGGGATCTATATTCTTACCTGGAAACCCCATACGAGTGAGTGATTGGTGTTTTACGCTCCTTTCAGTTATATTCCTGCCCTATCACAACGGGATCATTAATAATGGACTTGACACAGTGTATCGATGCTGGGGATCGAACTCAGATCATCGATGCGCCGTGCCAACGCTTTATCCATTACGCTACCGCCATCGTCCATAAGAGTAAGTAAGTGAGAAGAGTGATAGAGTATGTTTCAAATCAACCGGGGATGTTTACTGTTCAGAGTCTTAAGACACACATCTGTGTTTCAAAATACACGGAGGGGCGGTCGGGTAGCCTAGTGGTTAAAGCGCTCGCTCGTCACGCCGAAGACCCGGGTTCGATTCCCGACATGGGTACTATGTCTGAAGCCCATTTCCCCCGCCGTGATATTGCTTAAAGCGGCGTAAAATCAAAACTCACTCACTCACTGTTCAGAGGGACATTAAGCTAAATTCACTGACTCTGAAACAAGGTTTGAAGAGATGAAATTTTACGGTCAAATAATTTATATTTGAAAATGCAAGACCTAATTTACTTTTATGATGATAGTTCATTCTTGGTCTGTCCGTACCAATGGCATTAAAGGGTTTCTTTATGACCTAGATTAAAGATAAGTCGTAAAAATCTAAGCTATGCGTCATTTTGTAATTTACTCCCACGACAAGCTGACACGCCATGATATGAGGGACATTCTCTTCAAAGAGGCGTTAAGCCTAATGCACACGGTACCGGTACTGTTTATCTTGAGATACATGTATCACAAACACTGACCTATGACTTATGATTATTTTGTTTTAATCAAATGTTGTCAGGAACTAATACAGGCCTGTCGACTGGCGGCCCTACCATTGATCTCCGTCTACCCCACAGTCGGGGGCGATGACAACACGTAAATCACCAGCCACCATTTTCAGTAACACCTGCATCAAAACAGATTAATTCAGTCTTTGATGTTTGTCAATCAATTACGATAGCAGAAAACAGAGATCACGTGGACTATCAATTCTAATCATGGCATTTTGTATTATTTCTGGGAGAACCGCCGCAGCCATTTATAGTAACACGCCATGTTGTTTTTTCCCCTTTCGCCTCGGGGTTTGACAAAATAGCGCCATATATTGTTGCGCTGCCTCTGGTACATCGATTGCCTTTCATCTAAACGCCAGAAATGTCTTACTTTGAAACAATGATAAAGATATACAAATTGTATCCCCAACATATTGACACCGTGGAACAAATATTGGGTTAGTCAAAAATAGGCAATGTATATTATACTAAATATTGGTAAAGCACTGGGCACCGGTGCCTTTCCCTGAGACCACATTGATACCCTTCACGTTGGACAATAGGCTCCCGTTATTCTCGTTAACAATATGTTGGTCGTTTCCTGGAGTGCAAGCAAAATGGTGCTATTTGTAACTATTGTTGTACTAGCCTGCGTTTAAATAAAGGTATAGATAGATCCGAAGATTATGACCAAAGTAACAATGGTTTACGTAGGAGTCGATGATGGTGCTTCTATGCCCGACCTGGGTCTGTCAGATTTGCTTTTTTTATTAAAAGGTTGTTTGTGGATTTTTAACATTTTTTAGTAGTGGAGAAGATAACGTGCAAAATATATGGGGGAATAGTTTAAATGATGATAATTAACGTCAGCCACCTGCAAATCCAAGATGGTTGCCTAAATTCAAGATGGCTGAATGTGCGCCATGATACCCAGACGTCGTGGACCATTTAGGCATTTAAAAGTCTGAGTAAATGTAAAATGACTTTCACTTGTCTATGATTATTATTTTCAAGTCCCTGTCCAATTAAACACCTGTTCCCGTGGTTAAGATGAACATTATCTTGCCTTTGCATGTGTTTGTGATAGGTGGTATTGATGGGCAGGATACGCTTATATTTCAACGAAACACCTGTGTATGTCACTAATTGATAGCTAAGTGATTCATAATCATATGTTTATGATATAATCGTAATCGTACAATAGGCCCTGCTTTTCGCAAAGATTTCGTATGGTTGTGGAAAGGGTTTTGTAGCTTTATTTACACATCGTACAACTCGATATGGCTCTGTGTAGTCTTTCTAAAAGAAAAAACCCAATGTTTTGTGTTTTTGTAATCGACGCTATGAAACGTATGGAACATTTTTTTAAATCCCTTCAAGTAAAAGCCGGGAGTTTTGGCTTTTAAAAAACCCACTATTTTGACGTGATTTTACTGATGGAGAAGATCATGTTCAAGTACTCGTGATGAAATCACCTGCCCAACATGCAATATTACTGTGCACGGATATCGAGCACTTGACCCGTGAAGATCCGGGGTAGAATAGGTCTTCAGCAACTCATGCTTGCCGCAAAAGGCGACTATTGCTAGTCGTGAAAGGCGACTAACGGGATCGGGTGGTCAGACTCGCTGACTTGGTTGATGCATGTCATTGTATTCCAATTCCGTGGATCGATGCTCATGATGTCAATAACTAGATTGTCTGGTCAAGACTCGATTATTTACAGACCGCCGCCATATCGCTGGAACATTGACGAGTGAGGCGTTAAAGAACAAACAAACAAACATCGAGCAACTGTAAGTTTAATCTGCTTTCATTGCACTTGCTATCAACCAGTTAATTCCCTGGGCAGAATTCTGTATCGGAGTACTAGATTGACTAACCCGGCCATGTTGCACTATGTAACGACCCGATGCTTAGCGAGTCGACTCTGACAACAAACATGGATACTGCGGATCTATTCTCTATCTGGGCCCACTATAATGTCTCCAAAGAACTAACCGCCTCTGTGGTCCAGTGGCCAGAGCGTCTGCCAAGAGAGCTGAAGGTCGGTGATTCGACCCCCTTCCCTGTCATACCAAATGGCGTTAACATATGGTACTTGTTGTTACCCTGGCTAGCGCTCGGCATTTAAAAATGAGGACTGGCCTATTCGGAGTCCGTGTGATGTATCTGAGTGGGGTATCCATGTTAAACTGTGGCGTGGTGTCTCAGTGAGCTGGCACTAAAAAAAACAGAATTAGTCCGGGCTAGTACAAGCAGCCACACACACGTGTATGTATGTCACTCATTCGTCTCTACTCGCCCCTTTCCGTAACCCGAAGGAAGACTCGTCCCCCCTATCGATGAATGTTATGTGCGAAAATAGGACAAACCAATCAGAATGCGCGTATGAATTCAAGTTCTTCGTCAAAGAATCCCTCAGAAATAATATTTGATTTTACATATGTCTTAAAATATACCCAAGACACAGTTAAATGTGTTCAAACATACTGTATAATTCCGCATGTCCAGATCTGCACTAAATTGCATCTGAAATATGTATAATATACGGGGAAATAGGTGTGAACCATTACACAACGAGTTGACAATTGTTTTAGGTAAGCCCCTTTGCGCCAAGACGGAACCCGGTCGCAAAAATGGCCACGAGAGGGGCGCGAGTCGCTGTTCGGCTTGTCCCGGAATAACACGAGTTGGTCACGAATGGTACGTCACTATGCAAGTAAAGGGATCTTTAACGCGACGTTAAACCTCATTTCACCTCAGCTCATCTGGCAACTTCTAAGCATGAACACGACGCGAAGTCTCCATCAACTGCAGAGTCAGTTATGGAATACTGTGTTGGACATTTTCGCGTTAAAGTCAATCGACTACAAAGCTCCAGGGCTTGCAAACACATCGTAATTATGTCACTGTCTACGTTACATTACTCGCAATAAAAGAAGCTTAATCATTGTGTCAGTGTGTATTCGCAATTCACGAAAAGCTGCAACACGTTATTAAGACTATTTGATTTATAGTGCATGCTCTTCGTACGTTGTGGAATGTTGATAAGGGGATATCCAGTTTCGAAACCAGTGACATACAGGAGACATTGGACAATCGTAGCATTGTCGCTGTGACGTGCGCATAAAACCCGGGCCATGAGCGCCCACCCGGATCAGACAATCGGGACAAATAATGGTTGAATATCTTTGGATCAGAATACCCCAATTAGACCCCACTGTTTGGATTCACCAGTAATTACAGCTGGCGTGGTTGTCCTGAAGACAATCCCCGAGCAAACTCAGATCGTCACAACATAGATCATCTAACGACGTCGCCATACACCAGGGGACAGCGTACAGCCGCCCTAGCGTCTAGATAGTGTGGATGAAAAGGGATTGATAAACATTTTACGGTAAATATTATAACGGTTTTCTGACAACACACCATTTACGGTTGTGTTATATGGGGCATTTATTTCTTCTATTCATTTATTCGCCAATCTGAAACACACGAAAGTTTCAGTTTCAGGCTCTGAAAAACACCAAAAAACATGGTGTAAACAATATGGTCAAATGTGTCGGATAATCGGTCCATCATTTTTATGTGCCATATGTCAACCGATCGAGATATGTTTGCTCTAGTTTATACGCATACACCGTGTTGTTATTTTAAGCCAAGTTGCTTAAGATAAATCTTGTGATTAAACGACACGAGTAGAAATCTTTCTCGTGCATGAGAAACTTTGATTGAGTTTGTTATTGAACTAGACTTTCTTGATTACTAACTACCTTGGAGCGTGATGAAGAGATGTTCCAACTTCAAAGCATGCACTGCGACGGGAACACCGAGAGCAAAATGTCTTTATTTCTCCCAAGAAGCTATTTGGAAGCTTTCGAAGCTTAAGTAATGCTAGGAAGTATGGTATGCAGAGAACCCGCTCTGGGAAACGCGTATTCCGTTAGAATGATGGTGGAAACAGGTTTGTCCATGCATGGTTTTCGGGATCCGTTTTGCTGTGGCTGTCTGGAGTTTATCAGTTAGTGAATGAGTATAGTTTTATGCTGTTTTTAAACATATTTTGGTGTTTCACCCCTTGGGTGAGTGAGGGAGTTGGGTTCAACGCCGATTTTACCAGTATTGCAGTTATATCACGGCGTGTCATCTTAATGTGGGAGAAAGCCCGAAGTAATGTAGGTCTTAGATGTTTACCACTTTTGTGAAACCCACGAGCACGGGTATGGTGCTGACAAACCTAGAAACATAATCGGGGCAAACCGGAATCTGAAGTAATAAGCCTGATCGTGGCGTCAGTCACAATAATCATGAAAAGGCAAGTTCCAATATAAATTATTTATTTACTTTGGTGAACATTTTTTTTGAGCGGCGAACCGGGGTTCGAAATCACAATAATAGATTTCTGGCGTGCCCAAGGGACGCAACTCTGCACAGCGAATTGCGGCGCCTTGTTCGTCTGTGCAACCCGTAATCAAACCTTGGTCTTCGGCTTGATAAGTTGCTTTACCCTGTCTGCCCCCGCCGAAATTATACCTACGAGATAGTGAGTAGGTAGAGCATTTATTCACCAAGAAGGGGCTGCATACACTGTGCCCATGTGGGGAATCGAACCTGTTTCGAGCTAACGTTTTGACCACTATACCACCCCGCCGCCCCTGTGTTCGGTATTGACGTCTCATGCCTACATAAACAATTTATACATGATAACAATGGGTGATTAATAATTTCTCAGCTACACATAGAAAGACCTAAAGCCATAAAAAAGATTAATTTTTCAGCATAATTCCTTTCCACGCTGACAAAGATATTGAAGGGATATAATCCCAGTTTCGTAGAAGTCCTTCTCTTGGCTGTCCAAAGAGTTCTCCACAGCTGTTATGACGTCATCGCTAGAGCTTTCTTCGTGTTTGGAAACAGATAGACGTCTGATGGATCCAGATCAGGAGAATGAGGTTGGTTCTGAAGGCGGTCACTCGTGGATTGTAGCCATGGCAATGACTGGTTTGTGCACTGGCGCATTGTCCTTATGGAAGAGCACACCTTTTCTCAGCTTCTCACGTCTCAAAGTCTTAATTTCATCCCGTAATTGCCTCACAAATGCAACATAATATGTTCCATTTATTGTCTGGCCTATTTGGAATACAGTCCAGCAAGAAGAGACCCTCGGGGGCCATAAGCTGATGGGAGAGTCTTTACCTGCTTAAGTGGTTGTGGTGGTGGTGTCAACTGCTTCCACTGTTCTGATTGTTGTTTTGGTCTGAAAGCGGTGGACCCAGGTTTCCTCCATAGTAACAAACGTTGCAAAAACCTTTCTGGATGAGCTTCAAACAGATAGATTATTCCGAGACATGTCTGGTACCTTGTTTTATCAGATTCAGAAGCTCTGGAGCCCAACGAGCTGATACCTTCTTCATTGCCAAAGTTTCTGTGATAATGGAGTGTACTCTCTCCTGGGAAATGCACGCTGCGGTCATCACCATAGCGTGGATTCTCTAGATCATTTCTGTTGCAGACGTCACAGGACGGCGGTTGACGTCAAGGCCCTCCCTGCCGAGCTTAACTATGCTGCCCACCTCTTTTCGGGTTGTATATCTTCACACATGAACATGTCGCTGGTAAATAGGATTGTAATCCATTATTAACACCAGTACTCTCTTTTTGATTTAATGTGCTCGTCCCTTAGAAACTAGAACTGTTTTATCTATTGACACAGCACTGAGCAGAATAAATATACAACTCCTGGGAGATGGAAGTGGTTGACTCCTGCATGGATGTATTCTGGTCTTTTTCTACACTCATGGCCAACTCGTGCAATTCCGTGACGGACCGAATGAGCTTCATGTAGGTTACGGAAAGGGGCGAGTAGTAACGAATGCATAATCTAGCCTTATTCGAGTCCACGCGGATTATTTTCTACCCTCGTACTACTGGACGAGCCGAGTGGATGTGGACTCTGTGCCTTTTATCCCTCCAGCTCCGTTACAGCGGTGTTGCCGAATATCAGTTTACTGTGCCTCATGAATCCTGTCGGCAGTAGGGGCTGTCGGGTAGCCTAGTGGTTAAACCGTTGGCTCATCACGCCGAAGATCCGGGTTCGATTCCCGACATAGGTACAATGTGTGAAGCCCATTTCTGGTGTCCCCCGCCGTGATATTGCTGGACTATTGCTAAAAGCGGCGTAAAACCATACTCACTCACTCACTGTCGGTAGTCGAAAATGGTGCCAGTCCCTTAACCCTTAAATTGTCGAATTAGAAATCATTCGAGTGACACTACCTAACCACCCCACCCCCCTACCCCTTTGTCATCGCCTTGTCATCCAGAGTTCTAAGACATTGAAATATTATTGTATACATAAATGTATCAAGTAAATTATGGACGGGCAACCAGAAACACTTGTTTGTTGGTTTGTTGTTTAACAACAGTCAGCAATATTCCAGCTTTATCATGATGGCATGTCTAAACCAGACAAACCACTGATGACTGGTCCACACTGCCACCCCCTAAACAGAAATCACCCTCGAACTAATGTCATAAGCTTCTTCGTCCAGGGTTCTCATTACTGGATGGCAATGCATCCTTATTATAATATATAATTCACAAAATACCTGCAAATGGAGCAGTATTCCAGATGTATGATGGCGGTCTGTAAATATTCGAGTCTGGACCAAACAATCCAGTGATAGACATCATGAGCATCGATCTACGCAATTAGGATACGATGATCAAGTCAGCGAGCATGACCACCCGATCCCGTTGGTCGCCTATTACGACAAACATGGGTTGCTGATCTTACCCGGATCTTCACGGATGATTGTCGTATTGATTATTCCATCGCTCACCTGTAAGACAAATAGGAAGTATTGTAGTGTCATTTTCAGCCTGATTGGCCCCAGCTCGCACGCTCCCTAATGGCACACATTCTGTACATCGCTCTGATTGGTGTCATGTTAATAATTTACACCCACCGCGCCAAGACCATTGCGCCATGTAGTTGGCTGACAATGTAAGCCCGTTTGTGGACGCGTTGAAAGGGTTGTGTTATTTATTATAGATATAATCATGGTCGGCGGTCTCAGTGACGGCGTAAGCAAAACACAGATGTGTCTCGTGGATACTCTCGGTGCAGTATGTAGGTAAGTAGGTATGTTCATGTTTGAAGACACGCATAGGAGATGCGTCTTTAGCAGACTGAGAGATTGTTTGTTTGTTTGTTGTTAAACGCCGCACTCAGCAATATTCCAGCTATATGACGGCGGTCTGTAAATAATCGAGTCTGGGTCAGACTATCCAGTGATTGGCATCATGCACATCGATCCACGCAATTGAAGATGGGTGGGGTAGGGTGGGGGGATGGGGGTGGTTGAGTAGGGGAGACAGCCAGGGAAGGATGCTACTACACCTCTCATTAAAATCAGAGCTTTTACTAGAATATGCAGAGAGGTACCATGTCGGAGTGAATTATCTGGTTTTAATGAGACTGACGACCACACGGCTTCCTTTACTCTAAGCAAATTCTCATTTGTTGAAATGAGTGAGTATGGTTTTACGCCGCTCTTATCAATATTCCAATAATTTCACTTTGGGGGAAACCAGTAATGGGGTTCACACAGAGTACGCTTGTGGGGAATCGAACACGGGCATTCGTTGCGACATGCGTACGCTTTAACCACTAGACTACCCGGCCACCTCCTCGATTGTAATAACGACATTGAAGAGAATAACATAATTTTTCTTCAGACTTTTGAAAAACAAGAAAGCGTCTGCTATAAAACAAACACGTGAAGATTTTAGTTTTAAAAAATCTGGTTTTGCAGCTGTAGTTGATAACAACTCCTAGTCTCTATCCATTCCCTTCCCACCCCATAATGATCTCTTGGTTTGGTTTCACGGTACACGCTTGGGAACGCTTGAATATTATATTCTTTCCCCTCAAGGAAATATTTACTTGAAGATTTTGAAACAACACCAACGCCGTGTTTGTTTTACCAGCAAAACCATGTTCAAAATTGACTATTACAGAAATACTTAACGTTATTCGTTAAACCTTCGCATAACTTCTGTCCGCTACAGTTCCCTAGGTTTACTTGTACCATATGTTTCCATGTTTGTTAATGAAAACACTTGACGTGCCATTGCATGTGTTTGTGACGGGTGCTACCGCGGACACCTGGTATCATCACTATTTGATTGTAAACGCTTGACGTGCCATTGCATGTGTTTGTGACGGGTGCTACCGCGGACACCTGGTATCATCACTATTTGATTGTAAACGCTTGACGTGCCATTGCATGTGTTTGTGACGGGTGCTACCGCGGACACCTGGTATCATCACTATTTGATTGTAAACACTTGACGTGCCATTGCATGTGTTTGTGACGGGTGCTACCGCGGACACCTGCTATCATCACTATTTGATTGGGATTCATAAACACAGGGACTCTGCATTTGGCGGAGGTTTTATGAGATTGTTGAAAGGGTTTTGTCGTTTCTATTATACAGGAAAATATATATTTCCTTACTTCCATGTGCATTTTTGGAGCTGATCTATGTTTTCCTGGAAGATTATTAACGTTTTTAAAGTGTTGAATAAGCTCGTAGAAACATGAAGACGTTCTTTGTTGGTTCCTAAATTAGATCAAATATGTATAGCAGCGTATACAATGTATGATGTTTAACGTTAATCGACGTGACCCTCACACATGAGGGGTGTCAAAGCCCAATGTAAACACAAGTCGTTGTCAAGACATGTACCCCGGGTACAGCCTAAAGCCTACCCGCTTAAAGGGATTCTACACATCTCGTCCCCTATCGAGTGACCGGAGAGCTGGCCGCGTTAGTGATGCTTAGTGCTGAACCGTGTGTACACATTTTTGGATGATACTGTTAACATACAATGTACGTAAACCTAGAATTAGGCGAATTCGTTTCTGGTTCATTTTATATTGTACAGTAAACTACGGTTATAACGAACTCAAAGGGACCTCTAATTTTAGTTCGTAATACCCGTAGTTCGTTATAAGCATATATACAACATATATACAACAAATGGCCGGGACTAAAAATAAGTTCGTTATATCGGTCAGTTCGTTATAAGCGTGTTCGTTATAAACGTAGTTACCTGTAGTTTCACTCTCTAGTTTGATTATGAAATCTGGCTTGAATGCGTGAATGAGTGAGTTGGGTTTAGCGCCGCTTTTAACAGTATCCCCAGTTATATCACGGCGTGTCAGTTTAATGTGTGAGGAAAGCCCGAAGTGAAGCAGCTCTCAGATGTTTACCACTTCGGTGAAACCCACGAGCATGGGTATGGTGCTGACAAACCTAGAAACATAATCGGGGCGAACCGGGATTCGAACCAACAATCTTTCTAGCGTGCCCAAGGGACGCAACTCTGCACAGCGAATCGCGGCGCCTTAGACGACTTGGCCACCCGTGCCCCCGGTTTGAATTAGAGTAGTTGCACAATTTGCAACATAACTATAACGTCGTAAACTAGGTATTAAGACGTCACGAACACAGCAGACAGTGTCATTTCAGCAAATCTGCTTTTCAAAATGGCCGCCGTGGGGGACATGTTGTAAATGACATTTTGCCCTAATACCGTTGTACAAAACAACCTTAGCGCTACGACTGTCGTAAGTCTATGTTAAGGTATGGAAGTTACGATCACCTAAGCGCACAACAAGTACAACATTTATAAACGTGTAGGTGTCATTTGGTACGTGAAATGTGTGTTAAATGTAAAAGAATTTCTTTGTTCCCCGTCATATCGATTCATTCAAAGAATCAGTCTACTAATTCAATCTAATTATAGTTAATTGACTTAATCAACTGTTCAGTGTATGTCCGGAATAAAATGTGTTCTTGGTAAAAGAAACAAACTTGTTTTGCTCTTCAATTCCGTGAAAAAGATTTAATCTTTTGAAGTACTATCAGAAAAACATATTCTGTCTACGAAATGCAGTGGGAACCGCCCAAGACCGCTTCCATTGTCGTTTTCATGACGGGGCGTGCACACACAGACATCCAACAGCATTATATTTCTGAGCGCATTCCCGGATTAAGAGCATATATGAGATACTTCGATCAAAATAACCCTTAATTTTGCTAGTTCACCCCACTAATGAGGAGATTTTCTATTTATCATGGGTTACGTTCAGAATAAGGCTGAATATTGGGTTAATCAGTAAATGCCAATTCCGTTGCTATGCAGTGCGCGTGTTTTGAACCGTTACTAGGTAAATCACGTTTATATCTCTTGCTGTGGAACAAAATGTCACGTGGTGACCCAGAATTGGATGAGGAAATATGTTGTTGGATGCATCAGGAAATTGATATTAACGTGTGAATATTTTATTATTTGCCCAACAACTGGAGAACAGCCTGGCGTTGTCCTAATAAACGTGATTTATTTGGCAATAGATATGTCATACTAATTAGTCCGAACTATTTCTTTCAATGAGATGAAGTAGATTCTCCGCGTGCACAAGTTCGGGTTGGATATAATTAACGAAAATCGTTAAATCCGAGGATTGTACAGCAGATAGAAAAGCACTTAATACTTCCAGTGCACAGCTGGCTTATTTCGGAATGCATTAAGAAAATAACGACTGTATATTGTTCAGTGATTGATGAAATAATGCTAACACTGATCTGTCACGAATGTTGACGGACGAGTTAATCAGCTGTGATACCTATCTGACACCTGTGTGCCTGGTCTGGACTCGGAATATTTACAGTTCACCTTGACATACCTGTTGGCTTGATTAAAACAATATTCACTCACTTAACTACAAAACACAGGCACGCATGCATGGGATTAATCTAACATTCAGAACTTGACGGATTTCACAGAGGGAGTTGAGGAACACGCGAAACTGCAAACTTTTTTTATACAGTATTTTAATACAGATTTACGGTGGTCGTAGCACGAAGATGATCGTAACTCCCATACTGTGTAGACTTACGGTTGTCGCAGCACTAAGATGATCGTAACTCCCATACTGTACTTTAATACAGGTTTAGACTTACGTTAGTCGTAGCGCTAAGATGACCCTAACTTCCATACTGTACTTTAATATAGACTTACATGTACGTTAGTCGTAGCACTAAAATGATCGTAACTCCCGTACTGTACTTTAATATAGACTTACGTTAGTCATAGCAGTAAGATGATCGTAACTCCCATACTGTACTTTAATAATAGACTTACGTTTTTCGTAGCGCTGAAATTATCGTAACGTCCATACTGTACTTTAAAATAGACTTACGTTATTCGTAGCGCTAAGATGATCGTAACTCCTGTACTGTACTTTCATATAGACTTACGTTAGTCATGGCGCTAAGATGAGCGTAACTCCCGGAAGGTACCTTAATATAGACTTACGTTATTCGTAGCGCTAAGATGATCGTAACTCCCGTACTGTACTTTCATATAGACTTACGTTAGTCGTAGCGCTAAGATGACCGTAACTCCCATACTGTACTTTAATATAGACTTACGTTAGTCGTAGCGCTAAGATCGCTTTGTGAAAAGGGACCCTGGTATGAAGGGTTAACAAGTGCTTCTGAAAATAGAAAAAAACTCGGTGGAAAACAAATCAACTGCCATATCTTACTTTTTAAAATCAAACATTTAAAAATTACATATATGCAGATACATACTCCATATAACAAACAAAAAACTAGATGAGACTTAGTGATCATCCGTGTATTCAAGTTAACCTACTATGAACTCTCCAGTTTTATTTCAAATTCGTGGATTGTTCATCTAATGAACGCCCTACGTCAGTGTGCAAGTCTCGAGGGCCATGGGGTATTTAATTGCACACATATTCTGTTTATAGTTCACATATTGAATAGATTGATTGTCCTTTCGCCTTAAGGCAAGGACACTATCGACAAAAAGGGCGTTTTAATACGACTATCTGAATGTAAAAGTCATATTATCACCTTATTAAGCCATGATAACATAAGTGTTGACCTAGGACGGGGTCATTGAACACAAAGACGTCAACACAAAAGCCGGCCATTCATTGTCCCCGTTGTCTCAGTTCATATTTCTTAAAAGTAGCTAACGCGCCCCCGGACATGTGATGCAATACCCCAGGCTTCAGAACTCTCTGTATGTACACACGGGGCTATGCTAGGTCTTCAGTACACTTCAAAGCATTGGATCAAGTTGAAAGTAAGTTTTTCATTCACTGTTTGATGAAGCATTCTTAATGGTTCCAGTTTTGAACGAGTTTTGTCCTGTTTTGTTCACAGGATATTTTACTTGAAATGAAGGGTGGAAGTATTAATCAAACTATTGATGCACTGTGATTGATCGTGATCAGTTGTCAATATATATCGATGATCGAATATCAATTGTAGACGATGATGCCCCACTTGGCTATCGATAGTAGCGATAGAGTTTATAGTGACTTTATTATACAATTTTAAGGATATAACCTTGAATGAAGACCACATGTGTGTGTGTGTGTGTGCGTGCATGCGTGTGTGCGTGCGTGTGTCTGTGTGTCTGTGCGTGTACTGTAATCAGAGTCAACTCAACAATTCCCCTTACTGTCTACTAAACACAGGAACTGATGGACAATTTAGAACATGACATCATTTAAAATAATGCACGGGAAGCTGAACTGTTGGAGTGAGTGAGTGAGTATAGTTTCACGCCCCTTCCAGCAATATTTCAGCAACATCACAGCGGGGGACACCAGAAATTGACTTCACACATTGTACCCATGTGGGGAATCGAACTCGAGCCTCCGCCTGACGAGCGAACGCTTTAACCACTAGGCTACCCCACCGCCCTGAATTGTTGGAAAGGTAAACATCTTGCTATCGCAATACTACCGCAGTAGTGTTACAACATCTGCAGTAGTATTCTGGTGGTGCTTTTATTACCCCAGACAGGCGTCCTATACATGGTGACGTGAAGATCCGGGGTAGAATAGGTCTTCAGCAACCCATCCTTGCCGTAAAAGGCCACTTTGCTTATCGTAAAAGACGACTAACGGAATCGGTGGTCAGGCTCGCTGACTTGGTTGATGCATGTCATCGTATTCCAAATGCGTGGATCGATGTTCATGATGTCAATGACTGGATTGTCTGGACCAGGCTCGATTATTTACAGACCGTCGTCATATAGCTGTAATGTTGCTAAGTACAGCGTTAAACAACAAACAAACAATGTCATCTGTTTGGGCATCTGTCTCTGGCGTTAAAGTATACTGACACGGCCACTTGTCCCTTTGTCCGCGACAAGTGAAAATCTATTACGAAATGAGTTGCGGACAAGATGGCTGTGGCCAATAACCCTGCTTATATCCGTACCGAATGTTGAACAGTATATGTGTCCTTACCAGTCGGATCGACGCCTCGGAATATGTTGCTTCTCTGGTATGTCTTGAAAAATATTTCGCCAAACCAATACGTAGAGTTTACGGACACAAATCACGTGATCTCTCGCGACCTGCAATGGACTCCCCAGACCTTAAAAATCCGGTAGAGTGAGTGAGTGAGTGAGTTGGGTTTAACGCCAAATAAACAGTATTCCAGTTATATCACGGCGTGTCAATCTTATGGTTGAGGAAGGACCGAAGTGATGCAGGTCTCAGACGTTTACGGACTTTTCTGAAACCCACGGACGCGGGCATTGTAACATCGGGGAGAGAGGGAAATGACGCTGCCATCGGACAAACAGTCAGTGAACAACCGGAATGGGGAATTTGAATGAGAATATCAGGAACCAGATAAGTATAGTTAACATGGTAAACACCAGCCCACCTGTGCAGTGACTATAACGTTAAACGTATCCCAGAATACTGTGGCAACCGTGGTTAATGTGAGAGAATACCTACCCATATCTATCGCCTTATCAAGTAGCGTCTCATATTGAGCGTATTATATGTACATTGTCATTAAAATATGTCGAGCGTCTCTCGCTGGACATGAAACCATGTACTTAGGGGTATAAATGTAAAATATACGATGTAACATGTTTCGTGCAAGTAGGTTCAGAGTGATATATTTATGGGTCAATACAAGAGTATTAAACAGAATCATTTGTGCTGTAAATTCCCCAGCCTATCCCACTCGCACAATTGACTGTTAATAAATCCAAAGACACATTACGGGAATTTCATGTATTCAGTGTATGTATTAGATTGTTCATAACACCAGTAATCCAATGACAAGAGCTATTTCGTACTCTATCATATCATCTATCGGTGATTATCTACACAATAGATTTTCCTATTAATGTTTAATGATTATTTTCTTATCCTTAATGATTGAGTACTTACACGTGTTAATGGTCCCATCATGGACAGTGCTTGAATCAAAACATAAGTACGAGTGGGTGAGCGAGATGATTGAATGGGTGAGTGAGCGTGTCATTGGGTGTAACCCCCCAAACTGACAAAGCTGATACCCAGTAGGCAATGAACCCAATCGTTTCCGACAAACGCACCAACCAAACGATCCGATCGACATCATCGATTAAACTGATATCGTTCACGCATCAAAGTCGTCAAGCATCAGTGCCGTTGTTTGTTTTGCTGCCAAGCGAGCAGATCTCCCGTGCAGAAAATCACGATGAATAGTAAAGTAAGAGGAAGACCTATACGCCACTTAAATGTAATGTATTTCAGCGCAAAGGTAATAAACCACGTATCTAGATAACATGATCAACATGTAATTCCCCAGTTGGTCATCGAACTAATAAACACACCATCGACCGGACCCGTGAAGATCCGGGGTAGAATAGATCTTCAGCAACCCATGCTTGCCGTAAACGGCGACTGTGCTTGTCGTTAAAGGCGACTAACGGGATCGGGTGGTCAGCCTCGCTGACTTGGTAAATGCATGTCATCGATCCCAATTGCGTGGATCGATGCTCATGATGTCAATCACTGGATTGTCTTGTCCAGACTCGATTATTTACAGACCGTCGTCATATAGCTGGAATATTGCTGAGTGCGGCGTTAAATAACAAACAAACAAACCATCGACCGATAGAAATATCTGTTGCACGTATTAACCTCACAGTGAAAAGCGAAAGGTCTTTTTTCATTCGTACTCATAAATTAGGATATCTGAGAAGAAGCGTGGGATCACATTTCTCCTGGTTATTGTCAAGTTAAGAAGTAAATCGTTTCAGTACTATTGTTCAGTACTGTGACCAGCTGTATATTAATTTTTACCGTTAACACATGCTATTTAGACACCTGTTGACCTTAAGTTCAAACACTGGCCGTGGCAGGTCCTACCAGCGCTATCAAGGCTTACATCTAAAGTCGATTAGCTCCATTGACTAGACCCTGTCGGTTCTTCTTGTACAGTTTATCATTTCGTGGGAACAGTATTCCTGAATTGAAACGATCCCGAGTTGCATGAAACACACACGAGTTTTTCCGATTGGTAACTCGATGTGATCAAGTATTTGCTCGGCGTTGTTCGTCGAGCCGAACAGCACTAGAGAATAGGAGGTGTAGCGTTCTTGTCCATTTGTATCGATTAACCACAGATCGATAATTAGAAATCGCAGCGCTCACCTTAGTAGGTTTGTGTGACCACGTGGACATGGCCTGCGGGCTAGATGTTGGACCAATCAGCTAATATTATGTTTGACCTGAGTGTTATGGTTCTCTCCATGGCTCTACCTGGCAGGTAGAATAACACCGCGTTTACCTGTAATCTACCTGTGAGAACAAAGGTGTCACTCACCTGGAACGCTGACTGTGTTCAGGTAACGGGCACCGGTGTCTGTGTTACCTGTTTGGATAATAATATCGGGGATAGGTACGTGTTTTCTACCTGGGACACTTTTTTCAATGTTACCTGAGTTTACCTGTTGTGTTAGAAGTCCCCGCTGATTACAGGTGAATCATGACAGAGCCGGACACGGATGAGAGTATGGAGGTTGGTGTTTATTGTTTACTGTAGATCTGTAGACTGTTTACTCCACATGGCGTTGTCGGCCCTACTATGTACGGCCTATACGCTAGCTAAGCCTCAATGGCTTCAACACATATACCTATTAATGAAAGGCCCACACGTACGCCTAAGTATTTTAGCGTTGATTAGATATTGTCATCTTGTCAGGTTGAGTGTTTGGTACTAATTAGTATTGTTTATCATCCACCCGAACTCTTAATGAAGTACGTATATTTTTCTCAGTGCTGAATGGAGGATTTAACTATTGAACACTCCTTTGTTGACTTGGTTTTTATTACCTCCTTACCCAGAGAAATATTTGATAGACACGGCTTCAGATGTAAACATGTTGTATTGTAAATTATGGTGGGGCGTGATATAACAGTTACATCGCGGATGTTTTGCGCCTAAATAATCCGTTATAATCCCTTCGTGAAAATACCCGTCACGAAAATGAGCTTATAAAATCTCCCTAAAACCTATATTGTACAGTAGAGAATGTGTCAGTGTGTGACAGCGTGTTTGGGAGGGTGGGCCCCTGCAGCTGGTGTGAGCGTGTGGAGTTGGGGGGAAGAGGGCGCCTGATGAAGGCTTCGGGGTGGGTGGGGTTGAGGGTGTCGTGGTTGACTGGGTGGGGCGGGTTGGGTTGAGGGTGTCGTGGTAAACTGAGTGGGGTAGGGTTGAGGGTGTCGTGGTTGACTGAGTGGGGTGGGTTGAGGGTGCCGTGGTTGACAGTGGAGTGTGTAGGGTTGAGGGTGTCGTGGTTGACTGAGTGGGGTGGGTCGGGGTGAGGGTGTCGTGGTTGACTGAGTGGGGCGGGTTGGGTTGAGGGTGTCGTGGTTGACTGAGTGGGGTGGGGTGGGTTGAGGGTGTCGTGGTTGACTGAGTGGGGTGGGTTGAGGGTGCCGTGGTTGACAGTGGAGTGTGTAGGGTTGGGGGTGTCGTGGTTGACTGAGTGGGGTGGGTTGAGGGTGCCGTGGTTGACAGTGGAGTGTGTAGGGTTGAGGGTGTCGTGGTTGACTGAGTGGGGTGGGTCGGGGTGAGGGTGTCGTGGTTGACTGAGTGGGGCGGGTTGGGTTGAGGGTGTCGTGGTTGACTGAGTGGGGTGGGGTGGGTTGAGGGTGTCGTGGTTGACTGAGTGGGGTGGGTTGAGGGTGCCGTGGTTGACAGTGGAGTGTGTAGGGTTGGGGGTGTCGTGGTTGACTGAGTGGGGTGGGTTGAGGGTGCCGTGGTTGACAGTGGAGTGTGTAGGGTTGAGGGTGTCGTGGTTGACTGAGTGGGGTGGGTTGAGGGTGCCGTGGTTGACAGTGGAGTGTGTAGGGTTGAGGGTGTCGTGGTAGACTGAGTGGGGTGGGTTGAGGGTGTCGTGGTTGACTGAGTGGGGTGGGTTGAGGGTGTCGTGGTTGACTGAGTGGGGTGGGTTGAGGGTGCCGTGGTTGACAGTGGAGTGTGTAGGGTTGGGGGTGTCGTGGTTGACTGAGTGGGGTGGGGTGGGTTGAGGGTGTCGTGGTTGACTGAGTGGAGTGTGTAGGATTGAGGTTGTCGTGGTGGTCTGAGTTAGGCTGGGGACGTTATCATATCCACTTGCTATCGAAGGCTACACAAAAAAAAGTTCTCGTCAATTCAAGATTTTTAAAATGATATGGTGAATAGGCTCTTTGAGACTTGGGAAGGGGTGGGTTTTATTTACCACAACCACGTTTTGGTCTTGTTTTCGTGAAAGCAGGTTAAGAAAGACATTCAGGTACACTACTTTAAGAGTGAATGTTTAATTCCAACAAGGAAGGTGAGATAACTCCAACTGAAGACTAAGTTAGGAATTTTGAACCGGTAAAAAAAATAAAATGACCCGTAAGACGATGATAAACATTTCTTTTTCATGTTTTCTTTTGCCAAAGATATCATTTGATAATAACTATAACCAGTTACACCAGGGCGGATCGTCGCCTTAATAGTACTACTGATACAACTTCTTCCAGCCATTTAGGCATAAACAATGCAATATTTGTATTAGAATAAAGTACTCTGTGTGCAAAATATGTCCTCTGTCATTAACTGATTGAAATAAATAAAGGACCGCGTAGCAATATAGCAGAATAATGCTTAGTGCTGTGTTCAATGTCCTTATCAACGAACTAAAGCACGAGTAAAATGTAGTACCGGGTGTGTTCACATTGCTAAACAATATTCTGATATCAAGATGTATGTATGTATGTATGTATGTATGTATGTATGTGTGTATATATATATATATATATATATATATATATATATATATATATATATATATATATATATATATATATATATGCTTCCACCCCAACCACCCCATTATATAACCGTTCGCTTATTTCTCTAAATCAGTATATACATGTTTAAGCAATTTTCGCTTTGTTGTATTGTGTCTAATATTAATGTTTCAGCACATGCCACCCATTTAATACCGTTGTGCTATATGTACAGATCGTATTCTGTTTGTTCCTGATACAAATCCACGTGCTGGTTATTTACAGAATGCAATCCGTTATAGACATGTAATAACACCTTTAGAACATGGCATACACATTACCAAGCCCCATTAGGACGTTAGCCCACGTGAACATGGCAGCTCTGTTGTACTCGGCCCACAGGGGCGTTGTAGTCGGAAATATAAAACTGAATTAAAGTAAATAAAAAAAAGTGTCCGTAAACTGTATAATGTTCTTTGTACGTATCAACAATACGGTTCTATCATATCTTTGTATAAACGCATATTGATTATAAACTGGGCCATAAACATGGGCCTTTCGGCTTTTGAAGGAGTCAATATGATGAGTTTGTGTAGACACTGCACATATCCCTTCGCTGTAAATATATTGTGTAACGTCAGTTGTAGTTATGAAGCCTGTCACTGCTTGCTTTCTCAGTTGGTAAATTTACATGAAGTGTGAAAGGTATATGTCACACTGATGAATACTTCTTCTAAATCTGTACTTAAAACATTGGGTTAAACTGCTGACACGGGACCCTAAAGACGCGGTATAAGGACGCAGGGTCGCGCAAGACGTGGCGAGGGTGGACACAGTGTTTTGACAACGTAGCATATACTACAAAGACGGGTGCTCGTACTGCTATAACACTTCGCTTTAGAGTGTTGCATGCACGACAGGCTTTATCGGGGGGTTGTACACGTCGAGCCCTGTACTTGATCTGGGGACGTAGTCATAATGCAGCTGAATGGCCAGTTTGGAGCCACTGACCCGGAAAGTAATACCAGTTTAAAAGGAACTGAAAGGATACCGAACAATCGATAGCGATCGTTAAATAACTCATTCAGAAAATCATCGAAGAACATTCGAAGACGAAACATCGTTCCTGGTATCATCACTATTTGATAGTGATTTATAGAGACCCAAATAGTCGGAATCGTACAATGGACTCTGCTTTTAGTAGATATTTGTTATCAATATGGAAATGAAAAGTCATAAGATCTTGCTGTCATATGTGGTTAGGTAACTGATTAAGGCATATTATGTCTCTTCTGGATCCCCCTCTTCCCCCGAACTCCCCCTCTTCCCCCGAACTCCCCCTCTTCCCCCACGGTCGCTTGTATTTACTGTCACTAACTGTGAGTCGTGTTCTTTTTTTCTTTTTCTTTTTTGTTTGTTACGTTTTTGCTCTGGCGGTTGTTAAAGGTTTGGGCACATAGTAGGTGGGGACGCGGGTGGCCCAGTCGTCTAAGGCGCCGCGATTCTCTGTACAGAGTTGCGTCCTTTGGGCACGCCAGAAACCTATGATTGTGGGATCGAATCCCGGTTCGCCCCGATTATGTTTCTAGGTTTGTCAGCACCACACCCGTGCTCGTGGGTTTCACCAAAGTGGTAAACGTCTGAGACCTGCATCACTTCGAGCTTTCCTCCCACATTAAGCTGACACGCCGTGATATAACTGGAATACTGTTAAAAGCGACGTTAAACCCAACTCACGCACATAGGAGGCTTTTGTACAGACTCTGGTAAGATATTAAGGCAGAGATTCCACGACATATATCTCAGTTTGCTTGCCTATTGTGAAACTATTGTTACTATTGCACTATCGTGGATTAATAATGTACTGCTTTAAGTGGACGTTGTTGAATATAAACTAAATTCATCATATATAATTTGTGGATCAACTACGCTGAGGCAAAGTACTGCGTAACGTGTCACCTCTGTTCAATCTGAACGGTATGACTCTACGATTCATACCTGACTACACCATCCACACCCTACTGTATTATGTTTATGAACATGAAAAGGGTTTGGGGGCTTTTATTTGAAATGGCATTTGAATGGTTTTAAGATATTTTGAAATGCATTCGTGACTGATTGATTTGAAAGAAATATATAACATTGGTTTTTAGAGAGTAATATTTTTAATTCGGTCTCACTTTCTGAAGACATACATATTAACTGTACATAAAACAGAATCCACCAGTAGATCGCGAGAGACATTTGCAGCAATAAAACACTGGCACAAAAGTGAAATAGCAATTTTCAATTCGTTAATTCATTTAGATTTTAAATTTGTGTTCTCTTAGATTGAGCCTCAGCATGCATTAGTCTTGGTGGCACATTGCTAGGTAAAGGCAGGCCACACAGTGTAGATAATAACATAGGGTGTTGCTCCTTGCCTGAACGGACAACCGCTACAGCAGGATTTCAGATTCCCGGGAATAAATACTTATAGTAGATATGCACTGATTCATTAACAATCTCATTTTGTTGTCCAACCATGTCTGAGAATATTACTCTTTTCTGTATATGAAATTGTGTATTCATAAAATATAAGACTATGAGTCTTTCTGAATACGAGCCGTGTTATTCCGTGAGTCTATGTTTTACAACGTTTAGTGACAAAGCTGTTTCAGTGCATGTGTTCTAGTTGTGTAATCTACACCACGGCCTCGTCCCCGTAATGATTTTAATCTCTAAACTACACTATATCAGGCCGTCTTTGTTCAGGCAGGATTAATCTCCACATCAAAGATTACACTACATAAGAGTTGTGCGTCGAGGTAACTGAATTTTGATATACAGGTGCTTCGACTTACTCACAGATACTCTACGTCATTAATAACGGCCCCAAACTCGATCATCATCATCATCATCATCATCATCATCATCATCATCACCACCACCACCACCGGCATAATCAGAATCATACTAAGATAGCTCATTGGTGACCTACATGATTGTTCTTATAATGGATAGACGGGTTTCATTGTAATACATGTAGTGAGTGAGTTTGGTTTAACGCCGCTTTGAATAATAATACTTCTTATATATAGTGGCGTCTTAGCTTGATGTAAGAGGAAAGCCCGAAATGATGTAGGTCTTAAACTTTTCCCCTTTGTTGTAACCCACGAGCATGGGTATGGTGTTGATAGGCCGGGATCATAGTCGGACCGCAAATCTTGGATTCAAACCCGCTAGCAGCTCACAGTAGACAAACAAATGATATCAAAGACCATGCACTTCCCACTTGAATTCTTAATTGAGTGAGCGCGAGAAATAAACATTCCAAATAAGAACGATAATCCGGACCTGTTTAGCCCGGAAACCCCACATCCCCACATTACGCTGATTTAAGAGGTTTCCGGGAAACATTTTGCAAGGATTTGAACCCGTGCAGGTCTTTAACCTGAGCTGACGTTCTTAAGGCATGTCGACAGAAACAGTTCAAACATAGAAAATAAAATCAACTTGGATCACGGACTTACTCATACTTAGATTTTCTGATTCGACAGATAGGCTTTTTCGCTCATAAGAGCTATATTGATGTATTTCATCCTGTCAGATGTCCAAAACGTGCAAGTGTAAGAAAGAAAAATGACCAGTTGTCAGACATTTGAACATGTCTGAGACAAGTACGAGAATCTGTACTTTACTCAGTGTTATCCCAAATATAACATTTGAACATGTCTAAGAATATTTATAGTTTCATACAAATATTTCCAAGTTTTCCGCAACTTAAAAAAATGACATTCCCATTTGACTCCTTCGTTAATCCGGACGATTTAGCCAGGCCCATCGCCATCCGGATTAAAGGGGTTTCAATGTATGATGAGGCGACACCTCAGATGGTCACACAGTGAATAGATTCCTGAGACCTTCCAGGTGAACACACTGGCCATTGTCTTTCCCAGCAGTGTTATCTCGTGTAGCGGATAGAGACTGCGCCGTCGTCGCCATGCTGTCGGCGATGAAGTGATTTACCCAAATAGCCGAATAACGGTTCTATGTAAGTCTGACAGCTCGGCTTGCCGACGCGGATCAAAGCGTGCGGATATATCTCGGCGTCGCTGAAACGACTCGACCAGATCAACTGATTTGTGATCAGTTACCCCTTTCTGTAACACAGAACTGGGTATTCAATAAAATACCCCGCTGGTAGATAGCCTTTCTCAATCTGTGTATCTCTGTACTGTGGGCGCATTGGTGGCACAGTGGTTAGCGCGTTCGATTCTAAAAATGGTCAGTTTAAGATACTTTGGTCATCTAATGAGTATTCTAGCGTTCGCTCGTCGCGCCGATGTCCCGAGGTAGACATCCTTAATATGTACAATGTGTGAAGCCTTTTGTTGGAGTCCCAGTCGTATTGGTTTCCTCGCCGTGTTATACTTCGAGGACTGTGTATATGAGTTGAACTCCTCTCACCCACCCACTCACTCACCCACTCGTCAGACATCCATCACTCATTCACACGCCGAACCACTCTCTCTCATTCACTCACTCACTCACTCAACCGCACACTCAACCGTACATTCACTCACTACCTCACTCACTCAACCGCACACTCACTTGCTCACCCTCTCATTCGACCGACGGTCAAACCACCCACCCACGTTCTGACACACACACCCCACCCCCCCACCCCCCACCCCCACCCCCTCTTCACCCCCCCCCCCCCCCCCCCCCACACACACACACACACACACACACTCACTCACTCACTCTACCTCTCATTCGACTGACGGTCAAATCGCCCCCCCCCCCCACGCTCTGCCCCCCCCCCCCCACACACACACACCCTCTTCGCCCACCCCACACCCACTCATTCACACGCCCACCCACTCACTCACCACCCACTCAACCGCTCACGCAATCACTCAACCACTCGCTAAACAACCAGCCCACCCACCTACCTACCTACACACTCACACACAGTTCGTTTTAGTACGTGTTAACATGGCACGAATTTTGCAATAATCCTTTTTCAATTACTTTGATCATTCATTAGGCTGGTTATTGTGTGTGCATGGTAACAGTAAAACAGTAATAAAGGCCCCAATAGGCTTCGTCTCTGTGTGTTTTACTGCCATTGATTCCAAACTGCCATTCCTCACTCTCATTTCACTGTTGTTTTATTCCCATTGTCCATTCTTTTTACCTTAGTTTTGTTATCATTGAGCCAGTCTTTTGTTTGTTGAGTGCAGCGTTGCACACAAACATGCAACAAAGCGGTACTTAAATCATCACAAATGGGTTGATACAGTGACTGCAGGAAGTTACACCATACAGGTAGATGGCTACAGATCATGACAGTGTGACCTAACGGAAAGCAGGATTTGTGTGTGGGAATGAAATATTTGTTTGTTGTTTAACGCCGCACTCAGCAATTTTCCAGCCGTATAACGGCTGTCTGTAAATAATCGAGTCTAGACCAGACAATCCAGTGATTGACATCATGAGCATCGATCCACGCAATTTGGATACGATGACTTGCATCAACCAAGTCAGCAAGCCTGACCACCCGATCCCGTCACTCGCCTCTAACGACACAATTTACAGACCGCCGTCATGTAGGTGGAATATTGCTGATTGCGTCGTTAAACAACAAACAAAGAAAACATTAGCACCATACGTAAAACTGAGGCAATGGCTATGTAATGAAGGTTACCATTAAGCATTAGGGTAATATAAAGAAAGAAAGTACACTTGAACATTGGATTTCACACACGTGGTATAACTAAAACAATGCTGTTAAACGTTAAACCAAACTCACTCACTCATATTTGTGTGTATCAATGTCCAGTACATGGACGGCGCATTTAAGTAACACTGCAGGCAATACATTTGATTACATACCTAAACCTAGCTCAATATAATCTATGCTACAATCCATATTATCGCCTGCATGATTGTCGAAACTGCCAGCTTGGCCTGCCTTTTTCAAAACTTGGTTCAGGAATCGGCCGACTCCAAAAAAATAAAGGAAATATGAAAAACACAAAGAACTGAAAAGCAGTGGGGTTTTATATTCCGCCAACCAGAAATAAGTAAAATGTTTAAAAAATCTTTTCATTTATTGTCGCAACCCATATAAATGAATTATTTAAAATACTACAATTAAAACCTGTTGAATATATTTTTAAACCTACTTGTGGGGAAACGAAAACAATATTTGAAACTGGAGTTATTTCGACCTAACGACCTCAGTTTTGGGGTCAGAAATCCGTAATCCGTAATATTGGATGTCATCAAAAAATTACAAACGTCATCAAAACGTTACTGGGCTGAACAGTCGCCGAAACACTGCAAAACACAATTACCCAAATCAAATACATTACCATCGAGTAACCATTTCTTGTTTGTTTCATCTTTAGCCACCATCAAACATGGATGTAAACTTTTCTTTGCCCGGCAGCTAAAATTATTCTGTTTAAGTTTAGTCGGGGACATGAGCACCACAAGTAAAACTGATTCAATGCCCACGTCATCAAGGTTTTCATGAGCCAATAGGTGGATATGCATTATTAGCATATCCCAGCGTCTCGTATGTACGGGAAGTCAGTATCACGATAGTGTGGACTCTCATCGATGCTATATAGGTCAGAGATAAGCCCCAGTCTCTTCCAGTGGATATCAAGTGGATCATCCGACCCTAAAATGGGGATCTGGTGGTCAGTCTCTTTGACTTGGCTGGTGGCATCTGTCAATTGTTGCCTGGTCTAGACTGGCTTAGTTACAGATCGGCATGATATAGCTGATATATTGCTGGGGCGTAAAACAGCATTCACTTACTCGATTTGAGAATAATTATCGGCTATAACAGATGTAGCTATGGTGGCTGTTATCAAAGTTTCTAACTATGTTTCTTCTATTTGTAGGACTCTCCTAAGCCGACGATGACAGCACGACCTGGACTACAGAGAGTGTATCTTGAGGGGCTAGAATTCCTTCGGGGTAAGATCAACGAGGTCGAGGTCGAGCTTGCCAGGGTCAAGGTCACGTACCACCAGTGCGAAGAGGTATCAGACGACAACTTCGAGGAGTACCTGAAGCGATGTGACAGTCATTTTCTTAAGGGGAACAATGAATTGCGGAAACATAATCAGAAACTTGAGGTGATAGACGCTGAGATGAGGATTGTGTCTCTCCTGAACCAGCTGAGGGAGGTGGTTGGCGACCCCGAGAGCATCATGTTTTTAACTGAATACTGGGACAATGTGAAGTCAACGTCCGACAGTCTTAGAGTTCTACTTCACACGTTTCAGCAAACCGTTCTTAATAGACTTAAAATGAATTGCATCAGTTACCATGATTCCACCGTTCAGTTGGATGTCAGTGTCAAATATACTGATGATATATCAGGCTATCTGACTTCTATAGAAAAGATCCTGACAAACACACAAATTCTTCTCAAAAGTTTCAATGGCGGCCTTCATCAAGATTTATACGACACAACTGAGTTTTCAGAAAGGATTCTTGTTTCCTGTGACCTCAAAGCCTTTCCTATTCTGAGATTCGTGTGTGACGTGACTTCCAAGATTGATACAATGTGTGACCTCGCGCGTCAGTGGATTCAGAGAGACGAGACTTACATGTACGAGATCAACAACTACATCAAGCAGACGAGATCCATCACAAAAAGGCGGGAAGACGATCTGCGCAGCCAGAAACAGAAGCAGAAGAGGATTGGGAAAACCGTGAAGTCCTCTTACATCATGCTCAAGAACAACCGGGAGAAGCTCCAGAAGATTGAGACGGAGCTGAACTGTCTCGAGGGGCAGCTGGAAGGGACCCAGAACGAGAAGAAATGTAAGCATGTGGAAAAACAGCAGAAGGAGAGCATGGTTGACTTTTTAAAACTTACCCTTTCACAAACGAAACGGAATTACGCCTTGCAGATGAAGAGATCCAAGCTTTTGAAGCAGGTTAGAGAACTGGAACAGTTTCTAGGAGAAATTGAAAAAGAATTGACCAAGATTGAGGACGATATTGTGGTGAAGGCGCAGGAGAAGGTCCTCCTGGAGGAGAAGGTTGAAATGAGTGAGAAATCCTACAGCTCCTTGAAATGTGATTTGGATAAATTTAGCGAGAATTTGAGTAAGTTGGAGCATGAGGTGACAGATTTGTCAGGGCAGTTACTACAGCTGGAGATTATACACACCTTCAAAACTAGTCCGGAGAAGATTGAGGAGATCTATGACAGACCTTCCACTGTCAAACTTGCCCCTTCACTCAAGGAGAAGATTCAGAGGAAGCGAAAAATGCAAAAACCGAGTTGACTGCATTCGGCACTACTCGTCCCATTACGGCAAATGTAGGATGCCCGTTCGGATCTCGGAGTGGCCCGAGTGGTCGTTGTTGGTTGTTTTTATAGTGCGCATGCGTAAATATTCTCATTAGACCTGGTGACATCCGTCGCTGAAATTGACAGACCAATGTTGCCAAATGTTTTGTACGCAGTTAACTATTTAATTTCTGAGAGATTTTATGAGTAAGGATGTTGATTCATGTCCGTGATTTCTTTACAAAATCACACACTTCCGATGTGAGCCGAAAGACATCCTCACTGTCAAGTCGATTCTGGAACCCACTCCGACGAGGTTCAAAAACTCAGGGTGTGTGACTGTTAAGTTCTGTTTTGCATGTCATTATAAGAACTTATAATGGACAGAAGTACGCTTGTGAGTTCCGGGTGCCATACGTAGAATGATGGATACTTCATCTCACCGCATCGTGGAACTTTCAAGATGGAGGACTTACCAAGCATGAACACGTTAGATGTTCACGAATTTATATCAAAAGGCACGCTAAACGTGATTTGGAAATTCTGAATTTTGAAAACGACTATACCTAAAGTGAAACCTTGTCAACGCAATTATCTTTTTGTTTGTTTGTTTGTTTATTTGTTTGTTGTTTAACGCCGCAGTCGGCAATATTCCAGGTATATGACGGTGGTCTGAAAATAATTGAGTCTGGACCAGACACTCCAGTGATTGGAATCATGGGCTTCGATCCACGCAACTGGGATACGATGACAAACATCAACCAAGTCATCGAGCCTGACCACCTAATTCCGTTAGAGTCGCCTCTTACAACAAGCATAGTCGCCTTTTACTGCAAAAATGGGTTGCTGAAGACCTATTCTACCCCGGATCTTCACGGGTCGCGCAATTATCTAGCGATGTAATTTTATATTCTCGTCAGATTCCCTATCGGCAATGGATTAGAATCGTGTAGCGTACGACCGACCCTAATAGCGGACATACATGGATATCGAGTGGTCTCTTTGATTTGGCTGATGGCGT